>NC_092751.1:49817052-50179552 GCF_047496795.1 Chiloscyllium punctatum
TCAAATAAACTCAGTGAAACCTACATATACACCATGTGTTTGTTATTATCTGTGGATAGAGGAACAGAGCTAACGTTTTGTGTCAGATCCGTTTCTCGTTCAGAACGCAAGTTTCCTGCATATCAACAATTGAGCAGACCTGAGAAAATGTCGAGTTGTTGAGACTGGTTTTCTGGAGTTGCAGGGATAACTCATCCAACAGGAAATCATTTAAAATCAACAGTGAGGGGAACATGTTCTGTATTGATGAGAGATAGAGTGGATGGGAAGAATCCATTTCCATGAGCAGAGAGATTAACAATACGGCAATGGTCGAGTAACAAAGATGTTCTTGTATTTTTACAGCGCCTTTCAGCACCACTTCAGTCACAGACACTGAAGTAACTTTGAAGTAGATGTGTCATTGTCAAAACTAAAGTGCTAATCAGAGCAGTTTGTTCAACCAGAGGTCAAAAGAAGCACTCACAACTGGCCCTGGAGACGCCAGTGAGATTACGCTTTACTTTAAGCGTTTGTTCCTCTCTGGTTTATATCCAGAATAGTGCAGGACTGGAGGTTCTAATCTCAGGGGAAGGTGTTACCCACAAAGACACAGATGAGGAGGATGTTCTCACGTTCAGAGGGTAGCAAGTATGTAGAAGTATTTACAGCAGATGTCTGGCAAGACTCAGTACATTTAAGCCTTCAATGTACTCTCTATTAATAGCATGGAGCAAGTGGTAGAGTGAAATGTGCACAAATGTGCTGACAATTCACACTCGTGGGAGCGCATATTATGTTGAGAACGTGGCATTTCGCACAGGCATATGGATAGGTGGAATGAATGGGGAATAACTTGTCAGATGCAGTTTCATGTCGGCATTATGAGGTCATGCACTTTGGTCGGAGAAGTCAAAAGAAAGAACACTATTAAAATCGAGAGAAAGTAGAAGAAACGTGTGAGACAGAGGAATCTCATACCTGACACAAGCATGTTTAGTATCATATTCTTTCCCTGACAAAAAGGATGGCTTCCTTTCCGAATGCTCACAATGAAAGAGATGGTTTCCAAGGAAAGTAAAAAACACTGAAACAAATAGCCTAATCGAAAACAAAGGAATGAATTGAGTCGTTCCAATGGACAACTTTGATGCTTATGGCTCTCTAAAATTTGTTTATAATGGAGCTGGAAGTGGGAATTGGGGGAGCTGGGGAGTGAAAGTCAGGTCACCCATGTTTACTGTCATCCTTCTTCTATCTTCCTCATTTTTTGTATGTTTTATTTCGCGTTGTGGTTACTGTGAGTGCGCTTGTAAACCACACCGCTGGTGACTTGTTTCCCAGACAGTTCTTCAACACGACTCGTAAGAATTCAACATTCTTTTCTCCTGAATCTCGGTAATTTCTAAACACTGTGCAAATAACAACAGAACCTCGACATTTTCCACGCCTGTCTGCCTTCTTGCAATATCAGTTGATTCATTACAGTGCTCCTTTTGCACAAATCATGAACGAACCAAACCGCATCAATTACATCTAGGCTGCGAACGCAGCTAACTGCAGCCGCTCCCCAGAGTACTGGCAACTCTGTGATCACAGAAGCACACATTGAACAGCCAGGAAACTCTAAATAATTACAGTGCCAGAGGCCGTGCCAGGAACGGCACCTGAGAAACAACAGAAACACTCTCTTGAGCTACGGATTTGGTTATATTTCTCAATCAGCAATCAAAGTTTACATTGGTTATAGCAACTGATTTCTCAGTCAAGGAACCAACGACTGCTGCAAACGGAGGAGAAAATGAGGACTTTAGATACTGGACATCAGAGTCCAGAGTGCGGTGCTGGAAAACACAGCAGGTCAGACAGTATCTGAGGAGCAGGAGAATCGATGTTTTGGGCATGTGTCTGATGACTTGCTCATGCCAGAAACATCCATTCTCCTACTTCTTGGATGCTGCCTAACCTGCTGAACTTTTCGAGCAACACCGTCTCCATTCCTGCAGACTGTCATACAATCCAAGCTTCCAGCCGCAGAATAAGCAACACTCAGTGTAATGAGTCAACCTATTGAGGACACCTGGCAGTGGTGTTTAGTGTCAAGTAGATCTTCATGAATGCGTGTCGTGAATTGTCTGTCCTATATAATGTTCCCTGCTCTCACTACGTCCAACATTATTTGACCATATTTGTATTGTACATGATGGGTATTGGGTCCATTGTTCTGGTGAGTTGTTGTCTAAATGTGGCTTTCGGTTTATATTCTCTCATCGATCCGAGCAGTGAAAGGCTGTCCGTTCCGAGACATTTTTGCTTGATGTGTTGGGTGCCCTCTTAACGTTGTTTGTCTGCAAGGAATTTGCGGGAATATCTATTGTCGCAAAGGATTTCTGGAGGATCCAGGAAACACCACAATCAGTTGTTCGGAGTGGCAATGCACAGACATGACGAGGTCAACAAATTCGACCAGAACAACACAACAATAATTGGAAAGTAGGTCTCTTCCTTGTTACAATGTGAAACTTCATGTTTATTGAAACCGATATTTCAACAATATTTGTGAACTCTCGCCTGTACATGTAATCTTTTATTGAAATCTATCGAAATCTCTGTGGGCAGCCAGAGATTTTCTAGAATGACGAGACTCATCCAATCACTCCATCAAAGAACATGTTGACCTGGACGTCACATACTGGGACCTGCAATGAACGACAAGAAGCAGCAACTGAAAGTAGTGGGAAAGAAATCACACCAATTCGAAACACTACAGGACAGCAGAGCTTCATAAGAGTCTCATCAGCCTTGAGGATGTCACCGAGAAAGGGCAGGAAACTGCTGCAAACCAACTTCCCAACACTAACGAACATCCCCACACCATCTGCAAACTTCACTGGAACTTCAAATCGTTATACAAACCTTGAAACCCTGAAACAGTCAGGGCCGCCCCAGCGGGAAAATGAACCCTTGCATCCCACATGACAGCTGAACATACGAAACGCCATACTCCCGTGGACGTCAGAGCAAACTGCTCTTGCAAGCTACTTGTGCGTGCTCTTCACAAAATAACTGCTTGATTATCCTCATCCAATTTCTCATCGTTTGACGTTGTGTGCTTTTAACATTACAAATTTACATCTGAATATCTCTGAATTTTCTGAGCATTTCTGCCGTTCCAACACTTAGAGACAGTGAGTTCCAGATTCCAACCACTGTTGTCTGATAACGTTTTTTATGTGCAGCTACCCAAACCTTTTTACCCTTATCTTAAATCTATGGCTCCTTGGTGATTGATCCCTCCATCAAATGTTTCGTTAACTGTACATAATCCATACTGCTCATCATTTCGTACATCTCAATACTGTCTCATCTCAATTCCCCTACTTTCAGAAAAAACAACGCATGTCTGTCTAAACTCTTTAATAGTTGAAGTTCTTCAATCCAGATAATATATTGGTAAATCACTTCTGCATCTTTTCCACAGTTGTCATATCACTGCTATAATGTGAACTGTAAAATTAACACAATTATCTAGCGAGAGACAAATGATGACTTGAAATAAATGTGGGGAGACCAGAGACATTGGTCTTTTCCAATAAAGTCATTCCCTGGATACTGTTCGGTCCCATTTTCATGAACCCAATGCTCGAATGAGCTCTGATCCATGCAAATAAAACACTGCACGTGAGGATTCAAAACCCAACCACATTGTCTGATAGCATTAAGTGGCTTAATGATCCTGATGGTGATATTGGGTAACGTTCACCTAACAAGAGTGACAGTTGCAGCACAGACTTAACGGTGTCAATGTGAAAGTGAATGTTATTTTTTTCCAATGCCCCAGTCACATGGGAGGAGGGCTAGAAAGGGGGACTAGTGATTGTTAAAGGGAGATAAATCTCCGAGATTGTGTGCTGAGAGTGGTGGCTTGAAGCATTAAAACCAACACCTGAGTAAGTATTTTCATCTTAAAATTGATTGTGTCCTTTCTGCGTTTGTTTTGCACAGGTTATGTGGAGTAACATGGAACAAATGCTCATTACAGATACTCGGATTTGAATGGAGGTTGCTTGACCACAACGCAGAGGACGGACCACTATTCGATTACATGAAAAAGCACAATACAAAAAGCCTTTAATGCAATGGCAGAGATAGTCGGGGAACCGCATCACATGCACAACAGGAAAGCCCACTGAGACTGGATTGAATCGTCACCTTGGATGTTCCCAGTGGCTTTGGAGATTCCATCATTGAGAATAGTGAAGACTGAATTCGATAGATTTCAATAAAAGATCGCATTTACAGGCGAGTGTTAACAAATATTGTTGAAATATCGGTTTCAATAAACATGAAGTTTCACATCGTAACAAGGAAGAAACTATTATTTCACACTCACATCACACCGGTTCCCAGGTCTTGACTCAGTGAGACTGTGTAAGCAGTGGTGAAGATCCGATTGGATATTGAGAGTGGAATGAACGAGTGGATATCTACTTTGCCTGCCAGTGACAATCTCCATGAGCATGCAGTCCTACTGTGAAGGTAGAGAGGCGAGTGAAACGCCGAGGCTGGGAGCTCCAAACTCGCTCGGTGAAACTTATGTTGACATGACACAGAGGGCATTGGGTCGTGGGAAAAGATCCTGAGCTATTTTAATCTGAATTGAAATTATTAGATTAGATTCCCTACAAGATGAAAACAGGCCCTTCGGACCAACATGTTCACTACAACCCTCCGAAGATCAACCCATCCCAACCCTTTGTTTACCCCTGCCTAATGCACCTAACATTATGGACAATTTAGCATGGCCAATTCACGTGATGTGCATATCTTTTAGATTGTGGGGGGTACCGGAGTACACGGAGGAAACACATACAGACACAGGGAGAACGTGTAAACTCCACACAGACAGTCGCCCGAGGCTGGAATCGGACCTGGGACCCGGGTGCTATGAGGCAGCAGTGTGAACCAATGAGCCACAATGCCACATATGTGCTCACTGAATTGGGGCCCGCAGCCCTCTACAGTAACTATCTCCAAAGAATCCCCAATCTCTGACTGAAGATATTCCTCCACGTCTCATTACCAAATTGTTATCTCTTCACTTTGTCTCTGTGCCCTCGGGTTCTAGTGTGTCATAGTGGGTGAAACATCTTTGCCACATTGGCTCTGCACAGGCCTCTCAGCACTCTGTAAATTTCAAATAACTCGAGTCATTGACTCAGACATCATTGAAACAGATCGCTGTTCCAAACAGTACCATTTAAATCTGTCCAGCTTAATATTCTTCTTTCTCTGACTTGGAAACCAGAACATAGACACAATACTACAGAAGATGCCTCGCCAACATCCTGTACAACCTCAGGATAACGTCCCAACTTCAACACTGAGCAACGCATGAAAGCGTTCCAAAAGCATTTTAACGAAGCTGACGATATGTGACACGACTTCCAAAATCCATTCCGTGACCTATTCACGTGTCTATTGCTTAGGACTATTCAAAGCAGTAATTGTAATTGTACAAGTACTACATGCCTTTATAACTTAAACTGCAGTATGTTACATTTGTTCAAGATAATTTCTCTTTATAATTCATTTAATCATATACCCGAATGATCAATGTCTCTTTTAATCTTCTATAACCTCAGATAACCTTCTTTTCTGTCGACTGTACCACCATGGAGAGTTGTAGCGTCCCTCAGCACGGCAACAGGTCGTTTTGGTGCACACTGGTACAGACTGATCATAATGCCGGTCCACATTAACTGTATTTCTCTGCACTTGGATCATATCATTCTAATCCTTTGCTATCCATGTATTTGTCCAAAAGCCTTTTTAAATGTTCTTCGTGTACACACAAAGACTTACGCTGATATCTCATGGAATGCATGTCGCTCATGTTGGTGTCAACCACAAACTGATGAGCCCTGCCTTCCATATTGTCATCTTAAACATTTACATCAGTCACAAACAAAGGAGCCATCACTGATCCCTGTGGAACACTGCCGCTCACAAGCCTCCAGTCTGATAAACAACACACCAAAACCTCAACCTTTCTCTTGTTGTTAATTGAATTTTGTATCCAATTTGCAAACTCACTGTGAACCACATCTGATCTAACTTTACTCATTAGTCTTCCATGTTGAATCTAGTTAAACGCTTTCCGAAAGCCTAAGTAAGCAAAGATATTTGTTCTTGCCTCATCAATCCTCTTGCCTACTTGATCAAAACCTCAGAAATTTGTGAGACCCAGTTTCCACCTCACTGACCCATGCTGATGATCCCCTATATTTCCTGGACTCTGAAAATGCTATCTTCCAAAACCACCCCAAAAAACTTGCCAACCACCAATTTCAAAGTCACAAGCCTGGAGATCCCAGTCTTTTCTCTGTATCCATTCTTCAACAAGGTGCGTCAATATCCAGTCATTTTAAATCACACCCATATTTAGAGATGGCACAATTATTTCAGCAAGGAGTCTTGCAATTTCCGCGCTTACCTCCCAAAATGCTTTGGGATTCAGTTCAAACACAGGGTAAACCTCGATGCTAATTGAAACCAGTAACACAGAAAAATATTTACCCCGTGCTGTAATCTGTGAAAATTCGATAGTCAAAACGTTTCGCAAAGGTCACGATTTAAAGGGAAAATATCAACTTTTTTCTTTATGTCTAACACAGTATGAAAACTAACAACTATTTACAGCTAGTTTCTCTTAAACCCATCTTTTACCTTCCACTCCGCAATAATATTCCAATTCTAAAAGATTCCCAATAATGATTTAAAAAGTAATCATGGTTCAAAACCACTCAGCTTTTTAAAGTCACATTTTGTGGATTTTTCTGGGAAGACTCTCTCCAGGTTTTCCTCGATGTTCTGCTATGCAAACACATTTCCAGGAAGGTACATTTGTAGGATCTCTTGAGCTGGACGTCTCTGACGCAGTCCTAGATGTTGAAAATGTCCTGATTTATACCCCAAAACATCGGATTATTTTATTGGCTTTAATATTATCAAAACCTGAAGTTCACACCTGGTTTTGATTTCGGATCTTGATTCATAATTTAGGCTGATGGCAATCCAGCTCTGCTGGTTGTTTCAAACAAATGTCACATTGTTCCCTTGGTCAGAACAGGTTGTTCTGTGTCCTTGCAAGTTTTTCAATTCTTTTTTTTCACACCACGTTCATAACAATACACTAGTCCAGGGTCTGGAGTTTTATACGCCTTTAACATTTTCTGAGATGTCCAACAATTATTTTCCTGTAATATGAAATGTTTATCAGTATGTATTTCCATGATTTCTGTAGCCTCCTTAAGTCTAACATATCCTTGGTGAACAGACATCCCAAACTGAGCTGTTCCACCTTCCTTGAATCCCTCTAAATACTTTCTCTTCGTCTAACCGTTCAAATGTCTTATAAAATAATGTAACAGCACCTCGACGTACCAGTTGCTCAAGCAGTTGATTCCATGTGCAAGCCATCCTCTGTGTGAAAAGGATGTCTTGTCATTCGGTGTAAATGTTACGAGGTCTGGACTCCCGGATCCAAGGGAAAACGAACTTTGCTTTTCACCTTATCGAGAGCACTCTTGATTTTATGAATCTCTATAAAGTCATCTTCGACCTTCGCTGCTGCAGTACGATAGGGCAAAGCCTGCACAGTCTCTGCTCTTTATATTAAAAATCCAGTCCTGAGAACATGTAGACTCTTTGTTGCATGTGGCCAGACAGAGTCGAATGTAATCCAGCCGCTAGAAACATCACCGAATCTCAATTTCTTGATGCTTGGTCAAATAGTTTCGGAAAAGGCATCGTCATCTTCACATATGGAGAGTGAACATTTGGTTTCGCTGTCTCCACAACAAAAAATGACGCGAAAAATTCGTTTAATGCCTCTTCCATCTGCTGAGCTCAAAAGCAATGTCAACCTCCTTCATCTTTCAGGTAATATTTCTCGCGTTGTTCTCTTGCCAGATATGTACTTACAGACCCTCTTTGGATTATCTTCAGCCCTGGCAGATTAAATTATTTCATATCCCCTCTTTCCTTCCTGGTCTGCACTTTATTGATGTCGCTACAAGAAATTCACTTGAACCCTGTTGTCTGTCTGATTTAGAATACCTTTTGTTTTGATTTGTTCCTCAACACTTTTTTTCAACAATGGTCACGTCTTGTGAGTGTCCAGCCTGACAAATTCAGCTCAGGTTGACAGCATATCTGCCACTGGGAAAATGTTAGTCTGTGATTAAAGTTGGAATAACAGAGCATTAGAAATTCATTACAGAATAAAATGGATTCCGCATGGCTTTGTGCAGACGAAATCAGACCTAACACGTTAACAAGTATTTTCAGATCGTCACAAGCACAATACATAAAGGGGAATGCAGTAAATGGAACATATCTGAATTTCTAAAATTATTCAGAACGGCGTTTTATACGATAGCACTTCACAAGCATAGAACCATGAACCAACTCAGGTGGGGGTATGTATTAGTCGAGGATTGGAGAATGAATGGAGAGGCGAGGTAATGAGGGCATTTTCATGATAGTAAATTGCAACTTGCAGATTCCCGGAGCCAACAATATTGGTGCCACAGCTGTTGTCAACATGTACTAATCAACTGTACAACATAAGTTAACGTACTGTTGCTCTGTTTGGAGATGACACAAAATAGATATGGATGCAAGTAATGCGGGCGGCACAGCAACATTATGGACGGACAGAATTAGGATAAACAAGTGGACAAAAACGTAGCAGCATATGACATGCAAAAAAAAGAGGTTTATGCCTTTTGGCAGATATAAATATTAAGTGGGGAAATACACAGCACAAAGCATCAGCATACAGAGCACTTCGCACCTTGTACATGAAATATGAAAAGTTTGCATCCAGTTTCAGCAGGTCATCGGGAAGTTAAATAATTTTGTTTCACTTTATTTAAACGGAATGGGGACATATGTTTTCTTTCAAAATACACATGGCATTAGTCAGATCAGAGCTGGATTAATGTGAACAAATTGAGTCCCCCTATTTTAGGAATAGCAGTTCAGGGAAATTTAACACAAATCATCCTGGATATGGGAGGATATTCTCGGGAGATGAAACTGAGAATATTGCCCCTGTACTCATTGGAGTGTAGAATAATGTAACAAGACTTTACTGAGATACATGAGATTATGAGGGACATGATAGGATAACTTAGGAGAGAATGATTCGCCTTGTCTGAGAATCGAAGACCAGAGAACATACTCTCAGAGTAAGCAATAACCTATTTAAGAAAGATGTGGAGGAATTTCTTTCTCTTCGAGCCGACTGAATATGTGAAAGTATTTACTGCAGGCCGCTCTAGAAATTGGCAGCTCAGTGTATCCAAGATAACACTGAGATTAGGGAGGGTGGTAAAAAAGGAAGAGGTGTGGCGTTGCTAATTAGAAATGGTATTATGGCTGCAGAAAGGCAGTTCGAGGGGGATCTGCCTTTGGAGGTAGTATGGGCTGAAGTCAGAAATAGGAAAGGAACAGTCACCTTGTTGGGTGTTTATTATAGGCCCCCCAATAGCAGCAGAGATGTGGAGAAACAGATTGGGAAACAGATTTTGGAAAATTACAGAAGCCTCAGTGTAGTAGTCATGGGCGATTTCAACTTCCCAAATATTGATTGGAAGCTCTTTAGATCAAGTAGATTGGACGGGGCGGTGTTTGTGCAGTGCGTCCAGGAAGCTTTTCTAACTCATTATGTACATTGAACGACCAGAGGGGAGGCCATATTGGATTTGGTACTCGGTAACGAACCGGGACAAGTGATGGGCTTGTTAACGGGTGAGCATTTTGGTGATGGTGACCACAATTCTGTGACTTTCACATTGGGTATGGAGAGAGATAGGTGCATGCAACAGGGTAGGTTTTTCAATTGGGGGAAGCGTAAATACGATGCTGCAAGATAGGATCTGAGGAGCATAAGTTGGGAGCATAGGATGTCAGGGAAGGATGTCATTGAAATGTGGAACTTTTTCAAGGAACAGTTACAACGTGTCCTTGATATGTATGTACCTGTCAGGCAGGAAAGAGATGGTCGTGTAACGTAACCTTGGTTGACGAGGGACGTTGAATATCTAGTAAAGAGGAAGAAGGAGGCTGAGATAAGGCTGAGGAAACAAGTTTCTGACAGAGCGTTGTAGGGATACAGGACATCCAGGAGGGAGCTGAAAAAAAGGATAAAGAGAGCTAAGAGAGGGCATGGAAAATCTTTGGCGGGTACAATCAAGGATAACCCCAAGGCCTTTTATGCGTATGGGTGAAACATGAGAATGATGAGAACAAGGGTAGGTCCGATCAAGGACAGTAGTGGGAGACTGTATATTGAGTCGGAAGAGATAGGAGAGGTCTTGAATGAATACTTTTCTTCAGTATTTACAAATGAGAGGGACCATATTGTTGAAGAGGAGAGTGTGAAACGGACTGGTAAGCTAGAGGAGATACTTGTTAGGAAGGAAGATGTGTTGGGCATTTTGAAAAACTTGAGGACAGACAAGTCCCGCGGGCCTGACGGAATATATTCTAGGATTATGTGGGAGGCAAGAGAGGAAATTGTCGAGCCGTTGGCAATTATCTTTTCGTCTTCATTGTCAATGGGGGTGGTACCAGGGACTGGAGAGTGGCGAATGTTGTGGCCCTGTTCAAAAAAGGAAATAGGGATAAACCCGGGAATTACAGGCCAGTTAGTCTTACTTCGGTGGTAGGCAAAGTAATGGAAAGGGTTTTGTATCTGGAAAGATACTGCTCGATTAGGGACAGGCAGCACGGATTTGTGAGGGGTAGGTCTTGCTTTACGAGTTTTATTGAATTCTTTGAGGAGGTGACCAATCATGTGGATGAGTTTAGAGCAGTGGATGTAGTGTACATGGATTTTAGCAAGGCATTTGATAAGTTTCCCCATGGTAGGCTTATGCGGAAAGTCAGGAGGCATGGGATAGTGGGAAATTTGGCCAGTTAGATAGAGAACTGGCTGATCGCTCGAAGTCAAAGAGTGGTGGTAAATATTCCGCCTGCATCCCAGTTACAAGTGGAGTTTGGCAGGGATCAGTTTTGGGTCCTCGGCTTTTGTAATTTTTATTAATGCCGTGGAAGAGGGAGTCGAAGGGTGGGTCAGTAAATTTGCAGACAATACGAAGATTGGTGGAGTTGTGGATAGTGAGGAGGGCTGTTGTCATCTGCAAAGAGACTTAGATATGATGCAGAGCTGGGCTGAGGAGTGGCAGTTGGAGTGCAACCCTGTCAAGTGTGAGGTTGTCCATTTTGGAAGGACAAATAAGAATGCGGAATAATGGGTTAACGGTAGGGTTCTTAGTAAGGTGGAGGAGCAGAGGGATCTTGGGGTCTATGTTCATAGCTCTTTGAAAGTTGCCACTCAGGTGGATAGAGCTTGTAAGAAGGCCGATGGTGTATTAGCGTTCATTCGCAGAGGGATTGACTTCAAGAGTCGTGAGGTGAGGTTGCAGCTGTACAGGACCTTGGTAAGGCCACATTTGGAGTATTGTGTGCAGTTCTGGTCGCCTTACTTTAGGAAAGATGTGGAAGCTTTGGAGAGGGTGCAGAGGATATTTACGGATGTTGCTTGGAATGGAGAAGAGGTTGTACGAGGATAGGTTGAGAGTGCTAGACCTTTTCTCATTGAAAAGGTGATGGATGATGGGTGACTTGATAGAGGTTTATAAGATGATCGGGGAATAGATAGAATAAACAGTCAGAGACTTTTCCCCCGGGTACAACAGAGTGTTACAAGGGGACATAAATTTAAGGTTAAAGGTGGAAGGTATGGGGGGAATGTCAGGGGTAGATCTTTACCCAGAGAGTGGTGGGGGCATGGAATGCGCTGCCTGTGGGAGTGGCATTGGTGACCTTTAAGTGGCAATTGATAGATACATGGATAGGTGCTTAAGCTAGGACAAATGTTCGGCACAACATTGTGGGCCGAAGGGCCTGTTCTGTGCTGTATTGTTCTATGTTCTATGTTCTAAGACTGTGAGAAACAAATTTTAATCAGCAAGGTATTCAAAGGTTAGGTGCTATTGCAGGAACTTGAATCTGAGGATTATCAGATCAGCTGCAATCACACTGAATGGTGAGAGCAGACTGCACAGGTTTAATTGACGACTTCTGCTCTTGCATCTTATTATGTTTTCTTTCTGAACTTTCAATTGCTTCTGTTTTTCCTTTATCAATGAATTTACCGGGCATTAGAAGAAGAAGATTTACAGTGCGAAGGCCAAAAACCAAATATCACTTCAGTATCTGATGGTGTTGTCCAGTTGATGGTTGCCTGAATATGATTCACTTTTGAACATGAAAGGGAAAAGCATCATTCACCGTGTGGAGAAACTGTACACCTGTTGTACCTGTGGGCAGAGCTTCATCAGATCATCTGCCTAGTCAGAACATGAATACAGTCAGACGAGGGAAAGGCCATTCGTCTGTTTCGAGTGTGGGACAGAATTCACTTGATCCACAACGTTGTTATAACAACAGCAAGTCCGCATAGCGGAAATGTCTTTTAAATGCCCTGAAAGTGGGAAGCGGCTTAAAATCTCTGAGAATCTGTTGACCCATCAATATGTTGACACTGATGAGAAACTTCATTTGCTCCCAAACTGGGCCTGGATTAAAGTGGTTAGTTGGACTCTCTGTGCACGCGCCATCTCACTGTGGGGAGAGGCTGTTCACCTGCAATGGTGTGGGAGGAGATTTTATGTGAAATCCAACCTACTGAAACAACAGCAAGTTCACAAGTGAACAAAGTGCCTGGTTTTTACTGTGCTTCATCTGTGTCAAAGTCCCAACCAAAAGTTTTGGTTTGAATTCCAGCTTACTGTGGAGCTATTCCAGAGAGTTTAATGTATAGGAAAGAATTAGAAGGTTACGGGGCAATGGCAGGGAGATGGGGTTAGTCTGAATGCACATTTTGGTCGGAATGGGCCAGTTTGGGCCAAAGGGTCTGCCTCTGTGCTTTAGGACTCTATGACTCTCACAACCATTGCTTGTCTCCCACTGAATGTCATATTGTACTTTCCCAATTCACTGGAGCGAACTTGACCCTCCACCCTGCAGGCTTCCCTGATGTTTGACAATCATGTTCAACATTCGATATTATATGCAGATGCCGTGTAAAATACAACATATTAATGTCACATTTCCTGAGAACAAGATTATTAATTAGTTCTTCTGAGCACACATCACCAAATCCAAACTAACGTTGTCTCTAGTTTGGATTAAAAACACACTCTTCCAGCTGCCTGATACACACTTCTGTAATTTATTTTTCACAGCATTAGCAGTCACTTAGTTTATGCAGGTTAGATGTAACGTGAGATAATTCAGTATTACTGCAGCACCAACAATACAAATTTTCCACAGCATAAGATACACAAAATTTGCACGGCAGAACACACCAATGCTTGTTTCTCATTGCTAAGATCCTCCCAAACCGATTCTGTGGGATCTGCGGGACAGGGTCGGTGGCATTATTAGTGACAGACTTAGAGAAGACGTTCATTGAGGCTCACCTCGACGCTGAGATGATCTGAAGAAATGTCCAGGACGTTCTGTATCCTCATTCTGCCAGGATAAGTATAACCGTATTCTCTCTTTTCCCTCACACTCACTGTATATCTGTTATCGCATCTACACCCGAACAAGGCTTACGCTCTATCTCCAAATAAAGTTCATGTACTTCCAATCTCACTTTTGAATTCAGCACCTTCCTTCCATCATTTTGTCTGTCGCCCATGCAATACACCCACACCAATAACACCTTATGGATTCTGCACTGTGGACTGACTCCCTCCAGACACCTCAAAGTTCAGCAACACTCCCCCCCGCCCCCACCACCACCACCTAGAACAGTACGCACAGCTCATTCCCCACTTCCCTTTCTCCCATTCCAGGATAAACAACCTGGAACAAGACAGAAAGGGCCAAGTCGGGTGGTGGAGTGTCCGATAGCCGTTCTCGTTCCCCCCTCCCCTCTCCCCGCCATGTTGGTTGGACCCTTGAACGAGCTGGAGAGCACCGAGTGAATCGTATGGAGATTCTGTAATATCCACCTCCTACCAACTGAGTAAGAAGCAATGTTTTATGGAGGGCAATTCTCACTTTAACCGCTCTGTCTTTTCCACTACTTCTTTCCCTCCCAAAACAACAAATATCTCATTGCAGAAAGATGCAGACACAGAAATACTGAGAGACATATGTAAACACCACAATATACTAACACTCACAGCACATGCAACGAGAAGGACCAGCACACATGTAGAGGCATACAGAGACATGCACAGTCACACACAAACAGACTTAAACAGATAAAACGCGGAAGCTAATACACGGAAGAACAAATGTATACACACAAATACACAGACACACAAACACATGAACAAACACACACGCACGCATGCAGATGCACAGAAACGCAGGCACTTGTGTCTATTAGCCAGAAATAGATAGGTTTTTGATGAATAAGGGTACCAAGGGTTTCCGAGAGAAGTCACTAGAATGATGTTCAGAAACCTCTAAGCCAATATTAAATTACATTCAGCTTCGATGGAACGAATTGCCTAATTCTGCTCCTTTTTTTAATGCTCGTGTGGTGTTCTGCTATCTGGTATTCTCTTCCTGGGACAGGAGCGGGGAATGAGTTTAATACATATTTGATTGGAAAGAGTCAGTGGTAATGTTGGACAGGTTAAGAGGGCTGTATAGTCTATGTCTATTCCTAATTATTCTGTCTTTATGTTTCAAAAAAGGTGGCAATTTGATGTTAGTTTAAAACAGTTTTAAAATAATGGGTCCTGCAATGAAATAAGGACGTTCCTTTCCCTTTCGTGTTATGCTATCTGTGGTGCCCTTTTCCTCAGAGAGCAGTAAAGACGCGGTTTTTTAAGCTATTCAAGGGTGACCTCGAATGATCTTTCCTGGACAGGAGGGTCAATGTTTATTGGGAACAGACCAGAAGATGGTCAGAACATTCGGATCAGCCATGAGCATTCTGAATGGTGCAGCCGAATGGCCAACTTCTGCTCCGATCCATGAAGTTAGTCTGCAGATGTAGCAAGTGGTATGAAATGATGTTGTTTCTGGGAAAGGGTATCGGGTTTAATCGTAGCAATGTTTTACTGCATCTGGACAGCGAGACTGCAGATGCTGGAGGTCAGAGTCGATAAATGTTGCCATGGGAAAGCACAGCAGGTCAGGCAGCATCCGAGGAGCAGGAAAGTCAATGTTTCGGGCATAAGCCCTTCATCAGGAATGTGCCCGAAACATGCCTCTCCTTCTTCCTGTACACATTTTCCTGGGAGGCATTTTGATAAGAAGCATTACCAGTTTAGGTATTGGATGCGAAATCTTTTTGAACCATACAAGATTTTGTGAAAAAATTTGCTGGATACATACTTTATGTTGTTAGGGTGTTTGAAACTACAGAATAAGTGTTAAGAATAAAATGTGTTGATTGATAAAAATGCTTAGGCGTGTACTGCACCTTTTAAAGAGAGTAAAAGTTGGCAAGGACTTAACAAACACAGAGCGTGCTGAATTTTTTTAAAAGTAACATTTGACTGAAAAAAGCAGTTGAGTTGAGTGCTATGATATACCACAAATTCGATTTTGACCGATCAGTTTAACTTAAGCCCCAAGAAACCAAAATCCAAACGAATTTGAATTTTAATGCTATAAAACCAATGAGACATTCTTGTGTTTTGTGGTATAAAATCGGGCATTTTGAACAGTTAGCCAGGGCGGCAAAAAGCACTAATAAATGCAGACTGCCTGCAGAATCGCACTTTGAAAGGTACCTGTTTCTATGAAATCTGTGCAGTTGAAGACCGAAGAAAAGACGCGGGAAAACCTACAGATGAAGATTCACAGGAGAATCGACATAACTCGCTGGGGGTTTTGAAGTTCAATTTTTTTTTTGTAAATCTTATTCGGGTGGTTTTATTGGATCAGTACATTGCTGTAGAGTGGGAAGTAGATGAACTGATCAGACCAGGATGAGTACAGTGTAGAAAGTTGTTGTTTAATGTTCTCTTTTTTTCTTGGAGTTAAAGAATAAACTATTATTGCTTTCGATAGATAGTGGGATTTGGTCGTTCTTTGTCACTCACACTTTTACAGACTATAAGGCGAGGTGATCTTTTTGTGTGTGTCTGGTTTAAATGAGCAGAAGGGCTTGACACTCTGTCGTAACATTGATTTTAACACAGATATAATGAAGACATCAATCGATTTCTTAAAATTATGCAGACACATGTAAACATGCCATCAAATTATGCAGCTGGGACTTTTTTTTCTCAGAAAAGGCACTGTGTACAACAGCAGTAATGATGCATTTGTATATAGGATCTTATCATCCATTGCAGAGAATTTTCAAGGAAATCACACGTGGTCATTTTTGGTGTTCAGTTGGCATTATTGCATAGTTTAACACAGGGAGGGATAAAAATGTTACCTGCCACAGAAATCAGCAGCCTCGTGCCCCCCTCTCTCATTTTCCTCCACCTGACAAGAGAAAAAAAAATCCTGCGTCATCTTTACCAATCGTGTAGGTTTCCTGATGAAAGATTCTTTGGCATCATTCCACTATCTGACGTAAAGTGAATTGAACCAAATCCAACTGTTCCAGGGAGATAGCCCATTACAAGCAGCTTGTGTGAGCGGAAGAACTTCAGAGGACCGAATAACATTTTGGACATTCTGTCATCTTTCCATTTGTTAAGAGTTCAGCTATTAAAGAACTCTGGAAAGCTTTCTTTTTTTGTTTTGTCTTAAAATGTGTGTGTTCATGTGTGCATGCAGCTGCACGTGTGAGCCAGGCTGACACTTATATCATTGGCCTTATCACTAAACTTTGAAATTTCTTGTAACCAGTGGAGGAGTGTGACTGCAAAAGGAATTAATGACCCTGTAACATTGGTTGGAACACGAATGAGAAAATATGAAAGAGTTGTAAAAGTGGGAATTCCCTCTCGCAGAAGTCTGTGATGTCTAGGTGTTTGTATTGAACAGAGAAATGAATGAATGGAAATGGTCCATCCAGAAAAGTGCTGCTAAGACCACAACCAGATCAGCTACGAACTTAGTACCTGGTACAGCAGTGGCAAAGTGGTTAATGACCCACTCCTGCTCCTCACTCAAATGTTCCAATGTTCTATTCAGCCCCGCACAGGAACAGATGGAGGCCACTTGCACCAAAAACCTGGTTCACAGTAATATAGGATATCATTCAGTTCCTCCAGATTGACACACACAATATGGTGTGGGTTGGAAAATGCTATTGGTAATACAGGTTGGGTTTGGAAGACGCCTCTGGTCTCTTTACAGAGTGTTTCCGCTCTGCAACCTGCGGTTCATTTGTTGGTCATGTAGTGGACCCAGATTACAGCCCAGATTGAATTCAGCCCACAGACATCACTCAGAGATGATACACAAAATAATTTGCGCTCTCCGACTGCAACATTCAGGAAAATTACAACCATTAACTTTCCAGATACAAGATATCAGAACATAAGGAACAGGATGAGGTAATTCGGCCAGTCAATCCTGCTGTGCCATTGTATACCATGATCGCTGATCCACTGTTGGTAGCAATTCCATTCAATTCCCAATTCTTCACACCCTTCAACAAAATGATAGTGGGCAAAAACCAATCTACCTCCACTGTAACTACTTTCAGTGATTTGGATCCCCGAACTTTCTCATCCAGATACTTCCTGACATGCATTACCCTATGTGAGAAGAACACACTCCCCACCCAGACACAATAACCTATTGATGAGTTCAAAAGAGGTGAACCCAGGAGCCCAGCTAAGAGTGGCAGACCCTGATATGAAGGCCGGAGTTGACTCAGTATGGTATCAAGGAACACTGACTAAATTAAATTTAGTGGGCATCAGCCACAATATCTCTTCTGGTTGGGGTCATCCATAGCACAACAGAAGATATGCGTGATTTGTGGACATCAATCCTTTCAGTCCCAGGACATCACTTCGGGAGATCCTTCGGGGAGCTTCCTTAGCACAAACAGCTCCAGCTGCTGCACCAATCCTTTCCACCACCATAAGATCAGAAGTTGTGATGGTCACTGAAGATCAGACAATATTCAGAACATTTTGTACACTGTCAGCTCCTGAACCAGTCTGTGTCCATATGCAGCAAGACCCGGACGACATTCAGGCTTGTGCTGTTAAAGTGTCGGTAACATTCATGATACAGAACGACCAGATACTGCACATTTCCACAGTTAAAATAGGAGCTCATTCAGCATCTCAATGTGGTTGCACCCGGATATGAGGAAGTAATTCAGGCCATCAAAACGAATGAACAAGAAGAGGGACAAACCATTCAACCCTTCTGCCTGTTCCACAAGAAAAGAAGCAGTCTCGTCAGTGCATCTCACTGCTAAACAGGAACGTGAAAAGTCCAATCAGACCCTTGATCGTGTTCCATGCGACCTGGACGAGAACATTCATCCCCTCAAGGGCTTATGCAGAAAAAGGAGGATGTCATTGATGCTCCAACGTGACAAACAAAAGGAGCAGAGACTGCACTCAGAGACGGCTCCATGATGTTCCTCGTATCCCCATTGCATGTGGAACGTGTGCCATTTTAACATAGTTTCCTGGCAGTGAGGAGAGAAGCCAAATATTTTGTGCGAAGTCTCAAGGAGACATCTTCCCCCTCCGAGAAGACAGACCCATGTTCTCCATCCAGGACAGAAGCTGTTGGTAATAGTTAACTGTTTTACAGTGAAGGTATTTTGGCTGCTGTCGGGATTGTGGATAACATGACGTTCTGTGCAGAATCACACATATTAATGTCGGAGACTGTATGCCAACCCTGAACCTGTCTCTGTCAATCGACATGGAGAGTGGGGCTGAAGTAGGAGAAACGTTCTCAGAGGCACTTAAACTATCGAGAATTATAACCCGCGTAAAAAAACAATGGAATTTATCACGTTCATAGTGTCTGTTTAGCACATAATGAGTGATTGTCCATTCCCCTCAAGTTTCAATGCAATTACCTCTTATTCTCTCACTGCGCTACAGATTAATCTTCACTCACTCCTCATGGTACCATGATCCCTGTGATTAGTCTGTTGACACTTTTTCACAGTCCCTCTGTGACGAGGAGATCATTCCTTATAAAGGAGAGAAAATCTGCCCAAAATACCCTAAATACTGCCTCAACAACACTCTCAGGGATGATCCTAATAATTCCCTTCCCTCACTTTGCCGTCTCTGTTTCTTTCCTGTGGTGTGAAAAAGCCATTCCTTCTCTATGCCCTGAGACTGACGTGAAATTTACAAGTTTCTTACGTCTGTACATCAACATCAATAAATCCAACACCAGAGATGGAGATGAACATCACTCTTGTGGAGAAATTCAAAGATATAGAATACACCTAAACCAAGGAATGGTCACCTACCCCAGTGGAAATGAGCTGTCGGAATATGGTAAACAGGCAGAGGGAGGAGCTCTCTTTCATTTGTTCTTCCCTCACGGGCTGTGTGCAGCCCTGGTCAGACCAGCATGTTATACCGATCTGAAACTGGGTGGCTGGTTCAGCTGTTCCACAGAACAGTAGAGAGTAAACTACATTGCTGTGGGATTGCAGTCACACAGAGGCCTGTCCAGGCAAAAATGACCCATTGACTTCTCATAAGGACAAGAGGCAAGTAGATGGGCTTTTTCTCACAAATGATAATGGTTTCATTTGAATAATATCAATTTCTTTCATGAGATGTCAATGGATTATTATTTGATGGCAGTAGGTTAAGCGTCATTGACTTGAGTACTATACACTGTCTTACATCTGACAGATTCTGTGCAGAGAGCAAGTTAAACATCTCAAATGCAATTATTTTGTAGTGGACACGTGGTTTGAAGAGATTTGAAGAAACAGCTGAAACGGATTTAACAAAAACACAAACGTTGGTACATTCAGAAATTGCACTGAGGCTGAGGAGACGACTGGGATATCATAATGGTGGTATTGGACAGGATTGGTGGGTAGGGAGGATGTGGAAATGTAAATTTGTGCAGGACAGAAAGGATTATGGAGTTTGAGTTCCTTCTCGCATATCAGTGAGTAATTTGTAAATAGTAATTTGCTTTATATATTTGATAAGGAAAGGGATTTTTGATTGGAACTGAAGACATTGATTGCCATTTCCTAATATTTACATATCATGAGCAGAAATTCAGTTCAACCCAGCTTAACAGTCAAAGAGAATGACTTACTAGGAACACCAACTATAGTGAGGATGGGATAGTAACCACTTTGAATAATTCAAAGGATTTCCTGGATCCGTCATGCGAATGATATCCAAGGCTGAGAAATATAGTAAAGACCCAAGGATAAACTCCTGTCTATTGTAATATTCCAGTCTAATGTTCACAGATTCTGATCCATTGTTGGAACATTCGAGTGTAATGTTCTCAGATTCTGATCTCTCCTCCCTTCCCTTTGGAGCTGCTGATCCCTGTTAGTGCTGTCGGTGATACTCCTTCTCACACTATGGGATAATACATTGACAGAGCCCATTTATCGTTTAATGATGGAAACCCTCCACTGGGATAATTAGAATCAACAGAGATTGACAATAAGCACAGTCGGTGAACAATTAGTTCCAGTTAAACCCTTTCAATTCAATATTAACTTTATTAAAATTCAAAATAACGTTTAAAATTTACACAGTCCGCATGGGATATGTTGGAGTGACTGAGGGAAGGGATGTTGGAGATGGCAGATTGTTTTTGTGTAATCATTCAATCTGCCTTGGACATGAGAGCAATGACAGAGAATTGTTGGAATATAAACGAGTTTCTCCATTTATCAATGGGAATTATAGCCTGACATTATTGATCAGTGATTATATTGATGAATTAACTTTTACAGCCCAAAATCTGATGGGAAATTGTGCTTAAGAAAACATGGATTATAACAGGCAAACTGCATGGACATGTTAACAGAGAATTGTACATGACAAATACAGTTCAGATTGTTATTTGAGGATGAGAAGGGGCAAGTAAGGGTCATGCCGTTGATGTTATTGATGTCAATGAACTCTGATCAAGTATCATTTATTATACTTCAATTACTGTGTGATCATGACATTGGGGAGGAGACAGAAATCAGAGAGAATTGGAGGAAATGGCTGCTGCAACTGGAGGGAGATATAATGATATTGCCAGTCATCAGTATTGGAACGTGCCTCTTTATAAATCATTAGTTCAGAATCATGATGCAGCTATAGTAAGGGATGAGGACAGCCAACATTAACCATAAGACCAGAAGACATAGGAGCAAAAACGTGGCCTTTCTGCCCATTGAGTCTGTTCCACCATTTGATAATATCTGTTAAGCTTCTCAACATCACTCTCCCGCTTTCTCCCCATAACCCTTGGTCTCCGTGACAATCAAGAACCTATCGAGCTCAGTCTTAAATATACATAATGACCTGGTCTCTCCAGCTTCTGTGGCCGTGAATTCCATAGATCCGCGACTCTCTGGCTGAATAAGTTTCTCCTTTTCTCTGTTCTAAAAAGTCTTCCCTTTATGCTGGGATCTCGAGTCCTAGTGTCTCCTATCAATAGAAACATCTTTCCAACATCCTGTCTGTCCACGTCATTCAGTATTTGGTAAGTTTCAATTATATGCCCCAGATAATTCTAAACTCCATCAGATACTGACCCAGGGTCCTCAAATATTACACATATGTTAAGCTTTTCATTCGAAAACCATTCGTATGAATCTTCTCTGAACATCCTGCAGTGTCAGTACATCCTTCCTGAGATACGGGGCCCAAAACTGCACACAATGCTCCAAATGTAGGCTGACCAGAGCCTTATACAGCCTCAGAAGTATATCCCTGCTTTTATATTCAAACCCTTTTGAAATGAATAGCTTCATTGTATTTGCTTTCCTTACTACTGACAACCTGCAAGTCGACCTTGAGAGACTCCTGAACTAGAACTCCCAAGTCTCTGCACTTCAGACTTCTGATTTTACTCTTAATATTGAAAATAGTCCATGCCTCGTCTTTCTGGCAAAGAGCACGATCACACACTTTTTGCACACTGTACTCTATTGACCAGTTCTTTCCCCAGTCTGCCAAACTGCCCACATCCTTCTGCAGAGGAAGGTGAGGACTGCAGATGCAAGAGATCACAGCCCAAAAGTGTGGTGCTAGAAAGGCACAGCCGGTCAGGCAACATCCGAGGAGCAGGGGGTGCGACGTTTCAGACATAAGCTCTTTGTCAGGATTGAGGAGGTTGGGCGAAAGGGTGCTGAAAGATAAATAGGAGAGGGTGAGCCAGGCGGGATGGTAGCGTGGAATGTAATAGTTCGACGAAGGTGGATTGTGATCATGAAGGACAGGGAAGATGGAGAGATTGGACAAATCAAAGGGACAGTGCAAAGTTGGAGTGTTCGATGTGAGATAAGGTGGGGAAGGTGAGATGAGGAAATTGGTGAAATTGACATTGATACCGTGTGGTTGCACGGTCCCAGGGTGGAAGATGAGATGTTGTTCCTCCAGGTGTTGGGTGACTTGGGTTTGGCAGTGGAGCAGACCCAAGACTGGCATGTCTTTGGCGGATTGGGAGGGAGAGTTTAGGTTTTCGGCCATAGGGTGGTAGGGTCATTGTGTGTGTGTGTGTGTGTGTGTGTGTGTGTGTGTGTGTGTGTGTGTGTGTGTGTATGTGTGTGTGTGTGTGTGTGTATGTGTATGTGTGTGTGTGTGTGTGTGTGTGTGTGTGTGTGTGTGTGTATGTGTGTGTGTGTGTGTATGTGTATGTGTGTGTGTGTGTGTGTGTGTGTGTATGTGTGTGTGTGTGTGTATGTGTATGTGTGTGTGTGTGTGTATGTGTATGTGTATGTGTGTGTGTGTGTGTGTATGTGTATGTGTATGTGTGTGTGTGTGTGTGTATGTGTATGTGTGTGTGTGTATGTGTATGTGTGTGTATGTGTATGTGTATGTGTGTGTGTGTGTGTGTATGTGTATGTGTGTGTGTGTGTGTGTGTGTATGTGTATGTGTGTGTGTGTGTGTGTATGTGTATGTGTGTGTGTGTGTGTATGTGTGTGTGTGTGTGTGTATGTGTGTGTGTGTGTGTGTGTGTGTATGTGTATGTGTGTGTGTGTGTGTGTATGTGTATGTGTGTGTGTGTGTGTGTGTGTGTGTGTGTGTGTGTGTATGTGTCCCAGTGATGCTCCCTGAAACGTTCCAAAAGTTGACAGCCTGTCTCCTCAATGTAAAGGAGACAGGGAACAATGGACAAAGTACAATGTCTACGAGGTGTGGAAGGATCCTTTGGGGCCTTTGATAGAGTTGAGGGGGAAGATGTCGGCGCGCGTTTTACACAACTTGGGATGGCAAGGGAAGGTGCTGGGAGTGGATGATGGCTTGGTTGGGGGGTTGGGGCGTGGACCTAATGCGGGAGTTGTGGAGGGAATGGTCTCCGCAGAATGCTGATAGGGGTGGGGAGAGAAATATATCTCTCGTGGTAGGGTCTGCCTGGAGCTGGCAGAAATATTTGAGGATGATGATTCTATCTGGAGTTTGGTGGGGTGGAAGTTAAGGACCATGGAGGTCTATCCTTGTTGTGGTAGGAAGGGTGGGGTTCAAGTACAGAGATTTGGGAAGCTGAGGAGAATCAGTGGAGCAACTTTCCGCAAGCTCACTACCTCTTCAATGCTATCGGACCCTCTTCATATCTTTGTACTGTCTGAACATCAGGTTGTCGGTGGCACGGTGGCTTAGTGGTTAGTACAGTGCCAGGGACCCAGGTTCGATTCCCACTTCGGGTCAATACTAGTTTGGAGTTTGTGTATTCTCCCCATATCTGCGTGGGTTCCCTGCCGGTGTTCTGGTTTCCTGCTGCAGTCCAAACATGCGCAGATTAGTGAAATGGCTATGTTAAATTGTCCAGATATTACGTTATTAGTCAGCAGAAAATGGGTCTGCTTGGATTACTCTTCGGAGGGTTGGTGTAGGACTTATTTTGACAAAAGGCCTGTTTCCACACTCTAGTGATTCTAATACTAAACATTAGCCAAAGTGCCCTATGTTCCTTCGTCTAGATCATTAGCTGGTACAAGGTGAAATTTGGTGCTCCCAAATCTGAGCCTTGTGGCAATGCTTGTCACTGACTGCCATCGTGAGATGGCACATCTTACACTTACTCTCTGCTAGCTTCAATTGATGCTAGCATGTTGCCTCTGACACCATGGGTCCCCTTTCTCTATAATCTCCATTGTAGCAATTTGTCAAAGGACATCTTGAGGTGTAGGTAGATAATATCCATTGGCTCTCCTAATCTGCTCACTACTTCCTCAAAACATTCTAGTATGTTTGTCAGGCATGACCGCCCCTTGATGAAACCGGGCTATCTCTGCCCTATTTTACCATCTACATCCAAGTATTCAGAAATCCCATCCTTCATGATGGATTTCAGGATCTTACCCACAACTGAGGTTAGGTTAATCAGCCTGTAATTTTCCGTCTTCTGCCTTACTCCCTTGTTAAAAGGGGTGTCACGTTTGCGATTTTCCAGTCCACTTTGCCCTTTCCTGATTCTAGTCATTCCTGAAAGATCACAACTAACGCTTGCACTACACCTTCAGCTATCTCCCTTCCAAGGCTTGAGTGTAGTCCATCTGGTCCAGATTATTTATCTGCATTCTGGCTATTCAGTTTTCTAACCCGTTCTCTTTGGTGATGACCACCATACTCTGTTCTTCCCCTCACTCTGTTGATTTGTTTGGGAAAGTAATCCTGTCTTCCACTGTGAAGACTGACGCAAAGTTCCTCAGCAATTCCTTTTTTCCCCACCACGACCTCTCTGGCATCATTTCCAACATCTACTTTTGCCTCTCTTTTGTACTTTAAATATCTAAGTGGCTAGCTTACCTCCTTATTTAATTTTCTCCCTCCTGAAACATTTTTGTTGCCCTCTGTTGGTCTTTATAAGCGTCCCAATACTTTGGTTTCACACTGCCCTTCACCACATTATATCCTTCGTTCCTTTGCTCTGATGCGATCCCTAACTTCCCGCGTCAGCCATGGTTGCCTCATCCTCCCTGTACCATGCCTCTTTGTCCTTGCAATGTATCTCTGCTGTGTCTCCTAAATTACTCTTAGAGCCTCCTGCGATTGCTGTTCTACTGTCTTTTCTGCAAGGCTACTCTCCCAGTCAATTCTCCCCAACTTCTCCCTTATGCCTCTGCAGTTTCCTTTATTCAGCTGAAGTACTGTTGCCTCTGATTCTATCTTCTGCCTCTCAAATTGTAGTATAAATTCAACCATGCTATGATCGCTGCTTCCGATGGCTTGCTTCAATTTAAGATCCCTTATCTAGTCCGCCTCTTCGCACAACACTAAATCCAGTATTGCCTGTTCCCTCGTGGATTGCACCACAAGCTACTCAAAAAAAAATCTTGAAGACATTTCATGAATTTCTTTTCTTACATTCCACTACCAATCTGATTTTCCCATTCCCCCCTGAATATTGACATCGCCCATGATCACTGTAACCTTGCTTTTCCTACACATCTTTTCTATCTCCTGATATATCTGATGGCCCAGCTCCTCACTACTGTTTGAAGGCCTGTATAAGACACCAACTGTGGTTGCTTTAACATTGTGCTTCCTCAATTTTACATATGCAGATGCTACACCATCTGACCCTATGTTATTTCTTGCGATTGATTTAATTTCATTTCTTACTGATAAGGCAACCCCACCTCATCAGCCCACCAGTGTATCTTTTGGATAGGGTGCATATCCTGGAATACTTAGCTCCCAATCCTGATCCCCTTGCAGCTATATCTCCGTGATGCCCATCACGCCATACCTGCCAATTTCGATCTGGGTCATGAAGTCATTTACCCTATTCCTCATTCTGCATGCATTCAGATATAACGCTGTCAGTGCTGTATTAACCATCTCTCCTCTCATTGTCATTCGTATTCCAGTGTGCTTGAAGTTTGTTTGTTAATCATTTCTCGATACTCTATCCTATTTCTGTCTGTGATGGAGATTTTAATAATCTATCCTGAATTCTGCACTTTTACCTCCTCTTTTAATTCAGGTTGCTAATTACCCCTATAACTGATTCCCGTTCCCCCACTCCTATTCCATTTACATCTCTGTCTATCGCCCTAGTTAAGCGATTCATTCGGACTCTGGTCACAACATGGATCTGATAAAGACTGTCCCATCAGGACAGGTCCTTTCTTCCCCAGAAATGATAAGCGTTTATTCAACACAAAATACAGCGACAACATGATTTTCTCGACAAACCAAAATATGAACTGTACAAAGAGATAAGATTGTTCAAATACCCTCATGATATCGAGCTGTATGAAGTGAAATGTGGATTACTAAACCATGGAAGTGGGGTGCAAACCTTTTCAGTCATTACTTGACCAACAGCTGAGATGCTGATTTCCCCTCTGACAGTGATCCCCCTCACTGAGATTCTCTGGCTCAGTCACTCGCACAGTGTCTCAGGGGGTTATCAGTTCCTGCTCCCATTGCCACAGTCTATTGAAATTCATCTACCTTCTCTCTGGAGCCAATCAATTGGTCTATTGGATTCTGTTTAGCTGTCAGCCACTCATCTCTGTGATATTATAGAAGATAAATTATCTGGGATCACAACCAGTATCAGCATGGTGCTCACAGGGTATGGCTCCCAAACAAAGAGCTTTCGGCTCAGGGGAAATATTAATATAAAACTTCCATCTTCTGTCTATTTCTCCTCATGCTGTCTCCTGATCTACCTAATTTCACCTCCATTTCACACCCCTTCATTTCTCACTGACTCTTTCATTCCGTTTTCTCTCCTCTCTGTTCATCTCCCTTCACATTCTTTTTATTTCATTCTCTCTCTCTCTCTTCCTCTCTCTCTCTGTCTATCTCCAATAACTCTCTCTGCTTTCTGATTGCGTAGTTGGAGAGCTCGTGGATGTATGAAGGACTGAACGGCTTCCGTCTGTGCTCTATTATTTATGTGGTGCTCTGAGCCACAATAAAAATATTAGGTGCTTGTAGAGATAATCTGATTCAGTGAAGGACACAGGTCACAAGCATCCATTATCTCTTTCTGTTCTCTGGTATACAGCGACTTCGAAATATCTGTTCAAATAAAATAGATTGAAATTCGAACAGTCAAGAGGACGTTCGACAGATGATATTGCAATCAGGATTTAATAAACAGTTGCCACATACAAAATATGGATTTTCCTGATAGCTACACCTCCCAATTAACACTCCCTAGCTCCTGCCTGATATTGACATAACTTGCCTTACTCCAATTCCATAGCTTCTCAAAAGTTCCTGACTTATCCATGTTCTTAGCTATCTTAAAACTGAAGGAGTTTCCAAAATGATTCCACAATGCTGTCCCCCTGAAATGTCAGTCAACTATCCAGGCTCATTAGCCAATACGAGGTCCAGTATGGCCCTTCCTGTAGTGGACTATCCACATACCGTTTCAAGTAATCCACTTGGATGCACCAAGCACATTCTGCCCCGTCTAAGCCACATGCTCTAAGGGAATCCCAGTTAATATTGGGGATGTTTAAGTCACTCGCTATGACAACTCTGTTTTTATTACACCTTTCCATAACTGGCCCACACATTTGTTCTCAAAGTCTCGGTGGCTGTTGAACAGACTATCGTATAATCCGAACACAGTAATTGCATCAATCTTATTTTTGTGCTCTACTCATATTGCCTCAGTGGATGAGCCCTCCAGTACGACCTCTCGGAGTGCAAATGCAAGATGATCCCTGATTATTAATACAGCTCCTCCACCTCTTTTAACTTCCTTTATATCTCATCTAACACAACAAAACCCTGGAACTTTGAACGCCCTGTCCTGTCCCTCTCCAAACTAAATGCCTGTAATAGCTGCAACATCATGGTTCCACGTATTGAATCAGGCTGTAAGCTCATCTGCCTTACCCATAATAATCATTGCGTTGACATAAACACACTTCAGCCCAATGCCATCAGATCCTGAGTCGATAGGATATACACAAGAAGGATGGGATGGACTTTAATTGGCAGCAATCTCCGATATGTGGATCATTGGGATTTGCAGGTCGGTAGGATGTTCGCAAGAAGAACGGGATGGACCTGAACTGGCAGTAATCTCCTGGCAGGCAGGTATGCTGTTGTCAACCAGGAGGGTTTAAACTAGTGTGGTCGTTGGGGGGAGGGGGGAACAGTGGGAACAAGACAAGTAGGTACACAAGTACACGACTGAGGTGGGGTTGGTGACTAATCCCAGTACAGCTAAGACCAACAGCAAACAGACAGAGGTTACTGAACACAATGAGCCTGGCGGTCTGAAGTGCGCTGATTATAATGTGAGGAGTATGACAGGTAAGACGGATGAACTTGGAGCTTGGGTGAGTATATATCACTGCTATGTTAATATTATAGATATTTGTTTGAGAGAGGGACTCGGGAATCCCTTTGATACACATATCGGAAGTGCTGCGTCCTCTACCAGTTCTTTGTCCATGTATTAACTCTACCTCCATCCTAGTCCTAACCTCATTGGCGCATTGAATCGTCTTGTCGCATGAAAATGTATATATCATTTCAGCACAACTCCGGCAATTACTTTTTCTTTAAAATGGACAGACTTGACAATAAATACTTAGGAGTGAGTTCATTAACTGGGAAAGAGGAGTCCTCCGAATCAGTCCAGTGATGACAGGATTTGATATCTATCACCTCCACCAAACCTGCTTGACAATGACCTCCATTTTCCCAGAGCGGCGGGGAGAGGAATGGAGTGAAGCGAGGGCTGGTGGGAAGGTTAGGGCTTAATTTATATCTGGGCTGTTGTTATACCGAGATACTACAATTATATCCCCCTAACGCCCCCCTCCACTAACCAGAAGAAAACTATCCTGTAAGGTAGGGCTTTTATATCTCGTCCATTTAAGTGCATTATTTGGTTTTAGTTAGTTCATATAAAGTTACGCTTACAATGGCAGGGGACCTCAGACGCGTGGCATGTGACTATTGCATGATGTGGGAGCTTAGGAACGTGTCTGACGTTCCTGACTCGTACACTTGCAAGAGATGTGTCCAGCTGCAGGTATTGTTTGACTGCATGACGGCTCTGGAGCTGCGGATGGACTCACTGTGGAGCATCCGCGATGCTGAGGAGGGAGTGGATAGCACATTTAGTGAACTGGTCACACCGCAGGTATGGATTGCTGAGCGAGACAGTGAATGTCTCCAGCTACCACATGATGCAGAAATAACACATCCCCCGACCCACCATCGTTATTTTATTTAGCTAGTGCTGAATTGTTTTTTTTTATTTTTAAATGTTTTTATACCTCTACTTATGCAACTTGTAACCAATAGATGAACAAAATTCAATTTAAGGCAGATTCATATTTCGCAGAGCCCCAGTTAGCCAATCAAATCACATCCTTCCTTGTCAAACTTGCACATTATCATCTGAAAGAATTCTGACAGACTTGTCAGCGAGACCTCTACTTGATGAAGTCATGCTGACTCAGCCCTATTTTACTCTGCACCTCAAAGTACTGCATTACAAGGGCCCAGTTCTGCAGCAAAATATCCCAGGCCAAGCCATCTCCAGCTGCTTCATCAATCTCCTTCCCTCCATCATAAGTTCAAAAGTCGGAATGTTCAATGACAAATGTGCAATTAATACCACCCACAACTCCTCAGTTTAAATTTACATAGCACAATCCATTAGAGATTGGGCAAAATTAGATTTAGTCCCAGCAATGAGAAAGTCTAATTGCTAGGCCCCAATGGATCCTTCCATATCCGCCACAAATTCACCTGCACCTCCACACATATCATTTGCTGCATCCACTGCACCTGATGTGGCCACCTCTATATTGGGGAGACAGGCCGCCTACTTGAGGAACGTTTCAGAGAACACCTCTGGGACACCCGGACCATCCAACCCAACCACCCCGTGGCTCAGCACCTCAACTACCCCTCCCAATCCACCAAGGACATACAGGTCCTTGGACGCCTCCATCGCCAGACCATAGCAACACGACGGCTGGAGGAAGAGCGCCTCACCTTCCGCATATGAACCCTCCAACCACAAAGGATGAACTCAGATTTCTTCAGTTTCCTCATTTCCCCTCGCCCCACCTTGTTTCAGTCCTAACCCTCGAACTCAGCACCACCTTCCTAACCTGCAATCTTCCACCTGACCTCTCCGCCCCCACCCCCACTCTGGCCTATCACCCTCACCATAACCTCCTTCCACCTATCGCATTTCCAACGCCCCTCCCCCAAGTCACTCCTCCCTACCTTTTATCTTCGCCTGCTTGGCACACTTTCCTCATTCCTGAAGAAGGGCTTATGCCCTAAACGTCGATTCTCCTGCTACTTGGATGCTGCCTGACCTGCTGCGCTTTTTCAGCAACACGTTTTCATCCTAAATTATTCACAAGGTTTATAAATAAAACATGCAGAGCTGGCAGAGCGTACGTAAAAGGAATGTTCAGCTCTGTGTTCAAAATGCTACTTCAGGCTCCCTCAGAAATGACCTTAACTACATCACTCTGTACATTCCCCAAAATAAGAACAGCAAGAGATTGTCCCACTATTTCCATCGCTGTGAGCATCATGTGGTGAGGAATACAATCTCCAAGGTTACACAGCATCCTGGCTTGAATCAATATCATTGTCCCTTCACTGTCACTTGTTTAGAATTCTGTGGCTCTCTTTGAAACATATCAGTTAGTGTCCCTGCACCACGAGGATCACTGGGGTTCACCACCATATTCTGAATGGAAATTAGACATAGGCAATAAATGCTGGTTTTGCTAACGGAATTCACCTCACAAGAACAACTGACAGGAATCTGCTCTCTTAACGGCATCCATTCTAACCTGTCTGATTTCTAACGCAGTTTTAATGAAGCTTTTACTTTGACCTAAGCATCTGATCTTTCTGTAACTCCATGAAACTTCCACGAGTGCTTTCGCAGTGCTGATTAAAAATCACATTTGCAAGTTGTGCTCATCATTCTGAAAGGGAGAGCATATGTGCGCTTGGGAATGCTTTCATTATTTGTCAGTATCTAAAGGCAGTAGCAACAAAGAAACTAAGATCAGGTGTAAGTGATTGGACAACTTGAACCAAGTCTACCATGTGATAAGATCATGGATGATCTGATTATGGCTTTGCCCTATAACTTTAATTCATAATTCATAGCCGATAAACTGTCTGACTGTGTCTTAAGAATATTTAATGTCTTACCTTTCATCACTCTCTGGGAGGGTAGTTCCCACAGAAACAGACGCAGAACCCTTTGAGATGGTTAAAACAATCACCAACTCGTTCACTGGCATATTCTCCAGTTTCTAGGAGTCCATCCATTTCTGGAAATCTCTCGGTCAAATTGAAATATTGTTTCAGCATTCAACTTGAATAGACTACTCAGAATATTATGCATTTAAAAGGGATCATGCGTCATTGGAGTAAAACTCAACTGATCCAAGGCCAATCTGACTATGTTCCTCCAGAGATAAATGCTGCTAACAGGAATCAGTTGAGTGAATCTTCTCTGGAATGCTTTTCATGTCATTGGGCCCTCAGCTCTCCTAATGTGGTCTCACCGTACCCTACCAAACTGTAGGCTATCTTCCCTACTCCTGAATGTATTCTCTTTCAAAAGGTTTGAAATTTTATATTGCCTCCCTATGATGTTCACGCAACGTGTTTTTTTTTGTTATCCAGGTGCCTGATTCCTCTGTGCATCAGCTTTGCAATCTCTCCATTGGATTAATTCACTGTTTTTCATTCAAATCACCAATCTATTCAAACAAAGACAGATGTTTCCTGCTATGCCCCATATACCAATATATCATTTACTTGACCCACTTCGAACTCTCTATAATATAATGAAGTGGAGTTTAACATCCATCTGATAATTAAAAGCAATGCACCCAGCGAACAGAGTGGGACAAGTGATGTAACCCACCTCCTTTTTGACAACCCAGTGGTTCAATGAAATGGAATCCTTACACGCATTCTGTAATTGACAAGTACTATTTGCTTGTCTAGAGGTGACACCGTGGCTCAGGGGCTAGCACTGCTGCCTCATAGTGTCAAAGACCCAAGCTTGATTCCAACCTCGGGCAACTGTCTATGTGGAGTTATTACATTCTACTCATATGTGCGTGGGCTGAAACACGTGCTTCTGTTTCCTCTCACAATCCAGTGATGTGCAGGTTACTTGAATTGGGCATGCCAAATTGCCAACAGTATTCACGGATGTGTAAGTTAGGTGCGTTAGTCAGGGGTAAATATAGTCAATAGTGTCGAGGAATGCATCTGAGTGGTTTACTCTTTGGAGGGTCAGTTTGATCCGTGTTCGTCCGAAGGGCCTGTTTCCCTCCTCTACGTATTCTATGATTCTAACTTTAACAGTGAACAAATCACTAACAAACTGAACAATCAGTTTGTAACTAATTACGTTTTCCAGAAAAAAACCCAAGATTTTCCTGATATGCGGTTTCACTAATGCGGATTCCACTCCTAAATCCGTTATTACTAAGAGTAATATTAAAACTTAGTTTCTCAAAGTTCATCCAGAATGGAATCTCTTGAAATTTCTGTATCTTATTCCCTCGTCTTTCTCAGTCTGAAATGCCTTCTCAGTTGTTTTCTGGTTCAAGAATATTTGCTCAGCGTGTTGTGTACCTTTATTGATGGATAGAGCTTTTTAGGCAGAGCATGGAGATTTTTTGTGAGACTCCAATATTTCTTTCTCAGATGACACTTCCCTGTCATCGTTTTGTCAGCTAGTAGTGGACTCTCCCCCTCTGTCCAATTGTCTCTCTCTTATATATATCTCCTTGACACAAGAAATTCTTAGTATATGATTGGTTTCATATTGTTAACGCTAAAATGGATCCTTTATCTCCAAGTGCCGTTTTATGTTAATTGGCAGCATTTGAACTGTTGCCTGTATAAAAATGCTGCTTGGGCCTGCTAACTGAACGGGTTTGATCCATTCTCTCAATTTGGGCACCTGTAAACTGCTTACCCACAGACATTTGTTCTTCTGTTTAATCACCGAAAAGCACCTTACCTTGTCAAAGGTCATCAGGATATTGCCCAAAATTTTGCAAGTTCGCCGTTTTTACGCACCAATAGACTGATAAGCACACGGATACCTCCACCTCGATAATAATAATCCGATCAAAAAATCCTGATGAAGATTTTTTAAAAACTCTTATTTCAAAACCAGGCAGTTGTCGATTCTTCTCCATATTCCTGACTTCTTTTCTTATTCTTGGGGATTCTGCTTCCCAGGTCTTTGGTTGATAAAGGTCCCCGTCAGAGAGCAGATCATTCTGCTGCCAGGCTGGACTTGTTAGCGGCTTGCTGCTCTTTGCCGCTCTGGCCAACTGTTCAAAATGTTTGATATTTATACCCCAAAAGATTGGATTGTTTCATAGGTTTTAATATTGTCAAAACACTAAATACAAACTTGATTAGCATTTGGCATCTTGGCACATTATTTAAACTGATTGGCTGAATTTGATTGGCAACATTGAGTGATCTACGTACATTGACATCGAGATCTCTCTGCTTATGGACACTGCCAAGAATCTTACCATTGGCCCAGTACTGTTTATTCATTTTGCTACTTCCAAAATGAATCACCTCACACTCTTGCACATTTAACTGAAGTTGCCACCTCTCAGCCCAGCTCTGTAGCTTATCTATGTCCCTCTGTAACCTGCTACATCCTTCAGCACGATCCACACTTCACCAACCTTAGTATCATCATTAAATTTAATAACACATCATTTTATGCCCTCATCGAGGTCATTTATTAAAATGACAAACAGCAGTAATCCCAAAAAGTTCCTCTGTAGGAACTACAGTTTTTAGTGTAGTCTGTGAAACCAGAAAACATTGCTTTTGTGCCTCTGCCATTTTTGAGTTTTTCATCGTTATCTTGTCAGTTTCATCCTGCAAAGAGCCATCACTTCGAGTCACTCTGCGATTCTTTTTTATGTTTTAGTGAAAGCAAATGGTATAAGTATTTATGTTTCCGTTCATTTCCTGTCATAGCTTCTTTTAATGTTGTGTTAACCCTTTGCTGATTTTTTTTGTTTGTTTTCATTAATTCACAAGACGAGGGCATTGCTGCGTAGGCCGGTATTTATTGACCATCCTTGATTTCCCAGAGGGCAGTTAGGAGTTATCTACATTGATATGGGTCTGGAGTCACATATCGGCCAGACCAGCGAAGGATGGCAGTTTCCTTCCCCAGAGGACATTAGTGAAACTGGTGAGCTTCTCCTGGCAAGCTATTCATGTTCACCATCAGTTTGTTAATCCCAAATTTGAATTCAAATTCCACCATCTGCCATAGCAAGATTAGAATCCAGCTTCCCAGAACATTATCTGGGTCTCTCGATGAGCAGTTCAGCTTTAATGCACTAGGCCATCGCCTTACCCAATCCCCGGAGCACGACTAACTTGTGCAGTATGATTTGCCCTAGTTTTTGCCCTCATGCTGTCATTGAATTCCTTATCTGGACATGGATAAATTTTCTCTGTCATGCAATTCCTCTTGTCTCACAAATATAATTTACTTAAGACATATTTAGTATCCCCTTAAGTATTTGCAAAATTTCTTCATCTGTCCGGCCTTTGACTGTTCTGCCACCCCGCCCCCCCCACCACCACCACCACCAACACCTTCCTTAGGCCACTGTAAGTATTATTACCCAATACTAAGGATCTCGTATGTGACTCTGTTCTCACCAGTATGATGTGGTCATTCTTTCCAAGAGGATCCTTTCCTGCAAGATCGTTTTTCATTCCTTGCTTATATCAAATCTAAAGTACCCTGCTCTCTGGTTGGCTCCATGACATGTGTTCTTGGAAACAATGCTTCATATACTCTATGATTTGTACTTGGAGCCTACCCTTTGCCAAGTTGATTAATTAATTCCATATGCACGTTCATTCCACCGCTGTTATCTTGTCACGAACCCTCATCATTTCCGACCTCAGAAGTACTTTGGGGAGACGGTGGCTGGAAATTACTCTTCCAAAGAGGTTTCTTCAGTTGCTATTTAGTTGCACCTGGACTGATTTTAATTTGTTCCCTCGTGCCAATATCATTTCTTAATATAGCCTTGATATCATCCTTAACCAACACACCAATTCCCCCTCCTTTACCTTCATGTCTATCCTTTCAGAATACGGAGTACCCATGGACAGTTCGCTGTCCAGTCCTGATCTTCCTGTTACCATGTTTCAATCATCCTTACCAGGCCATATCCATTTATCTCAGTACCTACTGCCAGCTCATCAATTTTATTCCAAATAATGTGTGCTTTTAGGCCTAAGGATTGTAAAAGAGGTTTTTTCGATATATTTTTCCCCGTTAATTGTTTCTTGAGTACGAGCTTCCTGATCTCACACACCTTACTACTTCACAAACCCCATACATTCCATCTTCATTTGTTAATCGCTGACATGCATCTTTATCATTTATTCCAATCTCCAACTCAGATTTTGGACTGATTTGATTCCTGCTCGCTGCATGGTCATGAGACTGGCCGAGCCTGATGTCCGACTCACCTCTACATTCTGCTCCGTTCCTGACCTGCTGCTTTGTTTCCCAGCCTCCTGGTTTATTAGTTTAAATCCATCCAATTTGCACGAGAAAACCTCCCCACTAGGATGTTGGTGCTCATCCAGTTAAGATGCAATCTCTCCATTTCTTAAAGCCCCCACCTGTCCTGGAAGAGGGCCCAATGATCCAGAAATCTGAAACCGTCGCCCCTGAACTAGCTCTTTTACCATACGTTAATCGTTACCTAACCCTTACCTCTTTTATACGAGGCACTGGGTGTAATTCAGACATGACAGAGAATTGTTTTTTTGCCTCTCTCTCTCTCTCTCTCTCTCTCTCTCTCTCTCTCACACACACACACACACACACACTCACACACACACACACACTCACACACACACACACACACACACACACACACAGACACACACACACACACACACACACACACACACACACACACACACACACACACACACACACACACACACACACACACACACACACCCTTCATTACTTTGAAGAAGAATACCTGGAACCTTATAAATAATCACAATGATCAGTGGAATGAAGAAATTAGTTAAAGGTAGGATGCGAGAAATTAGAGTAATGAAATTACTCCTGATTGATCAGAACAGACGAAGATGTGAACTTATTGCAGTAATCAAAATTATGAAAAGAAAGGGTAAAATAAGAATACTTCGTTTCTCTCAGCTGGCATTACAGAATCCCAGTTTCAAGATCGTCGGCACAAGACCTTGGAGTGAGATAAGGCAAAAGCTCTTTATTGAGAGAGTTGTTAGGATTTGGAATGCCCTACCTGGGAGATTTGTGAATGAAGACTCAAGAGGAAACTGAATATATATTTGAACGTTCCGAAATTAAAGGGCAACAGTGAGAGAGGTGGCAAATGGGAGGATTTGGGAGACACATCACAAGCTGATGCATACACAGTGGCCAAATAGCCTCCTTGTGTACATTAAAGTTCTGAACTCTATCATGTACAGATGCAATTCAAAGCCAGTATCAGATTATTTCCAGCTGTTAATGTTGGCAAATATCTGATCGTTTTGCTGCAGCATAACCATTTATAATGCAAGTATTGCAAGTCCAGCTTGATGAAGAAGTCTAATTAGTACTCAGCACACGAATATTTTAAATTTTGTATCCCAACAAATAAAACAAATATTTCCTTTGCTTTGCCACAAAACTCTTTCGAAAATGTCTGACTGTTCACTCACACGGATATATGTTCTTCATTCTTTTTCACATTTCACATTAAGACCATTCATTCTGAAAATTGCAAGGTTTCAAATTGTTGTTCACTTCAATTTAATAACACAAATCATTTATTTAATCTAATATTCTCTGTTCATATTGAATTATTGTCATTTTTCAATTGTTGGAAAAGAACTGAAGCTCGCATATTTAGTGAGAAATTAAACTGATCGATTATGTATAAATATGTAAGAACGCAATTTCGATATGACTGTTCAATCGTTTTCTCACTCGAAAAATACAATCATTCAGACGCCAACGACTTTCCAAATGTTGGAGCAACGATGTATTCATTTGAATACTGACAGTGAGTATGTAATTGTAGCGAGTTTTGAGAAGATTTGTAGCTCAGGTTGAAGTTTTGGATGTAGGCTTCTTCGCTGAGCTGGGAGGTTCATTTCGAGATGTTTTAACATCTTCATCTTCAGTGGGCCTCAGGGGAACCAACGCTGAAAATTCCTGCTTTCTATTTATATATTTGAGTTTCTTTGGGTTGGTGATGTCATTTCCTGTGGTGATATTATTTACTGTGGTGAAGTCACATCCTGCTCCTTTTCTCAGGGGTGATAGTTGAGGTCTAACTCGGTGTTTTTGTTGATAGAGTTCAGGTTGAAATGCCATGCTTCTAGGAATTCTCGTGCGTGCCTCTATTTGGTTTGTCCGAGGATGGATGTGTTGTCCCAGTTGAAGAGGTGTCCTTCCTCATCCGTATGTGAGAATACTAGAGAGAGGATGATGTATTTTTGTGGTTTCTTGATGTTCATGTATGCAAAAGCATGTAATTGTGATCCACACTATAGTCAGATAACATGTTCTTTGTTCGGTATTAAATAAAACATACAATCTTTATTTTTGTATCATAAAATGTTGGCAGGAAAGTATATTTTAATTCCATAAATATAACATCAACCTAATTGTTTTCAGAGGTGATGCAATTATTGTTTGGTTGAATAATGATATTTCACACTTTTGTGAATCACAATTCACGAACATAGCAAATATCTGATTTTTTCCGATCAGATTGCATTCATAACCTACATTGAAAAAAGACTTTAAAAGATTTGAATTCAGTCACAGCTGCCAGTGATACTGGGTAAGACATTTGTCTACTCTTAACTGAATCCAGAGAGCTTCCACCTGGGTCACGGCAGTCATTCAAACATTATTTCACAACAAATTATTTCGACTGCATCTTCGGTCTGAGCCTTGACTCAGGGCAGATGAATGGACATGAAGTGTCAGAATCACATCGCACAAGTTAATTATGGTGATGATCTCTGGCCTGCCTCCCAGACTCCAAGCATCTGCTATCTGGACCAGACACTGGGTCAAGATGTTAACAAGGTGACAGTATTCTGCAGCACATTGTGTCTCTCAAAGAAAGCTCCAAAACCGTTTCCAATAAATGTCACCTTCACATTCACCAGTATACAAATAAAATTGTACATCTCTGTTGATGGACAAAAAGTAATACATGGGTCAACCAACAAAATCTATCTGAAGAACACAGCAGCAAATGACAAGTCCAGAATCACCTTAATAACAGAACTTGACGGATTCTGTCTGGTGTAGGTCATCACACACATATTGTACTGGTTCTCAGGTGACTGTAAGAATGCACCCCAGAAGTGCACGTCTTGGCCTAACGCTCCTACAGAGCGTCCTGATCCCACACACATCACTCCCTCACACATTCAACAATCGAAAAGAATCCACATGCTGAGTGAAACATAGAGCAGTACAGTGCAGACACTTTGGCCTTGAGGTCCTGCCGACTCTTTATCCTACTCTACCATCAGACTAACCTACATACCCATCATTATGTTATCATTCAATTGCCTATCCAATGGTGTCTTAATATATCCCCAATGCAGCTGACTCTACTACAGTTGCCAGCAGTACATTCCAACCATCCACCATTCTCTGTGAAAGGAACCTACCTCTGTCATCTCCATTCAACCTTCCTCCACTTACCTTTAGGTTTTTCTCCCTCATGATAGATATTTGCACGATGGGAAAAAGTATCTGGTTATCCACTCTATATTTGCCTCTCATCATCTTATACACCTCTGTCAAGTCATCTCCTATCCTCGTTTGAATTCACCAAATGCAACTTTCCAGAACTAAGTAATGGAGAAAGTGAGAACTGCAGATCCTGATGAACTGCTGATGCCCAAAGCTTTGACTCTCCTGTTCCTCAGATGCTACCACAATGGCTGTGCTTTGCCAGCGCCACACGTTTCGACTCTGATCCCCAGGACCTGCAGTTCTCACTTTCGCCATTACTTAGAGCTGTCCCACCTGCACACGGAATTAAATCAGCAGAAACTAATTGCATGTGGAGCTGACTGTTTACTTCTGGAAAGTTGCATTTGATGAATACATTTATTAAAAGAGAAATTACAATTCAACAAATATTCATTCATTCCCAGAGTTACAGTTTTGGTTCATGAATTGGGCAGCGTGAGAACAAACAATGAATGACTAAAGAACTCCGCGTTATAGAGAATTCTAGGTGTTATATTCCAGGCTGGATGTCGTTTACCTTAACACTGGGAATATTATCGGATAAACAGATGTGATTACGGAATGAGGTGAAATGGGGAAGTGTGACATTTTTGCCATCACAGAGATGTGTTTGAGGGAGATCAGAGCTGACAACTCAATATTCTGTGATACAAGATCAAAAGGCACGACAAGAGAGGTGGTAAAAGAGGAAGTGGGGTTGCATTACTAATTGTGGAGTTAGTTACTGCAGTAAGAATGATCTAATGATGCTTGGTGATTAGAGCTCAGGATCAAAACCATGAAGACACACCGCTGGAGATATATTATAGACTCCCAAACAAAAGAAAGTACAGGAGCTGATATAGAACCAATTTACTGAGGTGTGCTAATACAACAATAGGATCATTATATTCAGGCATTTCAATTCCAAACATTCATTCGGGCAGTGATAACATTTTTAAGAGGGGACAGATGCCTTGAAATTTATTTCCTGGGAGCTTGTTATATCAACGTGTAGCAGATACAACAATGGGCAGGGCTGTGCTGGGCCTCACCGTGGGGAACGAACCCAGTCAGATGTTGCAGGCAGGGTTGGGTTGAGCATGAAAGGACCAGTGACCGAAACTCCTATGTCTTGAGTTTGCTAAGGAAAAGAACCAAAAATGTTTGAAAAATAAAAGCTTTTTGCATTTGGGAGACCGATTTTATGAAAATATATGACAGGATCTGGCCAAATTGCAGATGCTTCTCAGTGCAACTGTAGCAGAACAGCGTGGGGCGCGAGTTAGGGGGTCACTTGAGCAAAATGTAATTGATGCCAGTGTCGGCCCAGCATGTTACACCGAAGATGAATTTTAGGAATACAAGCCCAGAGAACCTCGGGTGTCGACACATTTCAGAACAGAATTAAAAAGGAAAAAGAAGCTTAAAGCAGTTACAAAGTGAGCAGGTCAACAGAGCTCCGAAAAGAATATAGAAAGTGTAGGGCTAAACTTAAAAAGTCAGTAGAAGAGCAGAAGTGGTGGCTGCGAGTTAAAACATTCGAGGGTAGAGATTAGCAAGAATTCAAAGACATTCTTTCAGGTTATTAAGGGGAAGAGGATAACGCGGGAGAGAATGGGAGTTTTCGGGACCAAGGGGGCAGCCTGTGCACGGAGCCAGAGAATATGTTAAACACTGACTTTCTTCCGATCTTCAGTTTGAAGAAGGAGTTCCTGGATTCAAGGAGAGTGACCGTGTGATCCTTGAGTGAAGTGATACAGAAGCTGACAATGAATTGGAAGTTTTTGCGGGATACAGAGTAGGCAAATGCACAGACCAGGATGAGCTGTATCTTAGGCTGACGTGAGGAGATTACAGTCTCTTAACTTTTCATTTTGGTTTTGCCTCTGGCCACAGAGAAGGTGTGATAGGACACGATAACATCTAATATTGATACAACATTCAAACAGAGTGCTAGAAATACCGCATGGGGTTAAATACCACCAAGCCTCACATCAGTGAGAGGGAAATCATTTTCGAAAATTCTTCGGGCTGTTGAGGCTGGCTCATTAAATATCTTTAGGATTGAGGCAGACTGATTTTCATACAAGGTTTATGGGGAAAATATAGACAAGTGGAATGGGGGATTATCAAAATCGATCTCACCGAATTGAGTGGAAAAGCAGACTCAGTGAGCGGATAGACATATTTTTGTCCCTATGTCGAATTGTATCATTTTTACAATAGCCTTGTATTCACTGGAACATCAACCTCTCTCGCTGTGGAGTGAGACACAGTTTGGAATGCAGTCGATGGATTCAAGGATTTAATAAATGCAGTACTATTAGACAGAAAGGACCAAGGGACTGTGACAACGCAGATTGGCTGTCAGGGTGAAGATTAGCAGCAGCGCAGTTAGCACTACCAGAAGGAAAATCTCAGTAAGACATATTCCAAGGCCAATCAGTGATCTTAGATCGATAGCAGATCGTCAGTGGTCAGGTGTCAAGGAGTGCTTAATGCCCAAGTGCTACATCACTGCAGTGTCTCCCTCCTTCCCTAACCAAAACTAAATGTGAAGGGGTAGAGAGACATGCGGTTGGTGGCAGAGTCAGTAGTAATGTTTGGCTCAAGAGAGTTTGGACAGCAGCAGCTCAGCGAAAACTATAGGCAAGCTCAAATAAAGTCCTTTCAATTTTAGTCTTGCAGCAATGGAGATGGCAGTTAAGACTGTTGAAAGTTCCTCCTACGGGATGTGGGAGCTCAGGGAAATTCCCACAGTCCCTGGTAACTACACGTGTGGAAAATGCACCCAGCTGCAACTCCTGCGAGACCGTGTTTGCGAGTTGTAGCTGGATGCCCTCAGGATCATCTGAGATATTGAGAACTTCATAGATAAGAGCTTTCGTGTTGTGGTCACACCCAAGACTCACCCCAATCATGTTTCTGTAATGACTATAATATCCCAGTCCCGCGTTAAGATCCATGCTATCAGTACATCAGGCTTACCTATCTGTCCTGTTGCATTTAAATAAAGACAATTTAAGCCAACAGGAGTCCTTGCTCCCTGTTGTGTTCAAGACAGAGAGGAAGTTGGCGACGACCTGGAATGGCGAACGGAGTAGGCAGAGAATGCAGGAATCCCCTGTGGCAATTCCCCACGAAAACATGTACACAGTTTTGGATACTGTTCAGGGGAAATACATTCCAGGGGAAAGCAGAAGTAGCCAGGTTGGTGGCACTACCATTGACTCTGGGGCACAGTGGGAAAGGGTAACAGTTAACATGACCTTAGAGATAGGAGAGTCGATTGTTAGAGGGACAGATCGGAGATTCTGTGGCCTCAAATTGGAATCCAGAATGTTGAGTTACCGCCCAGGTGCCAGGGTCCAGGATGTCTCCGAGCGGCTGCAGAACATTCTCAAGGAGGAGGGGGAGCAGTCAGAAATCATTATGCACGTTGGCACAAATGACACAGGTAGATGTAGGAATGAGGTCATACAGAGTGATTAGTGAGAGCTGGGAGAAAAGTTAAAAACCAGGACCTTGACGGTGGTAATCTCCTGATTACTTCCATTGTAATGAGCTAATGAAAGTAAGAACAGGAGGATATGGCAGATAAATAAGGAACTAAAGAATTGGTGCGGGGGAGGGGGGGCCGAGAGATTCGGATTTTTACATCATTGTTGTCGTTTCTGTGACTGAGTTGACCTGATCAGGAGGGACAGGTGGCGCATGCACTGGGAAGGGGACCAGTATCTTGTTGGCGAATTTTGTTCATGCTACAAGGGAGGATTTAAACTATATTGGCGAGGAGCAATACCGTCATGATCAGGAAGAGAAGAACGAGGCTGGTAGGAGATACAGTAATCAGAAACAATAAAGTGAAGAGACAGGTCAGGCTGGAACATGATAAGAACTAAGGAATGCCTGTTGGATTAAACTACTTTTATTTCGGAGCAAGAGGGTTGGCAGGTAAGACCAATAAACTAATGGCGTGGATAGGAACATGGGATTGGGATAATATAGCCTTTATAGAAACATGGCTAAGCGAGGGTCAGGATTGGCAGCTTCACGAATCAGGTACAGGTGCTTTAGGTGGGACAGGGATGGTGGAAGGAGGGGAGGAGGAGTTGAATTTCTGATTAAGGGGATTATCACAAGAGTAATCAGAGATAAAAGAACTGACCGATAATCCAGTGAGGCTTTGTGGGTGGAGCTAAGAAGTAGGAAGTGGATGATGATGTCACCAGGGTTGTACTATAGGCCTCCAAAGTCAGCGTGAATTTGAGTAACAAATATGCAGGGAGAAGGGAGACATGCAGGAGCAATATGGTTGTCATAAGAGTGGATTTTAATTTTTGTAACAGACTGAGACTGCCAGAGCGGGAAGGGATTTGATGGAGTGGAATCCGATAAGTGAATTCAGGAAAGTTTCCTCCAGCAGTATGTAGAGGGTCCTACTTGGGAAGGGGCAAAACTCGAACAACTCTTGAGATACAGAGCAGGACTGGTGACTGAGGTGATAGTGGGGGAGCACTTTGGGACCAGTGACCATCGTCATATTAATTTTCAAATAGCTATAGAGAGGGACAAAGCTGGTCCACAGGTTCAAGTTCTAAATTGGGACAAGGGGAATGTTGATGAGATTGGACAGGATCTTGCAGGGGTCGACTGGAGTAATTTGTTTGCAGGTAAATGGCCCGCTGGTTAATGGGAAGCCTTTAAACGTGAGATAGATAGAGTTCAAGGTCTATATGTTTCTGTGAGGGTGAAGGGCAAGGTTGGCAGGAATGGGGAACCCAGGATGACAAGAGATATTTAGGCATTGACTGGAAAAAAGTGGGATGCGTGGCTCAGGCACAGGCAACTGGGATCAAGGGAGTGCCTGGCGCACAATAAGGGATATAGGAGTTTACCTTTGATGGAAATCAGGAGGGCGACAGAGTGGACATGAAAGAATCTTGGCTGAGAAGATTAGGATGAATCCAAAGAAGCACTTTAAGAATATGTGAGAAGTCTGGTTGAATTTATAACACAGATGGCAAGCTGGAAGATTAAGTCCAATCCCAAGATCCTGTGCTTAAACAAAGTAGACTACAACAGGATGAGGCAGTAATTTTTCAAAGTGCACAGCAAAATTATATATATTTGTGAAAAGGATGGACTGTAGGAAAAGGAGTAATCTGCCATTTGTGTCTAAGGAAATAAGGGAGTCTATCAAATTGAAATAGAAGGCATACAAATTGGCAAAGACCAAGGAGAAACTAGGAGATTAGAAATACTTTAAAGATCAACAAAAAGCTTGATGGGATTTTGATTGGGTATACAAATGGGTATACAAATCCCCAGGGCAAGAATAGCAGTTTACACTGCTCAAGGGAACCTATTGCATGGGGAACATATGGCCTATTTAATTGTTGAAGTACTTATCTGAAGAAGTCAGTCAGCATAGAGATGAACCTGATAAAGTTAAAAATTACATCGTGCTTGGAAATCTAGTGCTTCCTAATAAACCTGTTGGACTATAACCTAGTGTCGTGTGATTTTTAACTTTGTCCACCCCATTCTAACACCGGCTCCTCCACATGAGAATCCTGACAGATAACCCCACCGAAACTGAAGCACCTCTCAAGTACTTGACTGAGCCATGGAGGTGTTGGGCAGGGGTGTGTTGTTTAAACACAAAGTGCTGAATTGATCTAGACTTTTTAAACTGCCGTTGCCACGGAGATAATCCTGGCAACCAGCCTCCATTCAAAGCCACAAAGCACGTTAACATGGACTTAGCTGTGTCTCAGTACGTTTTCCAGTCACACTGAGATTTGAAAGATTCGCCCACGGACAGAATGCACACCTTTCTATCCAGATGAAAAGGCCAATGATATTCAGATCGGCATAGATCAAGTAACTATCAGATCAGAACATGAAGTTCAATTTGTATTTCTCATCTGCAAATCCACCCTTTCCGTACCCTACAACAGAAAAAAAAACAAGTCACCATTGTTAATACAGGATGGAAATTTATAAGGCAATGATAGTATTAAATTGTAGTTCCTTGTTCCCCCAAAGCTTTAAATCTCAGTCTCACAATTTCTCTCTCTTGTTAACTGAAATCCAAACCAATCTCGCCCCTCCTTTCCTCCACACTCAGTTCTCACAGTCTCTCTCCTCGCCTTGAATTCAGTTTCCGAGCTGCTGTCTGCAGACTAAGAACCAAATCAATGAGTTTGACTTGGAGCCTCCAGGGTGTTGGTGAATCCTCCCCCCATCTCCCAGAACCCCCATTCTCTGATGAGAACCATTCTGCACACACTGGGCAAATCATATCTGGTTGAACTAAAATTAAACAAATTAGAACTCCAATTAGAGGCCCATCCTTTTCATTTTCCATAACAATCCTGACTATTCATAAGAGTTCTGACAACTTGCTGCAAAATGCTCCTCCATTGATACTTTGGCCACTCGTCAGGACACCAGGCAAAGGGCGATTGCCCTGGGTCGGGTTCTCAGAGGAAAGAAGGAAGGGAGCTGCCAATTACAGATTAATCCCACACATCCACAGCCTCCCTCCCTGGCACTGACCCGCTATGCACATACGCCAACAACTGGCCATCACTGCGCCCGTGCACTGATCTCCCTTCCGACGGAACATGCTCGAGTTCACACGGGAGCCTGGATGATTGATATCAGCTGCTGCCCAATAGAGTGGAGGGGGCGGGGCTGGAGGACGGGAAATAATGGGATTGTAAACAATGAATGAATGTGGAGGACACTGGGGGATGGACAGGTCAGTGTGGGACAGGATCAGTGCAACAGCAGGAGGGGATCCTGGACAAACTGAGTAATGGGAGAGTCTGACAGGAGAGAAACAACAGGAAGGTTCTGTTTGGAGACTCAGGCAGGGACAGCTGGGAGACAGTACGGCCTGGTGGCTTGGGCATGTTTTCTAATCATCCTCTTCAAAGCCGCTGTTACCAAACTCTGAACCCGATCCTCTTGGTCCAGAGGAAAGGACACTACCACCATTTCATAGTGGGGTGGTGGAAAGAAAGGAAGATTTTCTCAACCTCGCACATGGAAATTCCATGATCTCCTCCCACTTACTGTCTACGGTAGGGATGGAGCAGACAGAGCAGGTGGGAGGGGGTTAGGGATATAGGGACTGCATTTCAAAAGGAACTCACCTGTGTTGGTGTTATTAACAAGACTCAGTTCATAGTCACTAACAGAAAGCTGGTGTACGTGAACTTTATCCAGAATATTAACTCCTATAACTGGGTAACACAGACCCCAATGTACAGAGTTAAGTCCTGGATATCAATAACAGCCTTGCGCGTGGGAAATCATGTCTCATGAACTGGACTGAGTTTACTGAAGAAGTAACAAAGCGGATTGATGAGGGCAGAGCGGTGAACATGATCTTCATGGACTTCAGTAAGGCGTTCGACAAGGTTCCTCATGGGAGATTGGTTCGCAAGGTTAGATCTCATGGAATACTAGGAGATCTAACCATTTGAATACAGAACTGGCTCAAAGGTCGAAGACAGAGAGTGGTGGTGGAGTGATGTTTTTTCAGGCTGGAGGCCTGTGACCAATGGAATGTCACAAAGATCAGTGCTGAATCCACTACTGTTTGCCATTTATATCAATGTGAACATAAGAGGAATTGTTGGAATGTTTGCAGATGACACCAAAATTGGCAGTGCAGTTGACAGTGAAAAAGATTACCTCAGAGTACAACGGGATCTGGATCAGATGGGCGAATGGGCTGAGGCATTCAGTTTAAAAAAATGTGAGATCCTGCATTTTAGGAAAGCAAACCTTAGCAGGATTTTTGCAGTTAATAGTAAGTTCCTGGGGAGTGTTACGAAACAAAGAGACCTTGGAGTGCAGTTTCATAGTTCCTAGAAAGTAGAGTCACAGGTGGATAGGATAGTGAAGAAGGAAGTTGGTATGCTTTCTTTTATTGGTCAGAGAATGTAGTATAAAGGTTGGGATGTCATATTGTGGCTGTACAGGACATTGATTAGGCAACTTTTGAAATATTCCAGCAATTCTGTTCTCCTTCCAATTGGAAGGATGTTCTCAAACTTGAAAGGGGTCAGAAAAGAATTACAAGGATGTTGCCAGCGTTGGATAGGGTGTTTTCCCTGCAGCGTCGGAGGCTGAGGGGTGACCTGATAGAGATTTATAAAATCAGCCGGTCATGGGTAGGGCAAATAGTCAAGGTCCTTCCCCTGTAGTTGGGGTATACAGAAATAGGTGAGAGGGAGGGGAGAGTAGGCAGAAAGGGTGGGGGAAAGAGAGGATGTGGCGATTGAGAGTGGTCGCACAGGTGAGGACAGAGATAGGGGCAGTGGAGGACAGGCAGAGGCAGGGGAGAAGCAGAGAACGGGGAGTGGAACAGAGAGGGAGGGAAACAGAGAGGGGGGAACAGAGAGTTATTTTATAGATCTACAACTCAACCCTGTTCCTGTTTTCTCCTCCTCACTTTCAATCCCTCTGAAGAGCTCAGAACTGCATAGTTTCTGGAAAGTCGAGTTTCAGGGAGACTGGGTACTGAAGAATGCTTTTGGGACGCTGACCTTTATTGGTCTGTGCACTCATCAATAAAGGGACCTGGGTTCGATTCCACTCTGTGTTGTGTTTGCACATTCTCCCTCTGTGTGTTTGCACGGGCGTCCTCTGGGCGCTCTGGTTTCCTCAAACAATCCAAAGACGTGCAGTTTAGGTGGATTAACTGTGGGTAATGCTGGGTCACATGGTTCAGGTGGGATGGTATTCCGATGGTTGGTAAGGTCTCATGGGCTGAATGGGCTGCTTCCACACTGTATGGATTCTGTCACTGAGTATAAGAGTTAGGAGGTTACGTTGTGGCTGTACAGGGCATTGGTGAGGCCAGTTTTAGAATATTACATTCAATTCTAGTCTCCCTGATTTCAGGAAGATAGGACTCAGCGCCATAATAACAAGTTCCTGGGAAGTGTTGACGAACAAATAAACTGTGCAGAGTGGTTTGATAGTTCCTTGAAAGTGGGGCTGAAGGTAGACAGGTCGGTGAAGGTGGTGTTTGGTATGCTAGCTGTTATTGGGCAGTGCTTTGAGTATAGGAGTTGGGAGATCATGGTTCAATTGTACAATTTATTCGCTCAGCCACTTTTGGAATGCCCAGACTGCTTTACATTCTAGTATCCCTGATTTAGGAAAGATGTTGGGAAACCTGAAAAAGTCCAGAAAAGATTTATAAGAGTGCTGCCAGTATTGAAACATGAGAACCATAAGGAGGGGCTGAGGACATTTTGCCTGGAGTAGTGGACGTTGTGGGATGGCATTATACAACGTCTTCAAAACTGCAATGTTTCCTGCAACTGTCACCATTTCAGATGCTGCCAGACCTGCTGAGGATCTCCAGCAATTTTTTTTTGTTTGTATTTATTTCAGATTTCCACGATTTTGCTGAGGCACTTAGAGTCATCGACATTTACAATGCTTCATATTTTGTTGACTCTCACCCCTGGGATGGCAGGACTGATGGATGAAGAGGACTCAATCCTCGTTTAATTCTCCTTTCCTTTGTCTTTCTGAGCTGTTGCCTGCATCACGAAAACTCTATCTCCCATTCCCTGACCTGAATCTGGCCCATCTAAGCCACTCTTTAGACCCAACCCCCTGCCAGACTAGTTACAATCTCACCAATGGAACTGGCAATCACCCCACCAAGAGATTTCTCCCAGCCCTGCCCAGGGGTAATCAGTCAGGCTGGTACAAGTCTCACCAAGCCCAGAAACGGTCGTAGTGCCTGGAAAATCTAAACCCTTCTCTGGTACACCATTTCTCCAGCCACACATCCAGCTGATCTATCCTCTTGTTCCTGCTCTCACTAGCACATGGCACTGGGTGTAAGTCCGACATTATTACTTTTCATTTTAATATATCTCTGATTTTCCTTTATACATATTTCAGGCCCTCATCCCTTTGTTTCGCGATGTCTTGGTATCTGTGTGTTCCACTATCATTGGTTATTTACCCTCCAGCTGCAGAACTCACTGTAGCCACTCCATGTTATTACAGATCCTAGCACCAGGGAGGTATCATGCCATCCTTGATTCATGTCTGTGGCCACAGAAGTACCTGCCCTTACTCTGACGATTGATCCCATGTCACTATAGCCCTGTGACTGTTAAGGATGATATCAAGGATATATTAAGAAATAATATTGGCACGAGGGAACAAATTAAAATCAGTCCAGGTGCAACTAAAAAACAACTGAAGAAACCTCTTTGGAAGAGTAATTTCCAGCCACCGTCTCCCCAAAGTACTTCTGAGGTCGGAAATGATGAGGGTTCGTGACAAGATAACAGCGGTGGAATGAACGTGCATATGGAATTAATTAATCAACTTGGCAAAGGGTAGGCTCCAAGTACAAATCATAGAGTATATGAAGCATTGTTTCTAAGAATACATGTCATGGAGCCAACCAGAGAGCAGGGTATTTTAGATTTGATATAAGCAAGGAAAGAAAAACGATCTTGCAGGAAAGGATCCTCTTGGAAAGAATGACCACAACATACTGGTGATAACAGAGTCACAGACGAGAGCCTTAGTGTTGGGTAATAATACTTACAGTGGCCTAAGGAAGGTGTTGGTGGGGGGGGGGGGTGTGGTGGGGGAGAAGTCAAAGGCAGGACAAATGAAGACATTTGGCAAATACTTAAGGGGATACGAAATACGTCTTAAGTAAAGTATATTTTTGAGAGAAGAGGAATTGCATGACAGAGAAAATTTATCCATGTCTAGATAAGGAATCCAATGACAGCATGAGGGCAAAAACTAGGGCAAATCGTACTGTGCATTTTAGTCATGCTCCGTGGATTGGGTAAGGCAGTGGCTTCGTGCATTACAGCTGAACTGCTCATCCAGAGACCCAGATAATGTTCTGGGGAGCTGGATTCGAATCTTGCTCTGGCAGATGGTGGAAGTTGAATTCAACTTTGGGATTAACAAACTGATGGTGAAGATGAATAATTTGTCAGGAGAAGCTCACCTGTTTCACTAATGTCCTCTGGGGAAGGAAACTGCAATCCTTCGCTGGTCTGGCCGATATGTGACTCCAGACCCACATCAATGTAGATAACTCCTAACTGCCCTCTGGGAGATCAAGGATGGGCAAAAAATACCGGCCTACGCAGCAATGCCCCCTTCCTGTGAATTAATGAAAACAAACAAAAAAAATCAGCAAAGGGTTAACACAGAACATTAAAAGAAGCTATGACAGGAAATGAACGGAAACATAAATACTGATGCCATTAGCTTTCACTAGTACATAAAAAAGAATCGCAGAGTGAAACTAAGTGATGGCTCTTTGCAGGATGAAACTGACAAGATAACGATGAAAAACTCAAAAATGGCAGAGGCACAAAAGCAATGTTTTCTGTTTTCACAGACTACACTAAAAACTGTAGTTCCTACAGAGGAACTTTTTGGGATTACTGCTGTTTGTCATTTTAATAAATGACCTCGATGAGGGCATAAAATGATGTGTTAGTAAATTTAATGATGATACTAAGGTTGGTGAAGTGTGGATAGTGCTGAAGGATGTTGCAGGTTACAGAGGGACATAGATAAGCTACAGAGCTGGGCTGAGAGGTGGCAACTTCAGTTAAATGTGCAAGAGTGTGAGGTGATTCATTTTGGAAGTAGCAAAATGAATAAACAGTACTGGGCCAATGGTAAGATTCTTGGCAGTGTCCATAAGCAGAGAGATCTCGATGTCAATGTACGTAGATCACTCAATGTTGCCAATCTGTTTAATAGGCTTGTAAAGAAGGCGTACAGTATGTTAGCTTTTATTGGAAGAGGGATAGAATTTTGGAGCCACATGATCATACTGCAGGTGCACAAAACTCGGATGTGGCTGCACTTGGAGTACTGCATATTTCTGCATGCTGCATTACAGGAAGGACGTGGAACGTTTGGAAAGGGATCAAAAGAGATTTACAAGAATGTTCCCTGATTTTGAGGGAAGGTCTTATAAGGAAAGTCCGAGGTAGTTGTCGCTGTTTTCATTCGAGAGAAGAAGGATGAGAGCTGTCTGAATTGATCTATACAAGATAATCAGAGGGTTAGATAGGGTGGACAGTGTTATGAATTTTTAAGTGTACTATACCTTCAAGAGAGTTGAAAGGCTGGCCAGAGTACTGGAAAAAATAAAAATGTAATATTTGGTCAAACAGCTCGCAGTATCTGGGTTGCTATGAGACAAATTCAAATTCAAATTCAGCCAATCAGTTTAAATCATGTGCCAAGATGCCAAATGCTAATCAAATTTGCATTTAGTGTTTTTAAAATATTAAAACCAATGGAACAATCCAATCTTTTGGGGTATAAATATCAAACATATTGAACAGTTCGTCAGAGCGGCAAAGAGCAGCAAGCCGCTAACAAGTCCAGCCTGGCAGCAGAAAGATTTTCTCTCTGACAGGGACCTTTATCAACCAAAGACCTGGGAAGCAGAATCCCCAATAAAAAGAAAAGAAGACAGGAATATGGTGAAGAATCGACAGCTGCCTGGTTTTGAAATAAGAGTTTTTAAAACATCTTCATCAGGATTTTTGATCGGACTATTATTATCGAGGTGGAGGCGTCAGTGTGCATATCAGTCTATTGGTGCGTAAAAACGGCGAAGTTGCAGAATTTTGGGCATTCCCTGATGACCTTTGAAAAGGTAAGGGGCTTTTCGGTGATTAAACAGAAGAACAAATGTTCATGGGTAAGCTGTTTACAGGTGCCCAAATTGAGAGAATGGATCAAACCAGTTCAGTTAGCAGGCCCAAGCAGCATTTTTATACAGGCAACAGTTCACATGCTGCCAATTAACATAAAACGGCACTTGGAGATAAAGGATCCATTTTAGCGTTAACAATATCAAACCAATCATCTCCTAAGAATTTCTTGTGTCAAGGAGATATATATAACAGAGAGGCAATTGGGGGAGGGGGAGAGTCCACTGCTAGCTGAAAAATCGATGACAGGGTCTCACAAAAAATCTCCATGCTCTGCCTAAAAAGCTCTATCCATCAATAAAGGTACGCAACACGCTGAGCAAATATTCTTGAAACCAGAAAACAACTGAGAAGGCATTTCAGACAGAGAAAGACGAGGGAATAAGATACAGAAACTTCAAGACAGTCCATACTGGATGAACTTTGAGAGACTAAGTTTTAATTTTACTCTTAGTAATAACGGATTTATGAGTGGAATCCGCATTAGTGAAACCGCATATCAGGAAAATCTTATTTTTTTTCCGGAAAACGTAATTAGTTACAGAGAGATTGTTCAGTTTGTAAGTGATTTGTTCAGTGTTAAAGTTAGAATCGTAGAATACGTAGAGTAGGGAAACAGGTCCTTCGGACGAACAAGGATCAAACTGAGCCTCCAAAGAGTAAACCACTCAGATGCATTCCTCTACACTATTGACTATATTTACCCCTGACTAACGCACCTAACGTACACATCCGTGAACACTATGGGCAATTTGGCATACCCAATTTAAGTAACCTGCACATCATTGGATTGTGAGAGGAAACAGGAGCACGTGTTTGAGTCCACGCAGACACGAGTAGAATGTGATAACTCCACATAGACAGTTGCCCGAGGTTGGAATCAAGCCTGCGTCTTTGGCACTATGAGGCAGCAGTGCTAGCCCCTGAGGCACGGTGTCACCCTTAGACAAGCAAATAGTACTTGTTAATTACAGAATGCGTGAAAGGATTCCATTTCATTGAACCATTCCTTTATAACAAACTGGGTTGTCAAAAAGGAGGTGGGTAACATCACTTGTCACACTCTCTTCGCTGGGTGCATTGCTTTTAATTATCAGATGGATGTTGACCTCCACTTCGTTATATTATAGAGAGTTCGAAGTGGGTCAAGTGAATGATATATTGGTATATGGGGCATAGCAGGAAACATGCGTCGGTGTTTGAATAGATTGGTGATTTGAATGAAAAACAGTGCATTAATCCAATGGAGAGATTACAAAGTTGAGGCACGAGGAATCAGACACCTGGATAACAAAAAAAAAACACGTTGCGTGCACATCATAGGGAGGCGATATAAATCTTCAAACCTTTTAAAAAATAATACATTCAGGAGTAGGGAAGATATCCTACAGTTTTGTAGGGCACTGTGAGACCACATTAGGAGAGCTGAGGGCCCAATGACATGAAAAGCAGTCCAGAGAAGATTCCCTCAACGGATTCCTGTGAGGAGCATTTATCTCTGGAAGAACATTGTCAAATTGGTTTTGGATCAGTTGGGGTTTAGGCAAACGACGCATGATCCCTTTTAAACCCATAATACTCTGAGTAGTCTATTCAAGTTGAATGCTGAAACAATATTTCAATTTGTGCGAGAGATTTCCAGAAATGGATGGAATCCTGGAAACTGGAGAATATCCCAGTGAAGGAGTTGGTGATTGTTTTAACCATCTCAAAGGGTTCTGCGTCTGTGTGAACGTCCCTCCCAGAGAGTGATGAAAGGTAAGACAATGAATATTCTAAGATACAGTCTGACCGTTTATCGGCTATGAATTATGAATTAAATTTATAGGGCATGGCCACAATCAGATCATCCATGATCTTATCACATGGAAGACGTGATTCAAGTTGTCCAATCACTTACTCCTGATCTTAGTTTCTTTGTAGCTATTGCCTTTAGATACTGACAAATAATGAAAGCATTCCCAAGCGCACATATGCTCTCCCTTTCAGAATGATGAGCACAACTTGCAAATGTGATTTTTAATCAGCACTGCGAAAGCACTCGTGGAAGTTTCATGGAGTTACAGAAAGATCAGATGCTTAGGTCAAAGTAAAAGCCTTATTAAAACTGCTTTAGAAATCGGATAGGTTAGAATGGATGCCATTAATTGAGCAGATTCCTGTCAGTTGTTCTTGTAAGGTGAATTCCGTTAGCAAAACCAGCATTTATTGCCTATGTCTAATTTCTATTCAGAATATGGTGGTGAACCCCAGTGATCCTCGTAGTGCAGGGACACTAACTGATATGTTTCAAAGAGAGCCACAGAATTCTAAACAAGTGACAGTAAAGGGACAATGATATTGATTCAAGCCAGGATGTTGTGTAACATTGGAGATTGTATTCCTCACCACATGATGCTCACAGCGATGGAAATAGTGGGACAATCTCTTGCTGTTCTTATTTTGGGGAATGTACAGAGTGATGTAGTTAAGGTCATTTCTGAGGGAGCCTGAAGTAGCATTTTGAACACAGAGCTGATCTCTCTTTTTCCTTACGCTCTGCCAGGTCTGCATGTTTTATTTATAAACCTTGTGAATAATTTAGGATGAAAATGTGTTGCTGAAAAAGCGCAGCAGGTCAGGCAGCATCCAAGGAGCAGGAGAATCGACGTTTCGGGCATAAGCCCTTCTTCAGGAATGAGGAAAGTGTGTCCAGCAGGCTAAGATAAAAGGTAGGGAGGAGTGACTTGGGGGAGGGGCGTTGGAAATGCGACAGGTGGAAGGAGGTTAAGGTGAGGGTGATAGGCCAGAGAGGGGGGGGGGCGGAGAGGTCAGGTAGAAGATTGCAGGTTAGGAAGGTGGTGCTGAGTTCGATGGTTGAGACTGAAACAAGGTGGGGTGAGGGGAAATGAGGAAACTGGAGAAATGTGAGTTCATCCCTTGTGGTTGGAGGGTTCCTATTCAGAAGGTGAGGCGATCTTCCTCCAGCCGTCGTGTAACTATGGTCTGGCGATGGAGGAGTCCAAGGACCTGCATGTCCTTGGTGGAGTGGGAGGGGTAGTTGAAGTATTGAACCACGGCGTGGGTGGGTTGGTTGGTCCGGGTGTCCCAGAGGTGATCTCTGAAACGTTCCTCAAGTAGGCGGCCTGTCTCCCCAATATAGAGGAAGCCACATCCGGTGCAGCGGATGCAGTAAATGATATGTGTGGAGGTGCAGTTAAATTTGTGGCGGATATGGAAGGATCCCTTGGGGCCTAGCAATTAGACTTTCTCATTGCTAGGACTAAATTTAAAGTTCCCCAATCTCTAATGGATTGTGCTAAGTTAAATTTAAACTGAGGAGTTGTGGATGGTATTAATTGCACATTTGTCATTGTACATTCCCACTTTTGAACTTATGATGGAGGGAAGGACATTGATGAAGCAGCTGGAGATGGCTTGGCCTGGGATATTTCGCTGCAGAACTGGGCCCTTTTAATGCAGTACTTGGAGGTGCAGAGTAAAATAGGGCTGAGTCAGCATGACTTCGTCAAGGAGAGGTCTCGCTGACAAGTCTGGCAGAATTCTTTCAGATGATAATGTGCAAGTTTGACAAGGAAGGATGTGATTTGATTGGCTAATTGGGACTCTGCGAAACATGAATCTGCCTTAAATTGAATTTTGTTCATCTATTGGTTACAAGTTGCATAAGTCGAGATATAAAAACATTTAAAAATAAAAAAAAACAAATTCAGCACTAGCTAAATACAATAACGATGGTGGGTCGGGAGATGTGTTATTTCTGCATCATGTGGTAGCTGGAGACATTAACTGTCTCACTCAGCAATCCTAACCTGCGGTGTGACCAGTTCACTAACTGTGCTATCCACTCCCTCCTCAGCATCGCGGATGCTCCACAGTGAGTCCATCCGCAGCTCCAGAGCCATCATGCAGTCAAACAATAGCTGCAGCTGGACATATTTCTTGCAAGTGTAAGAGTCAGGAACGACAGACACTTTCCTAAGCTCCTACATCAAGCGATAGTCACATACGACGCGTCTGAGGTCCCCGGCCATTGTAAGCGTAACTTTATATGAATTAACTAAAACCAAACAATGCACTTAAATAAATGAAAAAGATGGATAAGATATAAAAGCCTTACCTTACAGGATCATTTTCTTCTGGATAGTGGAGGGGGGAGTTATGGAGATATACGTGTAGTATCTCGGAATGACAACAGCCCAGATATAAATTAAGCCCTAACCTTCCCAGCAGCCCTCGCTTCACTCTTCCTCCTCTCCCCGCCGCTCTGGAACAATGGAGGTCGTTGTCAAGCAGGTTTGGTGGAGGTGATAGATATCAGATCCTGTCATCACTGGACTGATTCAGAGGACTCCTCTTTCCCAGTTAATGAACTCACTCTTAAGTATTTATTGTCAAGTCTGACCATTATAAAGAAATAAGTAATTGCCGGAGTTAGGTAAAAAGATATGTATATTTTCATGCGACAAGACTATTCAATGTGCCAATGAGGTTAGGAATAGGATGGAGGTAGAGTTAAATACATGGGCAAAGAACTGGTAGAGGAGGCAGCACTTCCGATATGTGTATCATTGGGATTCGCGAGTCTCTCTCTCAAGCAAATCTCTATAATAGTAACATAGCAGTGATGCATACTCACCCAAGCTCCAAGTTCATCCGTCTTGCCTGTCATACTCCTCACATTATAATCAGTGTCCTTCAGACTGGCAGGCTCATTGTGTTCAGTAACCTCTGGCTCTTTGCTATTGGTTTCAGCTGTACTGGGATTAGTCACCAACCCCGCCTCAGTCGTTAACTTGTGGACCTACTGCTCTGGTTCCCACTGTTCCCCCCTCCCCCCAATGACCACACTAGCTTAAACCGTCCTGTTTGACAACAGCAAACCTGCCTGCCAGGAGATTGCTGCCAGTTCAGGTCCATCCCGTTCTTCTTGCGAACATCCTACCGATCTGCAAATCCCAATGATCCACATATCGGAGATTGCTGCCAATTAAGGTTCATCCCGTCCTTCTTGTGTATATCCTATCGACTCAGGATCTGATGGAATTGGGCTGAAGTGTGTTTATGTCAACGCAATGATTATTATGGGTAAGGCAGATGAGCTTACAGCCTGATTCAATACGTGGAACCATGATGTTGCAGCTATGACAGGCATTTAGTTTGGAGAGGGACAGGACTGGGCGTTCAACATTTCAGGGTATTGTGTTAGATGAGATATAAAGGAAGGTAAAAGAGGTGGAGGAGCTGTATTACTAATCAGGGATCATGTTGCATTTGTACTCAGAGAGGTCGTACTGGAGGGCTCATCAACTGAGGCAATATGGGTAGAGTATAAAAATAAGATTGATGCAATTAATGTGTTCGGATTATACTATAGTCCATTCAACAGCCACTGAGACTTTGAGAACAAATGTGTGGGCCAGTTATGGAAATGTGTAATAAAAACAGAGTTGTCATAGCGAGTGACTTCAAAATCCCCAATCTTAACTGGGACTCCCTTAGAGCAAGTGGCTTAGACGGGGCAGAATTTGGTGCATCCAAGCGGGTTACTTGAATCGGTATGTGGGTAGTCCACCACAGGAAGGGTCATACTGGACCTCGTATTGGCTAATGAGCCTGGACAGTTGATTGACATTTCAGGGGGACAGCATTGTGGAATCATTTTGGAAACTCCTTCAGTTTTAAGATTGCGAAGAACATGGATAAATCAGGACCTTTTGAGAAGCTATGGAATTGGAGTAAGGCAAGTTATGTCAGTATCAGGCAGGAGCTAGGGAGTGTTAATTGGGAGGAGTAGCTATCAGGCAAATCCACAATTTGTATCTGGCAATTGTTTATTAAATCCTGATTGCAATATCACCTGGCGAACGTCCTCTCGACTGTTCGAATTTCAATCTATTTTATTTGAACAGATATTTCGAAGTCGCTGTATACCAGAGAACAGAAAGAGATAATGGATGATTGTGACCTGTGTCCTTCACTGAATCAGCTTGTCTCTACAGCACCTAATATTTTTATTGTGGGTCAGAGCACCACATAAATAATAGAGCACAGAAGAAAGCCATTCAGTCCTTCGTACATCCACGAGCTCTCCAACTCTCTCTGAAAGCAGAGAGAGCTATTGGAGATACAGAGAGAGAGAGAGAGAGAGAGAGAGAGAGAGAGAGAGAGAATGAAATAGAGAGAAAGAATGTGAAGGGAGAGAAACTGAGAGGACAGAAAACGGATTGACAGAGTGAGTGAGATATGAAGGGGTGTGAAACGGAGATGAAATTAGATAGATCAGGAGTCAACATGAGGAGAAATAGACAGAAGATGGAAGATTTATTTAAAAATTCCCCTGAACCGCAAGGCCTTTGTCTGAGAGCCATACGTTGTGAGCACCATGCTGATATTGGTTGTGATCCCGGAACACTTATTTCCTATAATATCACAGAGTTGAGTGGCTGACCGCTAAACAGAATACAATAGACCAATTGACCGACTCCAGAGAGATGGTGGATTAATTTAAATACACTGTGCCAATAATAACAGGAACTGATAACCCCCTGAGATGCTGTCCGAGAGACTTGGCCAGAGAATCTCAGTGAGGGGGATCACTGTCAGAGGGCAAATCATCATCTCAGCTGTGGGTCAAGTAATGACTGAAAAGGTTGCACCCCACTTCCATGGTTGAGTAATCCACATTTCACTTCATATAGCTCGGTATCATGAGGGTATTTGAACAATCTTATCTCTTTGTACATTTCATATTTTGCTTTGTCGAGAAAATCATTTTGACCCTGTATTTTGTGTTGAATAAACGCATTTCATTTCTGGGGACGAAAGGACCTGTTCTGATGGGACAGCTTTTATCGGATCGATGCTGGGACCAGAGTCTGAATGAATCACTTAACTAGGGCGGTAGACAGGGATGTAAATGGAATATGAGTGGGGGAACGGGAATCAGTTATAGGGGTAATTAGAAACCTGAATTAAAAGAGGAGGCACGAGTGCAGAATGCAGGATGGATTATTAAAATCTCCGTCACAGACATAAATAGGATAGATTATCTAGAAATGATTAACAAACAAACTTCAAGCACACTGGAATACGAATGACAATGAGAGGAGAGATGGTTAATACAGGACTGACAGCGTTATATCTGAATGCATGCAGAATGAGGAATAGGGTAAATGAATTCGTGACCCAGATCGAAATTGGCAGGTATGGCGTGATGGGCATCACGGAGACATGACTGCAAGGGGATCAACATTGGGAGCTAAATATTCAAGGATATGCACCCTATCCAAAAGATACTCTGGTGTGCTCACGAAGTGGGGTTGCCTTATCATTAAGAAATGAAACTAAATCAATAGCAAGAAATAACATAGGGTCAGATTGTGTAGCATCTGCATGGGTAAAATTGAGGAAGCACAATGTTAAAGCAACCACAGTTGGAATCTTATACAGGCTTCCAAACAATAGTGAGGATATATCAGGAGATGGAAAAGATGTGTAGGAAAAGCAAGGTTACAGTGATCATGGGCGACGTCAATATTCAGGGGAACTGGGAAAATCAGATTGGTAGTGGATTGTAAGAAAAGAAATTCATGAAATGTCTACAAGATTTGTTTTTTGAGTAGCTTGTGGTGCAATCCACGAGGGAACAGGCAATACCGGATTTAATGTTGTGCAAAGAGGCAGACTAGATAAGGGATCTTAAATTGAAGCAAGCCGTCGGAAGCAGCGATCATAGCATGGTTGAATTTATACTACAATTTGAGAGGCAGAAGATAGAATCAGAGGCAACAGTACTTCAGCAGAATAAAGGCAACTGCATAGGCATAAGGGAGAAGTTGGGTAGAATTGACTGGGAGAATAGCCTTGCAGAAAAGTCAGTAGAACAGCAATGGCAGGAGGCTCTAAGAGTAATTTAGGAGACACAGCTTACATACATTGCAAGGACAAAGAGGCATGGTACAGGGAGGATGAGGCAACCATGGCTGACGAGGGAAGTCAGGGATAGTATCAAAGCAAAGGAGAGAAGTATATAATGTGGTGAAGGGCAGTGTGAAACGAAAGTATTAGGAAGCTTATAAAGACCAACAGAGGGCAATCAAAAATGTTTCAGGAGGAGAAAATTAAATAAGGAGGGAAGCTAGCCACTTAGAGATATAAAGTACAAAAGAGAGGCAAAAGTAGATATTGGAAATGATGCCAGAGAGGTCGTGGTGGGGAACAAAGGAATGGCTGAAGAACTTTGGGTCAGTCTTCACATTGGAAGACACGATTACTTTCCCAAAAAAAAATTAACAGAGTGAGGAGAAGAACGGAGTATGGTGGTCATCACCAAAGAGAACAGGATAGAAAACTGAACAGCCAGAATGCAGATAAATCAACTGGACCAGATGGACTACACCCAAGCCTTGTAAGGGAGATAGCTGAAGGTGTAGCGCAAGCGTTAGTTGTGATCTTTCAGGAATGACTAGAATCAGGAAAGGGCAAAGCGAACTGGAAAATCTCTTACGTGACACCCCGTTTAACAAGGGAGTAAGGCAGAAGACAGAAAATTACAGACTGATTAACCTAACCTCAGTTGTGGGTAAGATTCTGAAATGCATCATGAAGGATGCGATTTCTGAATACTTGGATGTAGATGGTAAAATTGGGCAGAGTTAGCATGGTTTCATCAAGGGGCGGTCATGCCTGACAAACATACTAGAATGTTTTCAGTAGTACTGAGCAGATTAGGAGAGCCAATCCATATTATCTTCGTGCACCTCAAGACGGCCATTAACAAATTGCTACACTGGAGGTTATTGAGAAAGGCGACCCATGGTGTCAGAGGCAACGTGCGAGTATCGGTTGAAGCTAGCAGAAAGTAAGGGTAAAATGTGCGATCTCACGAAGTCAGTCAGTGACAAGCATTGTTCCACAAGACTCAGTGTTGGGAGCACCAAATTTCACATTATACAGCTAACGATCTAAATGAAGGAACTGAGGGCACTTTAGCTAATTTTTAGTATTAGAATCAATGGAGCGTGGAAACAGGCCTTTTGGCAAAATAAGTCCTACACCAACCCTCCGAAGAGTAATCCAAGCAGACCCATTTTCTGCTGACTAATAACGTAATATCTGGGCAATTTAGCATACCCATTTCACCTAATCTGCACATGTTTGGACTGCAGCAGGAATCCAGAACACGCGCAGGGAACCCATGCAGATATGGAGAGAATGTGCAAATTCCAAACTGGCAGTCACCCGAAGTGGCAATCGAACCTGGGTCCCTGGCACTGTACTCACCACTAAGCCACTGTGCCACCCACAGCCTGATGTACAGACAAAACAAAGATATGAAGAGGATCAGGTAGCATCGAAGAGGTGGAGAGCTTGCAGAAAGGTACTCCACCGATTCTCCTCAACTACCCAAGCCTCTGTACTTGAAGCACATCCTTCCTACCACAACAAGGATAGACCGCCATGGTCTTCAAATTCCACCCCACCAACATCCAGATACAAGTCATCATCCTCCACTATTTCTGTCACCTCCAGTCAGACTCCACCACTCCCTCATTAGGTCCATGCCCCGAACCCCATCAAACCATCATCCACTTCTGGCAACTCCACTTGCCATCCCAAATTGTGCAAAACGCGCCTACACCTCCCCCCTCACCTCCGTCCAAGGCCCAAAGGATCCTTCCACACCCCGTAGGCATTGTACTGTGTCCATTGTTCCCTGTCTCCAGTACATTGAGGAGACAGGATGTCAACTTTTGGAACGTTTCATGGAACATCTCTGGGACACACACACACACACAGACTCACACACACACAATGACCCCACCTCCCTGTGGCCGAACACTTCAACTCTCCCTCCCACTTGGGACCGTCCAAAACACAGTATCAATGTCAATTTCACCAGTTTCCTCATCTCACCTCCCCCCACCTTATCTCAGCCCTAACACTCCAACTTTGCATTTCCCTTTGAACAGTTAAATCTGTCCATCTTCTCTGACATTCACGATCACACTCCACCTTCGTCTAACTATCGCCTTCCACGCTACCATCCCGGCAGCCTTACCCTCTCCTATTTATCTTTCAGCCTCCTTCCGCCCACCCTGCTCAATCCTGACGAAGAGCTTATGCCTAACACTTTGCACCTCCTGCTCCTCGGATGTTGCCTAACTGGCTGTGTTTTTCTAGCACCACACGTTTGGACTGTGATCTCTTGCAACTGCAGTCCTCACCCTCACCTGCAGAAGGATGTAGTCAGTTTGGGACATTGGGTAAAGAACTGGTCGATAGAGCACAGTGTGCGAAAGTGTGTGTTCGTGCTCTTTGGCAGAAAGACAAGAGACATGGACTATTTTCAATATTAAGAGTAAAATCAGAAGTCTGAAGTGCAAACACTCTTTGGCGTTCTAATCCAGGAGTCTCTCAAGGTAGACTTGCAGGTTGTCAGTAGTAAGGAAGGCAAATACAATGATGCTATTCATTTCAAAAGGGTTTGACTATAAAAACAGGGATATGCTTCTGAGGCTGTATAAGGCTCTGGTCAGACTACGTTTGGAGTATTTTGTGCAGTTTTCGGCTCCGTCTCTCAGGAACGATGCACTGGCACTGGAGGATGTTCAGAGAAGATTCATAGGAACGGTTCCAGGAATGAAAAGGTTAACATATGTGGAATATTTGAGGACTCTAGGCCAATATTTGACGGAGTTTAGAATTTTCTGGGGCATCTAAGTGAAACCTACCAAATACTGAATGACGTGGACAGAGAGGATGTTCGAAAGATGTTTCTATTGATAGGAGAGACTAGGACTCGAGAGCCCAGCATAAAGGGAAGACCTTTTAGAACAGAGATAAGGAGAAACTTCTTCAGCCAGAGAGTCGGGATCTGTGGAAGCTGTAGAAATCAGGTCATTAAATATATTTAAGACTGAGATAGGTTCTTGATTGTGAAGTGGATCAAGAGCTATCGGGAGAAAGCGGGAGAGTGATGTTGAGAAGCTGAACAGCTATGATCCAATGGCGGAGCAGTCTCAATGGGCTGAAAGGCCAAATTTCTGCTCCTATGTCTTCTGGTCTTATGGTTAATGTTGGCTGTCCTCATCCCTCACTAGAGATGTGTCCTGAATCTGACCTTATGATTTATGAAGTGTCACGTTCTAATACTGATGACTGGCAATATCATTATCTCTCCCTCAGTCGCAGCAGCTATTTCCTCCAATTCTCTCTGATTTCTGTTTCCACCTCAATGTCACAATCACACAGTAATTGAAGTCCAATAAATGATACATCAACATAGTTCATTGACAGCAATAACATTAACAGCATGACCCTCACTTGCCCCTTCTGATCCTCGAATAACAATCTGAATTGTATTTGTCAAGTACAATTCTCTGTTAACATATCCATGCAGTTTGCCTGTTATAATCCATGTTTTCTTATGTACATTTTCTCATCAGATTATGGACTATAAAAGTTTACTCATCGATATAATCACTGATCAATAATTTCAGGCTATAAGTTTCCATTTATAAATGGAGAAAATGGTTTATGTTCCAACAATCCTCTGTCATTACTCTCATATTCAAGACAGATTAAATGATTACACACAAACAATCTGCCATCTCCAACATCCCTTCTCTCAGTCACTCCCACATATTCCATGCTGAATGCGTAAATGTTAAACGTTATTTTGAATTTTAATAAAATTAATATTGAATGAAAGGCGTTAACTGGAGCTATTTGTTCACTGACATTGATTATTGTCCATCTCTGTGGATTCTAATTATCCTAGTGGAGAGTTTCCATCGTTAAACGATAAATGGGCTCAGTCAATGCATTACCCCATAGTGTGAGAGGGAGTATCACCGACAGCACTAATAGGGATCACAGCTCCAAAGGGAAGGGAGGAGAGATCAGAATCTGAGAACATCGCACTCGAATGTTCCAACAATAGATCAGAATCTGTGAACATTAGACTGGAATGTTCCAACAATGGACAGGAGTTTATACTTGGGTCTTTATTTTCTTTCTCAACCTTGGATATCATTAGCATGGCGGATCCAGGAAATCCTTTGGATTATTCAGGGTGGTTACAATCCCATCCTCGCTATAGTTGGTGTTCCTCGTAAGTCATTCTCTTTGACTGTTAAACTGGGTTAAACTGAATGTCTGACATGATATGAAAATATTAGGAAATGGAAATCAATGTCTTTGGTTCTAATCAAATATCCCTTTCCTTATATAATATATAAAGCAAATTACTATTTACAAATTATGCACTGATATGTGAGAAGGAACCAGACTGTTCTCAAACTCCATAATCCTTTCCGACCAGCACAAATTTACATTTCCATATCCTTCCCACCCACCAATCCTGTCCAATACCACCATTATGATATCCCAGTCGCCTCCTCAGCCCTCAGTGCAATTCCTGAATGAACCTTCATTTGTGCTTTTGTTAAATCCGATACAGCTGTTTCGTCAAGTCTGTTCAAATCACGTGCCAATTACAAAATAATTGCACTTGAGATATTTAACTTGTTTTCTGCACAGAATCTGCCAGATGTAAGACATTTTATAGTGCTCAAGTCAGAGACTCTTAACTTACTGCCATTGAATAATAATCCATTGATATCTCATGAAGGAAGTTGATATAATTAAAATGAACCCATTAACATTTGTGAGAAAAAGTCCATCTGCTTGCCTCATGTCCTTTTGAGAAGGCAGTGGTTCATCCTTGCCTGGTCAGGTCTCCGTGTGACTGCAATCCCACAGCAATGTAGTTTACTCTTTACTGTCCTGTTGAACAGCCGAACCAGCCACTCAGTTTTAGATTGCTATAACATGCTGGTCTGACCAGGGCTGCACACATCCCGTGAGGGAACAACAAAGGAAAGATAGCTCCTTCCTCTGCCTGTTTACCATATTCCGACAGCTCATTTCCATTGGGGTAGGTGACCATTCCTTGGTTTAGGTGTATTCCATATCTTTGAAGTTCTCCACAAGAGTGATGTTCATCTCCATCTCTGGTGTTGGCTTTATTGATGTTGATGTACAGACGTAAGGAACTTGTAAATTTCACGTCAGTCTCAGGGCACAGAGAAGGAATGGCTATTTCACACCACAGGAAAGAAATAGAGATGGAAAATTGAGGAAATTCAATTATTGTGATCATCTCTGAGAGTGTTGTTGAGGCAGTATTTAGGGTATTGTTGGCAGATTTTCTCTCCTTTATAAGGAATGATCTCCTCGTCACAGAGAGAGTGTGAAAGATTGTCAACAGACTAATCACAGGGATCATGGTACCATGAGGAGTGAGTGAAGATTAATCTGTAGCGCTTTGAGAGATAAGAGATGATTGCTTTGAAACTTGAGGGGAATGGACAATTAATCATTATGTTCTAAACAGACACTATGAACGAGATAAATTCCATAGCTTTTTTTTAACTCGGATTATAATTCTCGACAGTTTAAATCCCTCTGAGAACGTTTCCCCCACTTCAGCCCCACTCTCCATGTCGATTGACAGAGGCACGTTCAGGCTTTGCATACAGTCTCCCCACATTAATACTGTGCATTTGGTGTGTGATTCTGCACTGAACGTCATGTTATCCACAATCCCGACAGCAGCCACAATACCTTCACTCTAAAACAGTTAACTATTCCCAATTGCTTCTGCCCTTGATGGAGAACATGGGTCTGTCTTCTCGGAGGTGGAAGATGCCTCTTTGAGACATCGCACAAAATATTTGGCTTCTCTCTTCACTTCCAGGATACCATGTTAAAATAGCATACGTCCCACATGCAATGGGGCCATGAGGAACATCATGGAGCCGTCTCTGAGTGCAGTCTCTGCTCCATTGTTTTGTCACGTTTACACCCTCAATCATACCCTCCTATTCCTGGATAAGCCCTGGAGGAGATGAATGTTCTCGCCCTGGTCGCATGGAACAAGTTTAATGGTCTGATTGGACTTTGCACGTTCCTGTTTAGCAGTTAGATGCACTGACCAGACTGCTTCATTTCCTGTGAAACAGGCAGAAGGGTTAAATGGTTTGTCCCTCTTCTTGTTCATTCGTTTTGACGGACTGAATGACTCCCACATACCCATGTGCAACCACCTTGAGATGCAGAATGAGCTCCCCTTTGAACTGTGGAAATGTGCAGTGTTTGGCCGTGCTCGTGCATGAATGTTCCCGACACTTTAACAGCTCAAGCCTGAATATTCTCTGGGTCTTGCTGCATATGGACACAGACTGGTTCAGAAGCTCACAGTGGACAAAATGTTCTGAAAATTGCCTGATCATCAGTGACCATCACAACTTCTGATCTTATGGTGGAGGAAAGGATTGATGCAGCAGCTGGATCTGTTTGTGTTAAGGAAGCACCCCTAAGGATCTCCCGAAGTGATGTCCTGGGACTGTAAAGATTGATGTTCACAAACTAAACATATCTTCCATTGTGCTCTGGATGACCCCAACCAGAGGAGATATTGTGGCTGATGCCCACTAAATTTAATTTAGTCAGCGTTCCTTGATACCATCCTGAGCCAACTCCTGCCTTGATGTCTGAGTCTGTCTCTCTTAGTTGGGCTCTTGTGTTCACCTCTTTTGAATATGTCAATAGGTTATTGGGTCTGTTTGGGGAGTGTTTTCTTCTCACAGAGGGTAGTGAATGTCAGGAACTATCTGAACTAGAGAGTTCAGGGAGCTAGATCACTGAAAGTATTTACAGAGGAGGTAGATTGGTTTTTGCCTACTATCATTGAGTTGAAGGGTGTGAAGAATTGGGAATGGAATTGAGTTGATGCGGACAGTGGATCATCCATGATGGTTTAAAATAGCATAGCAGGAAGACTGGCCGAATTACCTCATCCTGTTCCTTATGAGCTCATATCCTGTAACTGGAAAGTTAATGGTTGTAATTTTCCTGAATGTTGCAGTCAGAGAGAGCAAAGTATTTTGTATATCATCTCTGAGTGATGTCGGTGGGCTGTATTCACTGTGAATCTGGGTCCACTACATGGCCAACAAATGAAACACAAGTTGCAGAGATGAGGATCTCTGTAAAGACACCAGAGGCGTCTTTCGAACCCAGAGTGGATTTCCAAATAACATTTTCCAACCCACACCAAGCTGTGTGTGTCAGTCTGGAGGGATTGAATGATATCCTATGTAACTGGACCAGGTATTTGGAGCAAGTGGCCTCCATCTGCTCCTCTGCTGGGCAAAATAGGACATTGGAACATTTGAGTGAGGAGCAGGAGTGGGTTATTAGCCACTTTGCCACTGCTGTACCAGGCACTAAGTTCGTGGCTGATCTGGTTGTGGTCTTATGAGCACTTTTCTGTATGCACCATTTTCCTTCATCAATTCTCTGATCAATGCAAACACCTAGACATCACAAACATCTAGGAAAGGGAATTCCCACTTGTACAGCTCTTTCAGAATTTCTCATTCGTGTTCCAACCAATGTTACATGGTCACTGATTCCTTTTGCAGTCACACTCTCCACTGGTTACAACAAATTTCAAAGTTTCCTGATAAGGCCAATAATATTAATGTCAGCCTGGCTCATCTTCTCGAAAAATGTTACAAACACACAAACGTTCATCTGCATGCACACACGAACACACACATTTTAAGACAAAACAGAAAAAAAATGAAAACTTTCCAGAGTTTCATAATGGCTGAACTCGTAACAAACGGAAAGATGACAGAATGTCCTAAATGTTATTCTGTCCTCTGAAGATCTTCCACTCACACAAGCTGCTGGTAATGGGCTATCTCCCCGGAACAGTTGGATTTGGTTCAATTCGCTTTGCGTCAGATAGTGGAAAGATGCCAAAGAAACTTTCATCAGGAACCCTCCACGATTGGTAAAGATGACGCAGGATTTTTTTCTCTTGTCAGGCGGAAGAAAATGAGAGAGAGAGAGAGAAAGAGGCGACTAGGCTGCTGCTTCTGAGGCAGGTAACATTTTTCTCCCACCCTGTGCTAAAATATGCAATAATGCCAACTGAACACCAAAAAGGACCGTGTGTGATTTCCTTGAACATTCTCTGGAATGGATGAAAAGGTGCTATATGCAAATGCATCATTACTGCTGTTGTACATTGTGCCTTTCCTTAGCAACAACAAAAAAACAAAATCCCAGATGGATAATTTGATGGGATGTTTACATGGGTCTGCATAATTTTAAGAAATCGTTTGATGTCTTCATTACATCTGCGTTAAAATCAATTTTATGACAGAGTGTGAAGCCACTCGTTGTGGTTCTGTTCCCTCAGCTGGGAATTTGTGTTGCAGACTTTCGTCCCCTGTCTAGTTGACATCTTCAGTGCTTGGGAGCCTCCTGTGAAGCGCTTCTGTGATTTTTCCTTCGGCATTTATAGTGATTTTACAATTCCCATGCAAGGACTGCACAAAACACTACATAGGACAAGCTGGAAAACAGCATTCATGAACACCAACTAGCCACGAAACGACATGACCAGCTATCTTTAGTAGCCACACACACAGATGACAAGCAACATGACTTCGACTGGGACAAAACTTCTATTTTCGGACAAGCCAAACAGAGAACAGCCAGCGAATTCCTAGAGACATGGCACTCATCCACAGATTCAATCAATAAGCACATCGACCTGGACCCAATATACTGGCCACTGCAACGGACAGCTGGAACTGACAACCGGAAGTGGCAGATACCAATCACTATAAATGCAGGAGGAAACATCACAGAAACTCTTCACAGGAGGCTCCCAAGCAATAAGATGTCACCTAGACAGGGGACGAAACGTCTGCAACACAAATTCCCAGCTCGGCGAACAGAATCTCAACAATGAGCATCTGAGCTACAAATCTTCTCCCAAACTTTGAAGCCCTTCTGCTAATTTAAACTAGACACACAGAAAAATAATCACCTTGCCTCATAGTCGGTCAAAGTGTGAGCGACAAAGAACGACTAAATCCCACTTTTTACAGAAAACAATAATAGCTTATTCTTTAACTCCAAGAAAAAAAGAGAATATCGATTTTCCTGTGAATCTTCCTCTGTCGGTTTTCCTGGGTCTTTTCTTCGGTCTTCTGCTGCACAGATTTCATAAATACAGGTACCTTTCAGAGAGCGATTCTGCAGGCAGTCTGCATTTGTTAGTGCTCTTCCCTGCTCTGGCTAACTGTTCAAAATGCCCGATTCTATACCACAAAACATCAAATTGTCTCATTGGTTTTATATAATTAAAATTCAAATTCAATAATACTCAGCTCAGTTATTTGTTTCAGCCAAATGTTACTACTTTAACACTTTCCTGCACACTCTGTGCTTGTTATGTTCTTGCCAACTTTCACACTCTTTAAAAGGTAAAGTACCCCTTATGCATTCATAACAATCATAACAGTCAATTCATTATATTCTTAAAATGTATTCCGTAGTTTTAAACGCCCGAACAAGAGAAAATATGTATCCAGCTGATTTTTCTCAAAATCGTGTATGGTTCAAAAAGATTTCGCATCCAATACCTAAATTGATAGGTCTTCATATCCCAGGAACGTGTGTACAGGGAGGAGGATAGGCATGTTTCGGGGACATTCCTGATGAAGGGCTGTTGTCGAAACATTGACTTTCCTGCTCCTCTGATGCTGCCTGACCTGCTGTGCGTTTCCAGTGCGGCACTTTTCGACTCTGACCTCCAGCATCTGCAGTCTCGCTGTCCCAGGTGCAGCAAAACATTGCTATGACTAAACCCGATACCCTTCCCCAGAAACAACATCATTTCAAACTATTTGCTACATCTGCATATTAACTTCATGGATAGGAGCAGCTGTTAACCATTCGGCTGCACCATTCAGAATGCTCATGTCTGATCCGAGTGTGTCTGACCATCCGACTCCAGTCTGTTCCCAATAAACATTGACTCTCCTGTCCAGCAAAGATCACTCCAGCTCAGCCTTGAATATCGTCAATAATCGCGTCTTTACTGCTCTCTGAGGAAAAGGGCACCACAGATAGCACAACACTAAAGGGAAAGGAACGTCCTTATTTCATTGCAGGACCCGCTATTTTAAAACTGTGTTAAACTAACATCAAATTGTCACCTTTTTTGAAACATATTGACAGAGTAATTAGGAATAGACATAGACTATACAGCCCTCTAAATGTGTCCAACATTACCACTGACTCATTCTCTACTCCTGTCCCAAGAAGAGAATACCAGATATCATAACACCACACGAGCATTTAATAAAAGGAGCAGAATTAGGTCATTCGGCCCATCGAGTCTGACTGTCATTTAATAATGGCTGAGAGGTTTCTCAACATCATTCTCCTGACTTCTCTCTGTACTCCTTGGTACCCTTATTCATCAAAAACCTATCTATCTCTGGCTTATAGACACAAGTGTCTGTGTTTCTTTGTGTCTGTCTGTGTGCTGTCTGTTCATGTGTTTGTGTGTATGTGTATTTGTGTACATATATTTGTTCTTCCGTGTATTAGCCTCTGCATTTTATCTGTTTCAGTCTGCATGTGTGTGACAGTGTATGTCTCTGTATGCCTCTACATGTCTGCGGGTCCGTCTCAGTGCATGTGCTGTGAGTGTTAGGCTATTGGGGTGTTTACATATGTCTTTAAGTATTTCTGTGTCTGCATCTTTCTGCAATGGGATATTTGTTGTTTTTGGAGGGAAAGTAGTAGCAGAACAGAAAAAGCGGTTAAATTGAGTATTGCCCTCCACAGAACATTGTTTCTTATTCAGTTGGTTGGATGTTGATATTACGGAATCTCCATTCTATTCACTCAGTCCCCTCCGACTCATGCTAGAGTCCTCCCAACATGGCGGGGACAGCGGGGGAAGGGAACGGATATTGGACACGCCACCACCCGGCTTGGCCCTTTTTGTCTTGTTCCAGGCTTTTTATCCTGGAATGGGAGAAAGGGAAGCGGGGAATGAGCTGTTCGTACTGTTGTAGGTGGTGGTGGGGGAGAGGTTTGCTGAATGGTGAGGTGTCTGGAGGGATTCAGACAACAGTGCAGAATCCATAAGGTGTTATTGGTGTGGGGGTATTGCAAAGGTGACAGAAAAAATGATGGAAGGAAGGTGCTGAATTCAATAGTGAGAATGGTTGTACATGAAATTTATTTGGAGATAGAGCGTGAGCCTTGTTCAGAGGTAGGTGCTATAACAGATGTACAGTGAGTGTGAGGGAGCAGAGAGAATACGGTGACACTTATCCTGGCAGAACGAGGATACAGAATGTGCTGTATTGCTGGACATTTCTTCAGATCATCTCAGCATCGAGGTGAGCCTCAATGAACGTCTTCTCTAAGTCTGTCACTAATAATGTCACCGACCCTGTCCCTCAGATCCCACAGAACCGGTTTGGGAGGACCTTAGCAATGAGAAACAAGCATTGGTGTGTTCTGCCGTGCAAAATTAATGTGCAAATTCTGTATATCTTATGCTGTGGAAAATTGGTATTGTTGGTGCTGCAGTAATACTGAATTATCTCACGTTACATCTAAACTGCGTAAACTAAGTGACTGCTAATGCTGTGAAAAATAAATTCCAAAAGTGTGTATCAGGCAGCTGGAAGTGTACGTTGTTATCCAAACTAGAGACAAGGTTTGTTTGGATTTGGTGATGTGTGCTCTGAAGGATTAATTAATAATCTTGTTCTGACGAAAAATGACATTAATATGTTGCATTTTACACGGCATCTGCATATAATATCGAATGTTGTACATGAAGGTCAAACATAAGCGAAGCCTGGAGTCTGGAGGCTCAAGTTCACTCCAGTGAATTGGGAAAGTACAATATAGCATTCAGTGGGAGACAAGCAATGTTTGTCAGAGTCATAGAGTCCTAAAGCACAGAGGCAGACCCTTTGTTCCAAACCGGTCTATTCCGACCAAAATGTGCATTCGCACTAACCCCATCTCCCTGCCATTGCCCCGTTTCCATCTAATCCTTTTCTATCCGTGTATTTGTCCAAATTCCTTTTAAATGTTGTTAATGTAAACCCCTCAACCACTGGCTGTTCATTCCATATGTGCACCAGCCTCTGTGTAAAAAAAGTTCCCCTCAGGTTCCCTTTAATTCTTTCCCCTCTGACATTAAACTGATGCCCTTTAGTCTATGATTCACAACACTGGGAAAAAAAGATTGAGTGCATTCTCCCTATCTATGTCTCTCATGATCTTATATTCTTCTGTAATATATCATCTCCGTCTTGTACACTCTAAAGAAAAATTATCGAGTGTGTCCTACACTCCCTATAACTCAACTATTGACTACTGGCGATATCCTTGTGAATTTCTTCTGCACTCTTTCCAATTTCATCACATCCTTCATGGAGCAAATTGAACAAAACCGAACACAGTGTTCCAAGCGCAGCCTCACCAACATCCTGTATAACTGCAACGTAACTCCCCAACTTCGATGTTCAATTCCCTGACTAATGAGCGCCAGTGTGCCAAAATCATTCCTCACTGTAGTCTACCTGTGACTCTACTTTGAGAGAACTGTGCACCTGAATTCCAAGGACCCTCTGTTCCACTGCACTCCTTAAGGCCCAACCATTCACCATGAAACTCTTACATTGATTTGATTTTCCAAAATGCAAGACCTCACATTAATCTATTGTAAACTCTATTTGCCATTTCATGACCCACTACCCCAGCTTATCAAGGTCCGGCTGCAATTTCTGATAACCTTCCTCACTGTCCACGATATCGCTTATTTTATTGACATCAGCAAAATTACTAATCATGCCTTTTACATTCTCAACAAAATCATTGATAGAGGTAACAGCAATGTTCCCAGCACAGAACCCTGAGGCACTCCACTTGTCACAGGCCTCAGTCCGACAAGCATCCTTCCACTATTACACTCTGCTATCTCACATCAAACCAATTGTGTGTTCAGTTTTCCAGCTCCCTTTGGATTCCACCTGATCGAACATTTCAGAGCAGCCTGTCATGTGGAACCTTGGGGCAACACGGTGGCTGAGTGGTTAGCACTGCTGCCTCACAGCGCTAGGGACCTGCATTCAATTCCCGCCTCAGGCAACTGACTGTTTGGAGTTTGATCATTCTCCTGTGTCTGTGTGGATTTCCTGCGGGTGTTCCGGTTTCCTCCCACAGTCCAGAGATGTGCAGGTTTCGTGAATTGGTCTTGCTAAATTGCCCGTAGTGTTAGGTGCATTAGTCAGGGTGGGTTGCACTTCAGCGGGGTCGTGTGGGTTCCCACACTGTAGGGAATCTAACCTAATTTAAACGCCTTTCTGAAATCTATGTAGACTACGTTTGTCACCCTACCCTCGTCTACATTCCTGGTCATTTCATCAAAGAACTCTAAAAATTAGTAATTTGAGATCTTCCAAGCACAAAGCCATGCAGACTGCTCCGTGTTTTTCCAAATGTATGTGTATCTTATCTCAGAGCCTTCTCAATTAACATACCTATCACAGTTGTGAAGCTAATTGGTTTATAGTTCCCATGTTCTTCGTTGCAGCTCTTCTTGAATAAGGGCACAACATTCGCTTCCCACCAGCCTTCGGTGACTTCATCTGTGGCTAACGATGATGCAAAATTATCAGCCAGGGCTCCCGCAATTTCTTCTCTCTTTGATTGATGTGTTCTTGGATATATCTGGTCAGGGCCAGGAGATATATGGAAATATTGCATAGTCTGAAAAATACGTCTTTTTCTAAGGTACAATTACCAAAAAAAGCCGAAGTGACTTAATGATGGTTAACATAACATTTTAAAAATTATATTAATCATAGGAAGTGACTTCATAAGAATTTCAGACATTGTCAAAACGTGAGAATAATCAGAAAGTTGTCAGTGTGGAGTTTCCAATGCTCCCCCTGTCTCCGTTGGTTTCCTCTGGGTGCTCCGGTTTCCTCCCACAATCCAAAGATCTGCAGGTTAGGTGAATTGGCCATGCTAAATTGCTCCATAGTGTTCAGGGATGTGTACATTAGGTGCATTAGTCTGGTGTAAACGTAGAATCGTATGGAAATGGGTCCGTGTGGGTTACTCTTCGAAGGGGCAGTGTGGAACTGCTGGGCCCAAGGGCCTTTTTCACAATGTTAGAGCACAAAATCTGCAGAAATCTACAATCTGTATTTCAAATAAAACAAAATAAAGAAAGGTCAAATAGGAAATTGTGTAATAGGGAGCGGAGACTATATTGCTGGGAACAGGGAAATGGCCGAGATATCAACCAGTTACTTTGCATCTGTCTTCATGGAGGAAGAGCCAGAAAATCACCCAGAATTATCAAATGATCATATGGAACGTTTGACACGAAAGACATAAAGTCAATTTTTGTCATTATCAAGGTCGTCCGTGAACCTGTAGCTGGATTGCGCATTTTATAGTCTGACAAACCAGATGTACTTCACAACAAAATATTGGCAACAAATCACAATTAATAACTGTGCTGTTGATGACTGTGTTTTATTTTCCTACACTTTGTGTAGAGGCCAGAAGCCATTGTAGATAAATGGAAGGAAATAAACGTGTTCCAAGAATTGTAGGTAAATGGAATGGATCTGAGCATCTGCAACGGGAGACGAGACAGTGTGGATAACTGCAGACCAATTAACTTGACATCTGTAAGAAAACCATTGGAATCTACTACATACCACGTTATGTTCGATATTTAGAAATTAACAGTAACATTTGAGAGTATCAGCATGTGTTTCTGACAGAGAAATCATACTTGACAAACTTCAGAATTATTTCTTACAGCACAGATAATGGGGAACAAGTAGAATCGGCATATTTGGATTTTCAGAAGGCTTTCTGGAACTGAGTTTGTAAACAAATTCATGTGAAAGGCATTTTGAGGAATATCTGTCAGTGGAAAGTTAAAGTTATGTCCGCTTTCATTTTAGGGAATCAGAATCTAGATGGAAGGACATGTTGAAGCAGCTTCACAGCGTGTTGGTTAGACTGTATTTGGAGGCTTGTGTGCAGTGTTTTTGGCTCAATCTGAGAAAGATTATACTGACCGCAGAGGAAGTGCAATGGACATTCTCCCTCAGATAGCGAGATTGAGAGGTGACTGCAGTGAAATTTAGAAAATTCACTGAACATATGACAAGTTGGAAATAAACAAACTGTTTCTCTGGCTGTCTAATCTACGTTTACGGCCAATAATGACAGGATAAGGGGCAGGCCATTTAAAATAGAAAGAAGAAGCAAATCCATCACTTGAAGGAACTGACTAACATAGGGGCATGAAAACATGCTGGCAGGGTAAGATTAGGGAGAATTCCCAGGTATTCTGCAGGGCTATGAAGCGGCAGAGTGGCTCAGTGGTTAGCACTGCTGCCTCACAGCACCAGGGTCCCAGGTTCAATTCAAACTCTGGACAACTGTCTGTGTGAAGATTGCCAGTTCTCCCTGTGTCTGCATGTGTTTCCTCCCACAGTCCAAAAATGTGCAGTTCAGGTGAATTGGCCATGGTACATTGCCCATAGTGTTAGGTGCAATCGTCAGAGGGAAATGGGTCTGGGTGGGCTCCTCAAAGTGGACTGGTTGAGCCGAAGGGCCTGTTTCCACACTGTAGGGAATCTAATCTTATAAAAAGGGAACAATTCGCACTCATCAATGACTTGCCAAATTGCATCCAAATCAACTTAGTGTTAGCATACAGAGCATGGTGTTAGCAGGCTGTTTGTGTAACTGTAGATTGATGTCCAAAGTGCAACACAGGGATCGGTGCTGTGGCCTTGTTACTGGTAATTCGGATGTGTCAATGTTGGACTGGGGCAGACAAAGTTAAAAGTCAGATAACACTAGATGATAGTTGTTGTGTTTCTGTTCGTTGAGCTGGGAATTTGTGTTGAAGACGTTTCGTCCCCTGTCTAGGTGACATCCTCAGTGCTTGGGAGCCAGCTGTGAAGCGCTTCGGTGATGTTTCCACCGGCATTTATAGTGGTGTGTCTCTGCCACTTCCGGTTGTCAGTTCCAGCTGTCCGTTGCAGTGGTCGGTATATTGGATCCAGGTCGATGTGCTTATTGATTGATTGAGTGCCAAGCGGCGAGGAATTCCCTGACTGTTCTCTGTTTGTCTTGTCATATAATAGTAGTGTTGTCCCAGTCGAATTCATGTTGCTGGTCATCTGCGTGTGTGGCTACTAAGGATAGCTGGTCGTGTCGTTTCGTGGCTAGTTGGTGTTCATGAGTACGGATTGTTAGCTGTCTTCCTGTTTGTTCTACGTAGTGTTTTGTGCAGTCCTTGCATGGGTTTTTGTACATTACGTTTGTTTTGCTCTTGCTGGGTATCGGGTCCTTCGTCCTGGTGAGTTGTTGTCTGAGAGTGGCTGTTGGTTTGAGTGTTGTTATGAGTCATAGTGGTCGCATTAGTCTGGCTGTCAGTTCGGAAATGCTCTGGATGTATGGTAGTGTGGCTAGTATTTTGGGTTGCGGCATGTCCTCGTTCCGTTTTCTTTCCATGAGGCAGCTGTTGATGAAATTGCACGGGTATCCGTTTTTGGCGAATACATTGTAGAGGTGTTCTTCTTCCTCTTTTTGCAGTTCTGGTGTACTGCAGTGTGTTGTGGCCCTTTTGAACAGTGTCTGGATGCAACTTCTTTTGTGTGTGTTGGGGTGGTTGCTTTCGTAGTTCAGGACTTGGTCTCTGTGTGTGTCTTTCCTGTAAACCTTTGTGGTGAATTCTCCATTCGGTGTTCTCTGTACCATCACGTCTAGGAATGGGAGTTGGTTGTCGTTTTCTTCCTGTCTAGTGAATCGGATTGTGGAATGTGAAGTGTGTTGTGAGGTACAGGTCCAGTAGTTTAAGTATGCCGTCTTTCTTGATAGAACAAAGGATGAAACCTGAAAGCAATAACAGACCCAGATTCTATGGACTACCGAAAGTGCACAAACCTGACATCCCACTCAGACCCATAGTATGACTATCAGGGACACCATCATACAAACTGGATAAAGAACTACAGCAGAAACTGAAACACCTGGTCAGCGGATCCAGACAGTCTGTACAATCAACACAGCAATTCTTGGACTTCATCAGAAATATACACATAGACAAGGAAGAAACTATGGTCTCATTCGATGTAACGGCACTGTTCACCTCTATCGACAAAACCCTAGCCAGAGAAACAATAGCCAATCTGCTGGACATACAGAACAGACAACAAGACGGGGAACCTATCAACAAAGACGGCATACTCAAACTACCGGACCTGTGCCTCACAACACACTTCACATTCAACAACCAAATATATGAACAAATCAATACCACACCCATGGGCTCACCCATCTCTGGACTCAAAGCAGAAGCGGTAATGCAAAGATTAGAACAGTCTTACAGCAAATTCAACCCAAACTCTGGGTCAGATATGTGGATGACACCTTTGTAATCATTAAAAACACAGAAATAGAGAACACACACCGGATCATCAACGCCACACTCACAGGAATCCGATTCACTGGAGAGGAAGAAAAGGACAACCAACTCCCATTCCTGGACGTGATGGTACAGAGAACACCGAATGGAGAATTCACCACAAAGGTTTACAGGAAAGACACACACAGAGACCAAGTCCTGAACTACGAAAGCAACCACCCCAACACACACAAAAGAAGTTGCATCAAGACACTGTTCAAAAGGGCCACAACACGCTGCAGTACACCAGAACTGCAAAAAGAGAAAGGAGAACACCGATTCAATGTACTCACCAAAAACGGATACCCATGCAATTTCGCCAACAGATGCCTAAGGGAAAAAAAACGGAATGAGGACATGCCATACCCAAAGGACGAGCTGCACTACCATAAATGAAGAGCATTTCGGAACTGACAGCCAGACTTCTGCGACCACTAGGACTCATAACAACACTCAAACCAACAGCCACTCTCAGACAACAACTCACCAGGACGAAGGACCCGATATCCAGCATGAACAAAACCAATGTAGTGTACAAAACTCCATGCAAGGACTGCACAAAACACTACATAGGACAAAGAGGAAGACAGCTAACGATCCGCATCCATGAACGCCAAATAGCCACGAAACGACACGACCAGCTATCCTTAGTAGCCACACACGCAGATGACAATCAACATGAATTCGACTGGGACAACACTACTATTATAGAACAAGCCAAACAGAAAACAGCCAGGGAATTCCTAGAGACATGGCACTCATCCACAGATTCAATCAATAAGCACATTGACCTGGACCCAATATACCAGCCACTGCAGCGGACAGCTGGAACTGACAACCAGAAGCGGCAGAGACAAACCACTATAAATGCCGGAGGAAAGATCACAGAAGCGCTTCACAGGAGACTCCCAAGCACTGAGGATGTCACCTAGAGATGGGACGAAGCGCCTGCAACACAAATTCCCAGCTCGGAGAACAGAACCACAACAACGAGCACCCGAGCTACAAATCTTCTCCCAAACTTTGAACAAGATTATACTCAAACAGGTTTATTTCGCTGCAGCAGCTTTCAAATGGCATCATCTCCAGATGAAGAAGCAGCGCATCGAAAGCTAGTGCCTCTGAATAAACTGTTTGACTATAACATGGTGTGATTTTGTCACCTTATAAACAATTAGCCAGTTGGTTGCAAATGAGGAGGAAGGTCTGAATTTACAGGAAGATGTAAATGGAACAGTCAGATGGGCAGATCAATGACAGACGGATCGTAACCCTAATAAAGGCGATGATTAAATGTAATATTAAATGAATGGCACACTAGGAAGGTGATCGGGTGCTTCTCCACACATCCCGGAATGGGTATGGACAGGGGAACACAAAAGTTGATAAAGCATAGCGAATGTAAACATGGCCTTTTTTCATCCAGGCATAGATTATAAGAGCTGTGCAGAACGTTAGTTAATCCAAGATGGAATAATTTACGTAGTTCTGGGATCCACGTTACAGGAAGATTGTGATTGGACTGAAGGGGCTACAGAGGAGATTCACCAGGATGTTCCCGGGATGGACCATATGAGCTATGGAGAGAGACTGGATAAGCCCAGGTTGCTTAATTTGGAGCAGAGAAGGCTGAGGGGGAGGTGATTCAGGAGGATAAGATTACATGGGGCATGGAGAGCGTGGATAGACAGCAGTTGTTCCTTTTCGTCAAAGGGCCAAGAACAGGTCAGCGCACTTTTTAAGTGGAGGGTTTGAGGTTTAGAGAGAATTTGAGGATTGTTTTTAACCCAGCTGGTGGTGGGTCCTGGGATGTACTTCCTGAGAGGGGAGTTGTCACGGGTAACCTAACAACCGTGAAAAAATGATTCAAGGTTGCGCACTTGAAATGCCATAACATTCCCAGTTACGGGTCGTGGTTCAGAAAGTGGCACTAATGTCGACCGTACTGTATTCGTGACAGCACAGAGTCTATGCTACTCTGATTGTATGGCTGCGGAATGTCAGTCATTCAGCACCTGAAGCCGCAATTGATGAGTTTCTGAAGAGTATATTAACAAGAGTTATAAAAGTGAATTTATAATTGGTTCTAAAAACATGTACATGGCAAAATTAAGGGAAAAACGGTGCAGTTTCCTGACAGGCGGAAGGCAGAGAATTGAGGACAGGGTAATGGCAGAACAATGAAGCAAATATTTCAGTTTTGTCTTCCCAGAAGAAATCAAATAAAAAAAAACAACAATCTTCCCAGCAATACTAGGATACTTTAATCTTGTGAGAAAGAAAGGAAATAAAATGGAATTGGCAACTAAACAGATTTAGAGGAAGTATTGGAACCAAAAGTAATGGGCAGAGACAAAGTCAATAGAGATTTATGAAAAGGGAATCATATTTGAGAAACTGACTGAGCAAAATTATGGGGAAGCAATCAATACAATATGACTGGATTTTTAGGAAAATAGGTGATAAAGCTCCAAGCCTACCATACAAATTCAAATCTTATGGGACTGGGGTTAGTATGTGGACATAATTTAGAATGGGAGAGCTGACATGACACAGCAAATAAGAATAAAACAATGTGTTTTCCAGTGGAAAGCTTGGAGTATAGCAGGAATTCGGAGCTTGGGTCCCAGCTATTCCCAATAAACACCAAACTTGTGGGAATCAAATGCAATATTCCCCATTCTGCAGATGGCACTAAATGACGATGTCGGATTGTGAGTCGTTGAGCAGGATGTAAAAAAGCTCCAAGATTGAGACAAGTGAAGTGAATAGACAAATATGTGACAAATGGAGAGCAATGAGGGTAGATGTGCCGTCGTGCCCTTTGGTGGGAAAACAGGACGGCAACCTACAATTTGAAAAGGGATTGGTTGAAAAAATATTGATTTATAAAGAAAATTATGCTGCATTTTTGTTTCGTTCTGCGCAGACCTCCGAGGTCTATGCAAAGCAGTGCATTCTGAAGCAAGCAGACAATACTGGGAATGGCTTCGCCAACGCTGACCAGTGATAAATAGAGCCACCAAGTGGCGAGCTGTAACATTGAAAAGGATTTGGATCTCCCTCCACAACATTCACCGAAAGCATTATTGCAGGAAGAGAAAGCAGTTAGAATGATAAATGATGCATTGACCTTCATTCCAGGGGGATTTGAGTTCAGGAGTAAGGGTGTCTTACTACAGCTATACACGGCTTTGATGAGACCCCATCTTGAACATTGTGCCGTATTGTGTGCAGTTTTGGTCTCCTTACTTAATACAAGACAAACCTGACATTCAGGGAGAGCAGCGAACGATGACCTGACTGATCTCTGGGATGACTGGCTTGGTGTGGGAGCAGAGTTTTGGGCGACTGGGCCTGTGTTCAATGGGCTTTAGGAAAAGGAGTGGTGATCTCAGTGAGATATATATAACTCTGACAGGGTGAGACAGATTGGAAGCAGGGATAGTAATTCCCCTGACTGGGATGTCTAAAACAAGGGAAGACAGTATTAGATACAGGCAGGTCAGTCTGCATTGAGATGCGAATAAATGTCTGTACTCAGAGACTGGCGAACCTGGGGAGCACTCTCCCAGATCAGGCTGTGGAAACCAGGACATTAAATATAAATAAGGATTTATCGACGCTAAAAAGATCAGCCCTGTACCTTTCACGATGCTCTTCACCAGATGTTTTCGGGGCTGACTGACCACGTGATGTTTCCGTGGAATTCCAGTTCTCCCCAAAATTCTCCCCCAGTTTGAGATGATGTTTCTTCGAAATGTAGCGTATAATTCACAGTGTGAAGCTCAGTTTCAAGGCTTGCACAGGGATGCATCCCTGTTTCAGCTGAACACACTTAGTGTGCATTTTGCAGGTAGAGGATCACGAGCTTGGGGTTTGCTGTTCAGCTAATGTTGGAGATGGAATCTCGAACAGTGAACAGGAACTTGTTTTTTTTAAGAAAAGCACAAATTCATAAATGGTATGGCAGCCAAACCATGATTAATAGGCACGTGCCATCACAGAACGGCATGTATATTGATTGGAGGAGCAAAATTGATGGACAACATGGACGACAACAGTTCTTATTATATATTTCACGATGTTTAAGCATAGTAAGGGATACGAACACTGTGTGAGGAAAACTGCACTGAGGACATTTTCTCCATTAGCGAGAATGGGAAAGGCTCACTGTGTTGAATGGCCTACTCCTTTTCTGATGTTTCTGTGCAGTCTGTGCGAAAGTTCTGTCAATGTTGTCATTAGCTCTTACATGTTCGGAAGGAAATCTCTTCAGGGTCGACGGGACTGTGTCTCCCGTTCGCTTTTCCGTTACCGAGTCCAGTGCTGGGCATTGGGTATGGTTTTACCCTTGAAGTACTCGAAGCAGTTTGATACAATTGAATGTTTTGCTTGGCCGTTTCAGAGACCATTGAAGAGTTTATCACATGTCTGTGTGTCTGGAGTCACTTTTAGTCCAGATCAGGAAAGCCGGGAGATTCACTTCCTGAAAGTACATTGTGGAAAGAAATAGATGCTTACAATCGACAATGGCTTAAGGGTCACCATTACTGACACCAGATTTTAGATATTTATATGTTATTAATTGTTCTTAACTTCCACCAGCTGCCACAGCATTAGCCTGGTCTGGATTAGTAATCCAGTGACATTTCCACAACTACATCATTTCCACATTGGGACCTATCAGAAACTGCACTGAGCAGATTATTTCTGTGCTGCTTGACAACTCTGCCAGAAAGAACTCCCACCAATTTGAGTATCTAGATGGGACTGAGAGCGTGGTAATTTGTCAGATTGTAATTATTCTCCTTTTAGCAGACTGGACATACTTGCGTAATTTTCCACATTGCCAGGGAGATGTCAGAGTTGGAGCTGGAATGAAACAGCTTCCCCAGGGACACGGCTTGTTGTGCAGCACAAGTCTTCAGTCCTTTTGCAGGAATGGAGTCAGGACCCATTGCCTTTGTCGTATCTACTGTGTTCAGCTGTTTCTTCATCTCACGTGCAGGGAATCGAATTGATTGAAGACTGGCATCTGTAATTCTATAGGCATCATGGCGAGGGTGATCTGCATCATCCAAGCAACACTTCTGGCTGCGGATGGTGCATACACTGTATTGTTGTCTTTTACACTGATGTACAGGGTTGTTCCATTATTTAGGATGGGACTACGATGTTGTGGCCATCACGGAAACGTGGATAGATGAGGGACAGGAATGGCTGTTGGAGGTTCCTGGTTACAGATGTTTCAGTAAGATTAGGGAGGGTGGTAAAAAAGGAGGGGGGGTGGCATTGCTAATTAGAAATGGTATAACGGCTGCAGAAAGGATGTTTGAGGGGGATCTGCCTCTGGAGGTAGTATGGGCTGAAGTCAGAAATAGGAAAGGTGCAGTCAACTTGTTGGGTGTTTACTATAGGCCCCCCAATAGCAGCAGAGATGTGGAGAAACAGATTGGGAAACAGATTTTGGAAAGGTGCAGAAGTCACAGTGTCGTAGTCATGGGCGACTTCAACTTCCCAAATATTGATTGGAAGCTCTTTAGATCAAGTAGATTGGATGGGGCGGTGTTTGTGCAGTGTGTCCAGGAAGCTTTTCGAAAGCAGTATGTCGAGTGTCCAACCAGAGGGGAGGCCATATTGGATTTGGTACTCGGTAATGAACCGGGACAAGTGGTGGGCTTGTTAGTGGGTGAACATTTTGGTGATGGTGACCACAATTCTGTGACTTTCACCTTGGTTATGGAGAGAGATAGGTGCGCACAACAAGGTAGATTTTACAATTGGGGGAAGGGAAATTACGATCCTGTAAGACAGGATTTGAGGAGCATACGTTGGGAGCATAGGCTGTCAGGGAAGGATGTGGTGGAAATGTGGAACTTTTTCAAGGAGCAGATACGACGTGTCCTTGATATGTAGGTACCTATCAGGCAGGAAAGAAATGGTCGTGTGAGGGAGCCTTGGTTGACGAGGGAGGTTGAATGTCTAGTAAAGAGGAAGAAGGAGGCTTACATAAGGTTGAGGAAACAGGGTTCAGACAGAGCAGTGGAGGGATACAGGATAGCCAGAAGGGGCCTGAAGAAAGGGATTAGGAGAGCTAAGAGAGGGCATGAAAAATCCTTGGCGGATAGGATCAAGGATAACCCCAAGGCATTTTATGCGTATGTGAGAAACCTGAGAATGACGAGAACGAGGGTAGGTCCGATCAAGGACAGTAGTGGGAGACTGTGTATTAAGTCGGAAGAGATAGGAGAGGTCTTGAACATGTACTTCTCTTCAGTATTTACGAACGAGAGGGACCGTATTGTTGAAGAGGAGAGTGTGAAACGGACTGTTAAGCTAGAAGAGATACCTGTTAGGAAGGAAGATGTGTTGGACATTTTGAACAACTTGAGGATAGATAAGTCCCCCGGGCCTGACGGGATATATCCTAGGATTATGTGGAAAGCAAGAGAGGAAATTGCAGTACCGTTGGCAATGATCTTCTCGTCTTCACTGGCAACGGGGGTGGTACCAGGGGACTGGAGAGTAGCGAATGTTGTGCCCCTGTTCAAAACAGGGAATAGGGATAACCCCGGGAATTACAGGCCAGTTAGTCTTACTTCTGTGGTAGGCAAAGTAATGGAAAGGGTACTGAGGGATAGGATTTACGAGTATCTGGAAAGACACTGCTTGATTAGGGACAGCCAGCACGGATTTGTGAAGGGTAGGTCTTGCCTTACAAGTCTTATTGAATTCTTCGAGGAGGTGACCAAGCATGTGGATGAGGGTAGAGCAGTGGATGTAGTGTACATGGATTTTAGTAAGGCATTTGATAAGGTTCCCCATGGTAGGCTTATGCGGAAAGTCAGGAGGCATGGGATAGAGGGAAATTTGGCCAATTGGATAGAAAACTGGCTAACCGGTCGAAGTCAGAGAGTGGTGGTCGATGGTAAATATTCAGCCTGGAGCCCAGTTACAAGTGGAGTTCCGCAGGGTTCAGTTCTGTGTCCTCTGCTGTTTGTAATTTTTATTAATGACTTAGATGAGGGAGTCGAAGGGTGGGCCAGTAAATTTGCAGATGATACAAAGATAGGTGGAGTTGTGGACAGCGAGGAGGACTGTTGTCGGCTGCAGAGGGACTTAGATATGATGCAGAGCTGGACTGAGGAGTGGCAGATGGAGTTCAACCCTGCCAAGTGTGAGGTTGTCCTTTTTGGAAGAACAAATAAGAATGCGGAATACAGGGTTAATGGTAGGGTTCTTAGTCAGGTGGAGGAACAGAGGGATCTTGGGGTCTATGTACATAGATCTTTGAAGGTTGCCACTCAGGTGGATAGAGTTTGTAAGAAGGCCTATGGAGTATTATCGTTCATTAGCAAAGGGATTGAATTCAAGAGTCGTGAAGTGATGTTGCAGCTGTACAGGACTTTGGTTAGGCCACAGTTGGAGTACTGTGTGCAGTTCTGGTCGCCTCACTTTAGGAAAGATGTGAAAGCTTTGGAGAGGGTGCAGAGAAGATTTACCAGGATGTTGCCTGGAATGGAGAGTAGGTCGTACGAGGATAGGTTGAGAGTTCTCGGTCTTTTCTCGTTGGAACGGCGAAGGATGAGGGGTGACTTGATAGAGGTTTACAGAGATGATCAGAGGAATAGATAGAGTAGACAGTCAGAAACTTTTTCCCCGGGTACAACAGAGTGTTACAAGGGGACATAAATTTAAGGTGAAGGGTGGAAGGTATAGGGGAGATGTCAGGGGTGGGTTCTTTACCCAGAGAGTAGTGGGGGCATGGAATGCGCTGCCCTTGGGAGTCGTAGAGTCAGAATCATTGGCGACCTTTAAGCGGCATTTGGATAGGTACATGGATGGGTGCTTAATCTAGGTTAGACGTTCGGCACAACATCGTGGGCCGAAGGGCCTGTTCTGTGCTGTATTGTTCTATGTTCTATGTTCTATGATATATCTGGAGTCCTCTCCACCAGTAAGTTTTTGAATGGTCCGTTGATATATATGACTGGATGTGGCAGGACTGCAAATCTCAGATCTGATATGTTAGTCTTGGGATAATATCTCCCTCTCTCCCAAATGTCTACCCTGATGTTTGGAATCCTAACAGTCAAGTGCGGTAGCTTTAATGGGTTATCATTATTTTTAGATACACATGATTCTGACTCTGGCACGTTCACCCCACATTCGTCACTGAACCGTAGATCAGCTTGATGTTCATGGTAGACTGATGGGTTATCCTGGGTAAACAGTTACAGACTGTGATCGATTACAATGCTGCTTCTGCTGCTGCTGTTGTCCACGGCATCACATGATCGAACCAGTTCGAACTGCAATATCTGCGATTCATTCTCCTGATCGTCCCGCAGTTCACGTCGAGACCCATTCACCCATCAGCCCTGTACTTAATTACTTAACCTGGTTTCTGATGTCGTACCACTTCCATGTTCATATCCTCATTCTGCTGAGTGTTTCTGCAGGGTGTCACGTGTCCAATTTGTTACATTACTCAAACACATCAACATATTCATCTGAATCTTTTCCTTTCCCGCAATGCCATCTTCTGGGTTTGAAGTGAATGTGTTTCCCTCTGTTTTTCTCCCTGACCATGATTAAGAGCTCTGTAGTATCAGTGGTACCAAACTTATGGAACCAAGGAATTTGTGCACCTTGTGTTATCGTTCACTTGCTGGTGTATGGAAGTCCCTGCTAAACAGGGCGTATGAGCAGCTTTGACACACAATTTTGGAACTTGTTCAAAAACAGAAATTGCTGAAAAAACAATGCAGGTCTGGCAGCATATTCTGGACTGAATGCAGAGTTAATATTTCAGCTAAGTGTCCCTTTTACAAAGCTCCCAGTTCCTCCAGCAATTTCTGTATTTTTATTTCCAGTATCCATCGTTGTTTGTTTAATTGAAAATTTGTGCTGTGCCTATTCTGGAGAAACTCAACAGGTCTGGCAGCATTTGGAGAGACATAGACACAGAGTTAGCGTTTCAAGTCCAGGGTGACGCTTGCTCAGAATTGCAAATTATTGGACAATGGGCTTTTTAATCCCTTGTCAGAGGTGGCGGATGGATGACCGTGTAAAGAGGGTGTGGCAAAAGACAAATTGGGCTTTTATCAGTGAACGCGAAGATGATGTTAAATGTGTATAAATTTAGATGTGAGTTGTGGAAAGGAGTTTTTTATATTGAGTGAAAGCTAAAGAAGGCACAACCAAATAGGGAGACCATTAGGAAGAATGTTGACTATGTGGCATTACATAGATTTGGGCAGAGGTACGTTTTCACTGTAGAGTTTTTCGCCCTCTTCAGACAAAGAAATTCAGATGCTTGACATCTTATTGGCACTAGTAAGAGTTTCATGATGCCTTAGTCATGTAATATGGAGTACAACAAATTACAGTTTGAAGTTTTGGGGCTGAGTGCTGTTTACCATTCGCTTTTAATATTGTTTCAACTTTGCAGTGATTATTTTTAAATGCTTGGTCTTGAGGTTATTATCAGATGGAGTGTAGGGGGTTGAGGTGTGAAATGAAAGAAGTGTATAAAATCATGAGAATCATGGATAGGTTGCATAGCCAACGTCTTTTCGACATGTTAGTGAATTTCATAAATGGAGGACATAGCTGTAAGGTGAAAGGAGAAGATTTAAAAGAGACGAAGAAGCAACTTTTTCATGCAGGGGGTGACGTGTGCATGGAAAAGTGGTAGAGACAGCTACATTATTGAAAAGACAGTTGGACAAACATACTAATGGGAAACGTACAGAGGCATTTGGGCCAAGTGCAAGTAGGTGGAACTAGTTTAGTTTGGAAAACCTGGTCAGAATGGACAAGTTGGACCAAAGGGTCTGTTTGTGGGTGATATGGCTGTATCAATCTCGAAAGTGAGAGAAAAGAAATAAAAGAAATGAGGTAAGTAAATTGGCAGGAAATATAAAAACAATCAGCATGAGCTTGTCTGTGTGTATAACAAAAAAATGTTCAGAATGAGTGCGTGATTTTTTGTGGAAATGAAGTCAGGAACGTATATTAAGGATATTTGGAGGGTGTGACGGGTGAATTGCCCAGAGGGAATTTGTAGGTAATTTTCACTAATATTTTACATTGGTCGTCACAAGGTGAAGCACTGTAAATATTTCACTGCTGTAAACAAAATGGTATTAGTAGGGAAGTTCGAACAAAAGCAACAAGGTTTTATTTTAAACAAGTAGAGAAATGTAAGGGGGGACAGGCCAGCAGAAGTTCATAGCTGGTTTTAAAGGAAAAGGTTACAGAGTGACTGGTGGCACTGTGTATTATATTCCATAACTCTCTGGATTACAAGCGTGTTCCAACGGAACTGGACTACCTCCAATGTGGTACCTGTCTTCAAGAAAGGATCGAAACTGAAAGCAAGAACCATTTAGCTTCACCATTATTACTGGAATCTGCAAGAGGTTGTTATTAACGAGGGAGTTGCTGGGTATTTAGAAATGCTTCACGCAGAGTCAGTACGGTTTTATGAAAGGGGATCTATCAAAAAATCATGCAAAGTTTATCTGGATACCCCTGAGAATGTAACGAGCGGACTTAATGAAAGGGAACTTATCGACATGAGGCTTTCCAGAGATTTTCCATAATGTATCACAAAATAAAGATTCTTACAGAATACAGGAGCTCATAATATGATCGATCATATATTTGCATGGAGTGACGATTCGTTAACACATAGAAATTGGAGAGTAAGGATTAATAGGTCTTTATGATAAAATATATCAAGTGGAATACCACAAATGGTATGAGTTATTGACCATCAACACTGATAGCCTGACGGTGGCAGCTGAGTGCAATACACATCCGAGTTTGTGGATGACACTGAGAACCAAAAGTCAGGCTGTTACTTAATAAAAATGACTCCCAAAAAACAGCAGTTCAAAGGGATTGGAGTGTTACTGTGTATGAAACATAAAGTCAGCATGCTGATGAAGCATGTAACTAGGTTGGTTCATTAGGCAGGTTCCAGGGATGAAAAGGTTGAATTATTGAGTACATCTAAATTGGTGAGGCGATTGTTTATTGTACCTAAAATGAATGAGGGTGATATTAATGAAACTTACAAATTACAGAGAAGGCAGAGGGTAAATGTAGAGAATATGGGTCCACTCTTGGCCAGAGTCTTGAATTCGGGGATTATAGGTACAGAATAAGGGATACCGAATTCAAACTGAGATGCAAAAAATGTCTTCTTCTGAAGGTAGTGAATATCTGGAATACACTAACGTAGAGAGTTGTGGGGGCTCGGAGAATGAATGTATTTAAAGATGGAGTGGAATGGATTTTGACATATCAGCGAGTTGAAGGATACAAGTGCTTAGCAGGAAATTGGAGTTGAGCCCTGGAGTAGATCAGCCATGTACTTAGTGAATGACAGTGTAGGCTTGAGGAGCCGAATAGACCGCTCCTGTTCCTATTTCTTTCGTTCATATGTTATGCTTTTGGAAAGTAACTGGTTATTTTCCTGAAAGTTGTGTTGCACAATGTTGCATTCAGGGAGAGTAGAGGATTTCTTTGAGTAAATTCTGGATTGGGTATGGGGGCTGTATCTACAATGAATCTGGGTCTGTAACATAACCCAATTGGAGAGCAGAAGATACAGAGAGGGGAGGCCTGGAAAGAGGGATTGGAGGGGTGGGGGTCACTTGCTGACTCAGCCTGGATTTTCCAAGTACATTTCTGAAACTACACCTAACCACCGGAGTGGCCTCGATCTGCCTCTCTATAGCAGGTTCGAAGGGCTGAATGGAACATCTGAACAGAGCGCTGACAGACACGATTGGGCCTTTCGGCCCTTTGACACTACTCCACTATTAAATAAGGACATGGCTTCATCTTTTTGTGTTCCCAGCTGCTCTTTCCTCTCCATGCACAATTATCCCTGATTCACTTGTCTATGGAAAAGCAGACGAATCCAGCATCGATATAATATAAAAAAGATTCAGCCATTCCAAACTTCTGGGAAAGAGAATTCCCACTTGAATGAATTCCCACTTAGTGAGTTTCTCCTCACTCTGGTTCTGACTGAGGTTGGAGGGTGTCAACAGTTTCCCTTTCTAGTCCCACTCCTCATTACTCACAACAAACATTAAATATAACCAGGTTGGTGATATGGCCGATGATAAAGGCCTCAGACTGCGTCAGGTTCAGTGACAGGAACAGTCAAACAGTTTGTTTTACTTAACCCAAGAGGAGCATGGTGGATCTGTGTTCAGCACTGATGCCTCACATCACCAAGCAGCTGACCTTAATTCCAACTTTAGGCAACTCTTTATGTGGAGTTTAAACATTCATCCCGTGTCTGTGTGGGTTTCTTCCCAGTGCTCCAGTTTCCCCCCACAATCTAAAGATGTTCAAATTAGAGTGGATCAGACATGCCTGATTGCCCATAGTGCCCAGGTACGTGTAGGTTAGGTGGGTTATTCATGGGTAAAGCTGTGTTACGTGGTGGGGGAAGGGCTGTCTGGGATGTTTTTCAGTGGGTCAGTGTGGACTCGATGGGCAGAAGGTCGTGCCTCAACATTGTCGAAGTTCTCTGATAATGACACAAGTTTGGACTATAAACATTCCCAGTGTGTATTTACCTGATCCACTGTCCTCAAGGTTTTGTGTGTTTAAATCAAATCATGACTTATTCCAAGAGCAACCCGTTAAGGTCTCCATAATATAAGCTCTTCATCGCAATGAAGTGAAACATCTCTGAACTGCTTCCAATGTAATTATATCCTTTCTAAGGTAAGGGCACAAAAAAAATTCTGACACACAGATATGACGTTAATTTTGTTTTTGATAATTTGTTAATTTTTTTGCAGATAATTGGAGGCAGAGATATTGAATTGTTTTGAGACACAGACCGCAAGTTTCGTAAGTAACGACGGAGTCATGGATTTTGTGGGAATGGGCAGGAATGTACAATATGGGGGTAATGCTGACAGTGGTACAAAATAACACTGCTCCACAACATCCAGGAATATAAGGCAAAACGGAATGATGAAATGGATAACAGTTTAAAATGTGAACAGTGATAGAAAATAGAGAGAGAGAGACCACTCGTGGTGGTTTATGCTGAGGGTTACCACACCTTGGGTGATGGGGTAAGGTTGAGAGAGCGTCCCCTTCATGGTAACCTTCATGGGTGGGCGGCTCGGTGGCGCAGTGGTTAGCACTGCTGCCTCACAGCGCCTGAGACCCGGGTTCAATTCCCGCCTCAGGCGACTGACTGTGTGGAGTTTGCACGTTCTCCCCGTGTCTGCGTGGGTTTCCTCCGGGTGCTCCGGTTTCCTCCCACAGTCCAAAGATGTGCAGGCCAGGTGAATTGGCCATGCTAAATTGCCCATAGTGTTAGGTAAGGGATAAATGTAGATGTAGGGGTATGGGTGGGTTACGCTTCGGCGGGGCGGTGTGGACTTGTTGGCCCGAAGGGCCTGTTTCCACACTGTAAGTAATCTAATCTAATCTCTGTCAGTGTGGGGAATTGAACCTGGGCTGTTGGTTTCCCTGTACATCACAAACCAACCATCCAGCCAATTGTGTGGGAGACCGTGTAACTGCTACAGCCAGAGACAGTCACAGACAAAATGCTATAGAAAGTTTCATAACAGGGAAAACGTCACAATTCAGAGAACGGTCAAGATAATGGCTGAGGATAAAAATTGTCTTTGCTATGATTTATATATTATAATGAGAAGAGTGTTGAGAAGCTGTCTTTAGCTGAATACGATAAGGTGAGACAAGTGAAATAACCAGAATTATCGATTCTAATTTGATATTGATAACCATAAAATAAGCGTATATTTTTGATTTGTCTGTGTAAAATGTGCTTACCAATACATTGACATATAAAGCTGGTGGAATATATTGTTAGGAGAGTCCGTCCCCCATGAGAAATGGCCTCGAACAGGTGCTTGAAGAAAACCGGGGTAAAAGTGCTTGAGTGTCGTCTGGTCAGTGACATAAACCCAAGGGGTTGAATGTTTGAAGCCCCTCTAAGATGGAGTTCAGGGCACAATCAGATCACTCTCAATCTTATTAATACTAGAGCACGTTTAAATGGTTGAATGGGGTCATGATGGATTTGAATATTATGTAATTTTAAAACATACATCTCTACACCTTCCCCTTACGTATTGCATACTCGGGCACTGACATATTTCTGAAAACTGGAATTACTTGGAACGTTGACTGGAACATTCCATAATTGGCATTCTTCAGAACATTCTATCGCCGTGTGGGTGTATTGCAAAGGTGAGGGGAGAGAGAGAGAGAGTGCTGCATGCAGTAGAGGGAGCACCATTGAATGAGTGGGACACCATGGGGAGGGGCGGGTAGTTAATGAGGTGAGTTTTTAAGATAACACCAGGAAATGAGCTCATCCTCATACAGACAATCCCTCTGCCACACTCGATGAAAATGGCACGGAGACAAACTATTGTTCAATTGAGCCCAATGAGTCATACACTCTGCTGACCTCACTCCCAGTTACAAAGCTGCAGACCAAATGCTTATCCAAAATACTCCATCATCTGAACCGACACCAATGTCCCATTCACCTATAATTCCTGAGAGTACTGGCTCTGGTTGTAGGATGGTCTCGAAATAACTTCATTTCAGCATTCTGAAAACTGTGATCTTCCATGAAGTTGTCTCTCAATCTCTCTTTCTCTTTTTCACAAAATGCTTTTGTTTGTAGGTATCTTAACTGATTCCTCTGTCATCATTCTCTGCCAGTGATTTCCACACCCACAACACCCCTTGCCATTACATAACGGAGGTATTGAGCTGTAAATGGACGGAAGCTGCATATCCTGTCACTTCCAGCATGGGCTGCTACTTTCTCCACACTGGGCAGGGATCTAACACAGTGTTACTGAACAATGCACTAGGGTGGTGCACACAGCTCTGCATGGTGGGAGGGTAACAGATGAATTCACTGCTACTCACAGTACAGCTCCCCACACTGAACATTATACCTTGTCCGCGTTTATAGAGGAAGACCCTGGTGTGGGCTATATATCGCCCATGCTGGACAAACCGTTTTGTCCAAGCTTCTTAATCAATGCACCAGTGTGGTCTGTACTGCTCCCCATATTGGACAGATAGCTAGTGGATTACTGAGAACTGCACAGTATTCCATCCTGGACAGACTGCTGAGTTGTACTGAGCCTGGTCTGCACAGTACTCCGTGCTGAGCAGATATCTCATCTGATCTTATACATATCTGGTCTGTAAGTGTGGTATGGATTGTGTATCTGATATAATTCCTGATAGAGTTATCACTTATCCAGCTCGACGCATTCCGCTGTCAAACCCGGTGTTCCTGAAACTTATTGTCCATTAAATAATCATCTAATTAAAACATGAATATCTGTCCTTCTTATTATGGACACGAACACACCCCTCTCATAATATATGACGGAGGTCGTCTCGACCCCAACGTTTTCATATTTTAAAGGTAATTGTGAGGCACTGTGTTTCAGGTACAATTCGTTTGGTCAAAATATTTGAGATTAAGCAAAACACAATTTATTCAAACACTGTAGACAAAAAAAACAAAGGAGAGGAACTTGGAATAACTTTATTTATTGGAAAACTAAACACATTCATAGGTTATTTAATTACTAAACAGTAACAGCTCCAATAAGGTAACATCCTAAAAACTCGCACTTGTCCAAAAACCAATAGAGGAAACATATTGTCTGACCTACATTTCTCCAATCCAGGAGGAATGAACATCAAAAAAGAATTCTAAGAGAAATCTCAGAGTGTGCAGCAGCCAGGAGAGATTTTCCGCTTTCTACCCCTGCTGAGACCCCAGCAATAACTGCTGAAAGGTAAAACTAAGAATCCTGATTCAGTGACCATCACTCTACAGGACCAGGCCGCGGCTGCAAGGACAACAAGGAATGGTCTGTATCTAACCGTCTATACAACTGTAGTAGGTCTCTCAACAATGCCTAACCCCACCTAAGCAATGCAATGTTGGTAAGATAAATGTCAAAGTTAAATAGAAATAAATAACGCCAAAGGATGCAGCAGGCCTGGTAATCAGACACAGCCTCAGGAGCCCAGCAAATCCTACCCTGCCAAAAGAGAGGAGAATCACTGAGCTAGTGAAGGGAAAGCATCATCTCTCTGCCTCACCTCTAACTTTACAATTCGTGATGTACCATTAGCCCGACAGTCAGCGATGTCAACATCTCAGGATGACCAAATATTATTGCCATTTGTCATGGTTATTGTGAAAGGGGTTAAATTGAGCTGTTTGTTCCGTGACTGTGGTTGATGTCAGTCTTCATGGATCCTAACTGTCTCCCTGGAGGCTTTCCTCTTCTATTAATAAAGGCCTTTCTTCAACCTGTTATCACATAGTATCAGCGGCACTGTCATCCTCAAGATGATTGGGATCAGCAGCTACAGAGAGAGGGAGAGGAAGATAATCTTAGAACAATAGACTGGAATGTTCCAACAATGGAGCAGAATCTGAGAGTATGCAACTGGAATGTTCCCACAATGGACAGGAGTTTATCTACGGGTCTTTACTGGCTTTCTCAGGATTGGGCATGGATAGAGTTGTGGATAGAAGCGGTACTGAGGATTATTCAAGCTGGGTATTATCCCATCCTCGCTATTATCGGTGTTCCTGGTAAGCCAATTTATGGCCATTTTATAAACGATGGTGAAGCTTATTGCTATTCCGATTATTTATATATTAACAACACATAAACTGTTATCTTCAGTTTCAATCACAAACTCCACTTCATGTACATCAATATCAGACTCCTCATTCATAAACATCTAAGAAGAAACAATACAGTTCAGACCGTTGAGTGTTCCTTTTACCCTGAACTTTTTTATGACTCTGTATTCTCTCTGTCATCAAACCTACCTACACCTAACTTTATAATATCCCCAGTCTCCAACTCTACCTCAGTGCTGTTGCTGAATTAGCCATCATTTGCCTCCTTCATAACTTCATATTTTACGGCTCCAGTTCTTTTCTGACAACTCTTCCAGTTACAAATATTTTGACCACAAAATTTTTCTTGTCTCTCCAGTTATTTCATAATAGGGATCTCATATCAGAGTAATAATGTCACTGGCGGTGTAAATCAGATGCAATTTACAGGCACAAGTTATGACTTTAAAAGGATTGTTTCAAATCCTCCCACAGCCGATGTTAAAACTTAAATTTGAATGGAAACAATTGGGATGAATCCTCATTTTACAAACGGCAACCATAAACAATCAGGATTTCTTTTATTATTTCTCTGATCGCCTTTGGTAAATAAACTACGTGTGATATAAAAAAAAGATCAGCTCCATATTGTCTTGACAAATGGTCTCGCAGTCAACGGCAATTCGTGATGGATAACAAATGCTGCCCTTGCCAGTGATGCTGACATTCTGTGAAACAACAGCTTTAAAGGTGAAATAAACCAAGGAACTGTAAATGATGGAGATCTGAAATAAAATTCTCCAGTGTTTGAAAACATTGGAGAATCTCAGCAAGTATGGCAGCGTCTGTCAGGAGAAAAAACAGATAGAGAGAGAGATAGAGAAAGGAAAAGTGAACACAGGGACAGCTGATGATGAACCAGAGGGAAAATAAAATGGGAGCTTATTCTCAGATTTCCCCTTTTCACATATTCCTGAATATCATATTAATTTGGATGTGTCCCTGTTTAAACTGAGTTATATTCCCTCTGCCCTTCTTCTCTAAGTGTGGTGATCTACTACATCTGCAATACAAGTGCTGCCATTATAGTTGCTGAGATACAGAGAAAGGTAATGTTACATTGTCGCCTGCTTCTCTGGAGAGAGGGACTGAGTGTGGGACTGTGGAGAGACGTAACGGCTTTTTCCGCTAAGAAGAGAAACATTTTCAACACTAAATGGTTGCACCCTGTGTGTGGGGATTTGACTTGCGCCTGTCATTACAGAGTGAAGAGAGGTTCTATTGACGCTTTTTTTGGGTTTGTGTTATCAGCTGCTCCGTCCATTTACAGAGATCCAAACATATGGTGACCCCCCTAAACATCATGGCATAGAGAGAGAACACAGGAGGCCAACACCTCCAACATACTGTCTAGCTATCACCATAGTTAACAGCTAACCAGACAATGCAACTTTTTAAAAATGTTTTGTGATTTACGCATGAAAGAAGTGAAACTTTCACGGTATACTAACAGATGAAAGGCTTAACAGACAGTCAATTTTTCTATGTATCATTTCAGTTACATCACACTGTATATTTTTGCTAAAAATTCTGTGTGTTAGGATTGAGCCCTCCACTACCACCTGATGAAGGAGCGATGCTCCGAAAGCTAGTGTGCTTCCAATTAAACCTGTTGGACTATAACCTGGTGTTGTGTGATTTTTAACTAAATATTTAAAACAGGATGGAGAGAGCAAACAGGAAAATAAACAGCTTTACATCAGCTTTGAGAAACACATTGTAACATTTTATAAAGAACGTGACAACTAGGTGCTTCGAGAATAATGATATGATTGGTAGAGTCAGCCTAGATTCAGGAAAGGGAAATTATCTTTGATAAATCAGCTGGAGTTTGTGGAGATTGTCCTTTGTGATATCGACAACTGAGAATCAATGGGAGCAGAGTATTTGAATTTTCACAAAACAGTTTGACACGGTTGAATACTGGTGAGTGGGGAATGCTAGAGTCCATGGATAGGTCGGGATGGAATACACCAAATGGATCAAAAATTGGATAATGGGCAAAATGAAGAGAGTAGTGTTTTTCTCTGGGTGGAAGTCTTGTGGGGTATCAGAAGGATCAGTGCTTGGGAAATAGTTGTTCGCTTTGTATAAAATAACTCAGATGGGCACAACAAATATTATGGTTCTCACTTATATTTATTAAATGGTGAGAGGTTGGGAAGTTCTGTTATTGAAAAGGACCTGAATGTCCTTGGTTATAAATCAGTAACAGAATTCATGCAGGGCAGGAAGTAAATGATATGTGGTTCTTCGTACAAAATGATTGAAGTAACAGAGTTAGTATATCTTTCCTAATGGTGTGTTTTGGTTAGAGAGTATATTATTGCATTGAGTACACATTTGGTCAGCTTTATCAATAATGATCTCTTTGTCACCAAGACAATGCAAAGGAGTTTCAACTGACTAAACCCTGGCTTGATGGCACCATGCGGAGAGAGGGCATAACTCTGCACTTAATGTGTAGTACTGTGAGACAATAAGAAGTTGAAACTTGATGGCGATAGACGAATACTTATTACATCCCAAAAAGCTGAATAGGGTGAAAATTCCGTATTTCTAACTGGATGATTGACTCCCGATAATTTAAATGCCTGTGAAGAACCCTCATGTCCATTGACAGAGAGGTAGAGGGTCTGAATGAACTCTGACATTTTTATGCACAGTTACTGTGTGACACTGAATTGAATGTCACTTTGGACACAATCCGGTCAGCAGTCACAATACCATCAATATGAAAGAGTTAACAATTCTGCACCACATTCTGACCTCCATGGAGACCATGGGTCTACTATCTTGGCGATGAAAGACTCCTTGGTGAATGGCTATAAAAAGTTGGCTCCATTACTAATGCTAGAAAACCATGTTAAAGTTACACATATGTACTATGAGTAATTAAACCACGAGGAATAAGATGGTGCAGTCTATCTGTTTAGTCCATGCTCCATTCGTTTATGAAGCTGGAGCATCTCTGACACCTTCCTGTTCCTGGGTTATTGACTGGAGAAGCTGAATAATCGCTTTCTGTCCCTCAGTAAGTAACTCCAAGTGCAGAACACTCTCTTTCTGATCCCGTGTAAGTGATGGAGTGAGCAGATTCCTTCTCTTACTGTGTATTTGGCAGGAGGGACTGAATGAGCGATCACACATCATGTCCAATAGTTTGATGGGTTGAATGACTTCCACATATTCTTGTGAACATAGTTTGAGGTGCCGAATGAGCTGCATCTTTTACTGTGGACATGTACAATATCTAGCAGTGCTGTTACGTGAATGTTACCCAGACTTTAACAGCACGATCTTTAATGGTGTCCAGTTCTTGTTGCACATGGACACAGACTGCTTCAATATCTGAGGAGGGTCATCTTGTTATGAAAACTATGTAAACGTCAGTGAATATCCTCAATTCTGCTCAGTTTGGACTCAATGGGTTGAATGACCTCCTTCCACGCTCTAAGGATTCTATGATGACAAATTGAGGATGTCTGGGCTGAGGGAGCTACCCTGAGAATCTCTTGCAGTGATGGTCCACGGCTGAGATGATTGATGTCCACTGATGATAAACATCTTCCCTTGTTTTGTGAATGATTCCAAAAAGTATAGAGACTGTAATCAATTCTCATTAAGAGCGATTTTCCTCAGTCTCCTTGATGTCAACCTCAGTATAATACTGCCTTGAGTTCAGGGCCAGTCTCTCTGTCTAATCCCTCGTGTTTCCTCTTTTCTTCATATCAATAGGTCATGGTGTAGAAGCAGAGAATTTTTTTTTCATACAGAGGATAGTGAATGTCAGGAATTCTCTTGCACAGAGAGTTAGGGGATCGAGATCATTGAAAGCGACCAGTGGTGTCCCACAGGGATCAGTTCTGGGACCTCTTCTCTTTGTGATTTTTATAACTGACTTGAATGAGGAAGTGGAAGGGTGGGTTAGTAAGTTTGCCGATGACACGAAGGTTTGTAAAGTGGTACATGGGTGTTTGCAGGGCTTTTTTTAGGTTGCAACAGGACATTGAGATAATGCAGAGCTGGGCTAAGAAGTGGCTGATGGAATTCAAGCTGGAAAAGCGTGAAGTAATTCCCTTTGAAAGCTCAGCTTTGCAGAATATAGGGTGAGAGGCAGGGTTCTTGGCAGTGTGGAAGAACAGAGGGATTTTGGCGTCCATGTCCATCAATACCTCAAAGTTGCTACCTAATTTGATAGGGTTGCTAAGGAGGCGAATGGTGTGTTAGCTTTCATTAGAAAGGAGATTGGCTTTAAGATCCGTGTGGTTATGCTGCAGCTTTGTAGAGCCCAGGTTTGACCGCACCTGATGTATTTTGTTCACTTCTGGTCACCCCATGATAGGAAGGATGAGGAAGCTTTAGAAAGGATGCAGAGTAAATTTACCCGAATGCTGCCTGTACTGTAGGGCCGGTCTTATGAAGAAAGGTTGAGGGAGCTAGGGCTTTTCTCATTTGAATTAAGAAGAATGAGAGGTGACTTGATAGAGGTGTAAAAGGTGATGAGAGGCAAAGAGAGAGTGAATAGCCAGAGACTTTCCACCAGGTCAGAAATATCTATCACCAGTGGTCATAATTTTAAGCTAATTAAAGGAAGATTTAGGGGAAATGTCAGTGGTAGGCTTTTCACACAGAGAGTGGTGGGTGTAGAGTCAAATACGTGAGGGAAACTTGGGAGACTCTTGGATAGGCATATGGAAGGAAGTGCATGGAAGACTGTTGGTGAGTCTGATCTTAGAGTAGGATAAACGGGTGGCACAACATCAAGGGTTGAGGGCCTCTATTATGCTGTACTGTTCAATGTTCTGTGTTCTATGGATGTGTTTGGAGAGGTTGGAGATGGATGTTGACCTGTCAGAGAGTTGAGAGTTGTGAAGATTTGGAGTTTAAAGCGCATTTGAGACTAAGAGCAGATCAGCCACGATCTTAGTGAAGGACAAGGCAGGCGTGGGGTGGGGTGGGGGGCGGGACGTGAACAACATGCTCTTGTTTCTAATGTTCTCACATTCTGTTAGTGGAAAGTTAGTAGGTGTTATTTTCCTGGAAGGTCCATTTGAATGTTGTGGCCTGGCTGACCAGAGAATTTTGTGAGCCATCTCTGGGTGTGGTATGGGGGCTGTATTCAAAATTAATCTGAGTCTGCAACATGACCAATAAATGACACACAAATTGCAGAGAGGGGAAGCTCTGTAAGAAGAGATGAAGGTTCTCTTCCATAATCATCCTGGGATTTCCAATTACATTTTCCAAATCATCCCAAACCGTATGTGACAGGATTAAGGGACTGAATGGTAGCCTCTGTTACTGGCACAAGTTTATAGCAGCAAGTTGTCTCCAACTGCTCCTGTCCAGCAGGTTTTAGGGGCTGAATGGAACACTGAAACATTGGACTGAGGAGCAGGATTGGGTCATGAGATACTTCGAGCTTTTTCCACTAGGCACTAAGATTGTGGTTGATCAGTTTGTGTTGTCCGCCCCACTTTCCTGTCTGTATTCCATTATCTGTGACTCACTTCTCTATCAAATATTTAACTAACTCAGCTTTGAATTCTTGTAATCAGAGAGGCATCTCAAGCTTCTGGGGAAGAAAATTTTCACTTGAAAGGCCCTTTTTATAATTTTTCCTCATCCCTCTTATTCAATTAGAGAGTCATACAGCGTGGAAACAGATCCTTTATTCCAGCTAGTCCGTGCTGACCAGATATCACAATCTGATCTAGCCCCACTTGCCAGCATTTAGCTCACATCGCTCTGAACCATTCCGATTGACGTACCTGTCCAGATGCATTTAAACATGTAACTGCACCCGCTTCCATCACTTTCTCTGACAGCACTTTCCGTACATGCAACAACCTCTGCATGAAAATGTTACCCCGAAGGTTCCTTCTAAATCTTTCCCCCGTCACCTTCAACCTATGACTCTACTTGTGGACTCCCCCGCCCTTGAGAAAAGACCTTGGCCATTCAGACTATCCATACCCTTATGATTTTATAAACCACTTTCATGTCACCCCTCAGCATCCGACAGTCCAGGGGGAAAAGCCTCAACCTGTTCATCCTCTCCCTGTCGATGAAACCTTCAGTTTGCAGAAAATCATTATAAATCTTTTCTGCACCCGTTCAAGTTTAACAACATCAATCCTTTAGCAGAGCCAACCAAATTGTATGCAGTATTCTTAATGTGGCCTCCCAAGCGTCCCTGTGCAAGCGCAACATGCCACCCCAACTTCTATACATAACGTTCTGACTGATTCAGGCAAGCATGCCAACTGCATTGGTCACCACCCTGTCAACCTGCAAATAAACTTTCAAGGAACTATTAACCTGCACCCGTAGGTTACTTTGTTCATCAACATTCGCCAGGGCACGACCCAAAATGCAAAACCTCACAAATATCTAAATTAAATTTTATCTGCAAGTCCTTGGCCCTTTGATGGTCAACGGTGCCGTTGCACTCTGAGATAATCTTCTTCAATGTCTACTGCACCATGATTTTGATGTTATCTGTAAACTTACTAACCATGCCTCCGATATTCCCATCCAAGTCGTTTATATCTGTGATGAAAAGCAATGAGCTCAGCACTGATTCTTTCAGCACACCGCTGGCGACAGGACCCCAGTCTGGAAAACAATCCGTTACCTTCAGGACAATTTTGTATCCAACTGGTTAGCTTTCCCTGGATTCCTTGTGACCTAACCTTAATAACCTGTCGACCATGGGGAACCTTATTAAACACCTTGTTGAAGTCTATGTAAACAATATATACAACAGTGCTTTCTTCAGTCTTCGTTGTCACCTTTTGAAAATACTCAAACACATCAACGAGACATGACTTTCATCACACAAAGCCATGTTGACTATCCCTAATCAGTCCTTGTCTTTCTAAATGGATGGAAGTCCTATTCCTCAGAATCCCCTCCAACAAAGTCCTCTGTACTGACATTAGGCTCATTGAGTCTATAATTTCATGTGCTTTTGGATCACAGTTCCCTTTTCTAGTCCCACTCGTCCATTAAAAAAAAACTGTTATGGTGATGTGGCCAAAGATATAGCTCTCAGAGTGTGTCAGGGTCAGTGTTAAGAACAAGTCAGATCGATTGCTTTAATCTGCTAAAGCAACACGTTTATGACAAAAGCAAAATTCCTCCAACTTTGATGGAAAGAAGAATGACGAAAGGATTTGCTAATATGTACATTGATTCATGCCTTTGAAAAATACTGTGGAACACACACATACACATACACACACACACATACACACACACGTACGCACACACATACACACACACACACATACACACGCACACATACACATACACATACACGCACACGTACACACACACACACATGTACACACACTCATACACACACACGTACACACACACGTACACACATACACACACATACACACACACATACACACACATGTACACACACATGTACACACACACATGTACACACACACATGCACACACTCATACACACACATGTACACTCACATACACACACACATATACACACACACACGTACACACACATACACACACGCACACACACACACGTTTGATAACAAACTGAAAAGCAAAATATTGGCAAAGTTAACTTGAAAGAACTTTGTCCAAATATTATTCGAACTTATGACCAAAGGAAAAACGAGAGTTTGACCCAAACACTGTTCTATTAATAGAGTAATCAAGTGCTACAGCATGGAGAAAGGCCCTTTGGTCCAAACGGGTCCATGCTGACCCAAATGTCCATCCACACTAACCCTATTTCCCAGCACTTGGCCCATAGACTTTTCTTCCTTTCCTGCCCATGTACTTGTCCAAATGACGTTTAAATATTGTTAATATAAATGCTTCAACCACTTCCGCTGGCAGCTCATTCCCGTTGCGTACCACTCACTATGTAAAACAGTTTCTATCAGTTTCCCTTTATTCTTTCCCCTCTCACCATAAACTGATGTCCTCTCGTCCTCAATTCCACAACTCTGGGAAAATAGGTTGAGTCCATTCACCCTATCCATGCCTGTCATAATCTTGTGCACTTCTATTGTATCCCGCTGAGTCTACTACACTCTAAAGAAAAAAGTTCTCGCTTGTCCTACCTCTCTCTATAAGTCACACTGTTGAGTCCTGGCAACATCTTTGTACATTCCATCTGCACACATTCCAATTTAAAAACATCCTTCTGATCGCAATGTGACCAAAACTCAACAAAACACTACAACTGCCACCTCACCAACCTCCTGTATAACTGCAACATTTAATCCCAATTTTCTCCTCCATGTGCTGACTGATAAATGCCAGTGAGCCAAAAGCCTTCTTCACTGCCATGTCCACCTGTGACTCCACTTTCAGAGAACGGTGTACCTAAACTTCATGGTCCCTCAGCTCAGCTGCACTCCTTAAGGCCTTACCATTCACCGTGAAACTCCTACCTTGATCTAACTTTGCAAAAATATTCCTCGACCCACTTCTCCAGTCGATCAAGATCGTGCTGCAATTTCTGATATATTTCCTCACCGTCCATGATACCACCTATTTTAGTGTCATCTTCAAATTTACTGATCATGCCTTGTACATTCTCAAGAATATCATTGACATAGATAATAAACAGCAATGGACCCAGCACTGACCCCAGAGGAACGTCATGTGTCTCAGGCCTCAAGTCCAAGAGCATCCTTCCATTATTACACTCTGCTTACTACCATCAAGCCAATTGTGTATCCAATTTGCCAACTCCCTCTGGATTCCATGCGATTCTAACCTTCCAGAACAACCTATCAATGGTAACCTTGCCAAAGGCTTTACTGAAAACCATACAGACTCCATCTACTGTCCTGTCCTCATCAACATTACTGGTCACTTCATCAATGAACTCAAACAAACTTGTGAGGCGTGATCTCCCATTCACAAAGCCATGAAATCTGTTCAGTCTAAACAACAATTAATCATAATTATTAAAATTAATAATAACAATAAATAATAAACAATAATAATATGACATTTTCAGTGGAGAGTAAACTATCCAGGCTATGTTTTATTGGATTTTGCATCATGGGTGAAGGGCAGATACATTTTGTACCTGTGTCTCTGAACTGTGTTGACAACAAGCAAGTGTGGCATGGTGGCTCACTGCTGCGTCGTAGTGCCATGGATCTGGGCTTGATTCCGACTTCGGGAGACTCTCCGTGTGGAGTTTGCACATTCTCCCTGTGTTTGTGTGGGTTTCCTCTGGGTGCTCCATTTTCCTCCCACAATCCAAAGATGTACAGGTTAAGTGAATTGGCCATGCTAAGTTACCCATAGGGATATGTGCATTCGTCAGGGGTAAATATAGGCTAGGGAAATGGGACTGGGTGGGTTACTGTTTGGATGGTCGGTGTGGCCTTGTTGGGCCAAATGGCCTGTTTGCATATTGAAGAGAATCTGGAAAAAAAAGCAATTTCTAATCAAACGCTGTCTTTCCAAATGCATGTTTATCTTAGCACTCAGAGTCTTCTCAATTAACCTACATACCACAGATGTTAGACTTCCTGGCCTAATGTTCCCAGATTTTTCTTTGCTTCCCTTCCTGAATAATGGCACAACATTTGCTAACCTCCAATCTTCTGGAACTTAACCTGTGGCTAATGATGATGCAAAAATATCAACTAGGTCCCCACAATATCTTCTGCAGTCTGTTGCAGTGTTCTTGTATACATCTGCTTAGGATCAGGAGATTTATCCACCTTCATACATTCTAATACATTCAACAGGTCCTCTCCTGTGATATTGACTCACCCCAAGATAACACCACGACCTTTGTTAACCTTCTAAGGCTTCATGTATTTCTCCACGGTAAAGACAGAGAAGAAATATTCATTGAGACTCTCGCAAATCTCCAACGGTTCCAGACATGCATGTCCACTTTGGAACTTGAGAGGTCATAATCTCATTTAGTTATTCCTTTTACTTCAATATACTTAAATAACGTCTTTGGATTCACCCTAATCTTCTCAGGCAAGGCTATCTTGTGACCCCTTTTCGGCCTTCTGATTTCCATCTTCAGTAAACTCCTGTATCCCCTGTATACCTCCAGGTATTCCCTCGATCCCAGCTGCCTGGACCTGAGCCACGCCTTCTTTTTGCTGGTCAAAGCCTCAATATCTCCTGACATCCGAGGTTCCCTCTTCCTACCAAACTTGCCTTTTACCCGCACAGGAACATATAGACCTTGAACTGTAGACATTTCACTTTTAAAGGCCTACCACTTGCCAGAAGTCCCTTCGCCTGCAAACAATCTCCTCTAACCAACCCCTACAAGCTCCTGTCTAATTCTGTCAAAGTTCGGCTTTCCCCAATTTAGAACTTGAACATGTGGACCAGTTTTGTTCTTCTCCATAACTATTTTAAAATTAATAGAACTATGGTCACGAGTCCCAGAGTGCTCCCCCACTGTCACCTCAGTCACCTGTCCTGCCCTAGTTCTTTGAGTAGGTCACGTATCGTCCCTTCCCGAGTTGCACCCTCTACTGACTGCTGGAGGAAACTATTCTGAACACACTTAATAGATACAGCCCATCTCATTCCTTAATTCTATGTCATTCCCAGTCTATGTTAGGAAGATTAAAATCTCCTACTATGGCAATCCTATTGAACCTGCAAGTCTCCCAATCTCTTTACATATTTTTATTCCTCTAATTCCACGTTTACTATTTGGATGCCTCTAGAACAACCCAAATACTATCACTATTCCCTTCTTACTTCTGAGCTCCACCCACAAATCCTCATTGGATGATCCATAAATTATTTTATCTCTGATTACTGCTGTGAAATTCGCCTGAATCAAAAATATATCTCCCCGTCCCCTCCTTTCACTATCTCTGTCCCGCATAAAGCACCTGTACCCTGGTACATTAAGTTGCCAGTCCCATCCCTCCCTTAGCCATGTTTCAGTAATGGCTATAATATCCCAGTCCCACGTAACTATTCACATCCTGAGTTTATCGGCCTTACCTGTCAGCCATCTTGCATTGAAACAGTTGCAATTTAATCCAACAGGCGTTCCTTGCGGCCTGTGGTGTTCCAGTCTAACCCGTCTCTTCACTTTACTGTTTCTGATTACTGTATCTCTTTCCAGCCTCATACTTGCCTTCCTGCTATTGAGGATCCCACCCCTCCCCAACTCCAGCCAAACTCGTTGAAACCCTCCCTTGTAGCACTAGCAAACCTGCCTGACAGGATATTGGTCCTCTTCCAGATTAGGTACAACCCGTCCTTCCCGAACAGATCACCTCTGCCCCACAAAAGATCCTAGTGATCCAAAAATCTAAATCTCTGCCCCCTGCACCAATTCTTAAACCACCCATTCATCTGCCATATCCTCCTGTTCTTACCCTCACTATCACAGAGCACTGGCAGTTAACTGGATATTACCACTGTCGTGGTCCTGTCTTTTACCCTTTTTTCTTAGCTCTCTAAAAAGACTCTGGACTTCATCACTATGTCTGCCTGTGTCATTTGTACTAACGTGCACAATGACTTCTGGCTGCTCCCCCACCCCGGTGAGAATGTTCTACAGCTGCTCTGCGACTTCCTGGAACCTGTCACATGGGAGGCTGCACACCATCCTGGATTCCCATTTGCAGACACAGAATCTCTTGTCTGTTACCCTCACTATCGCGTCTGATTATGTACTTCTGAACTTATTCTGCTCGCACAACCTTTTGACAATGGGATTTCTTCCTGAAACAGTTGGATTTGACTGAATTGCTTTGCTTCAGGCAGTGGGGAGATTCCAATGAATCCACATCAGGAATCCTCCATGAGTGGGAAAGGCGACTGTTTTTTTTTCACTCTCACACGTTGCTGTGATGAGCGGCAGGGAAACAGAAAGGGAGCAATAGACTGTTCCTTCACAGATAGGCTACAATTTTTCCATCTCTAAGTTAAATCAACAACGTTATCAGACCCCAAACTGTACCATGTGAGCTCTCCTTGAACATTGTCAGAACTATATGACTCCATCACATTCTCGACTCCAGGTCAGTGCATTATTGCTGTTGTCATACACAGAATCAATTCATTAACAATAAATGGCCCTACTTGTTTTGAAGCTCTGTTAATATGTGCCTGCATAATGTAAACATAAGCGTTTCATGTCTTCACAATATCTGTGTAAGATGAATATGCTTTATTCTTAAACAAATACAGAAATTACTGGAAAAGCTCAGCCTGTCTTGCAGCATGTATGAAGAGAAATCAGAGTTCAATTTTTCTGTCCAGTGACCTTTCCTTTCAAACTGATTCATTCTGAAATTAATTCCCCGGTTTTATTCTCACACACAAGAAGAAATATCGATCCGGTATTCAGCAACTGCACTCTTCTCAAGAACTTATATGGTCAATAAAACAACCCTCATTTTCAGGCTGAACTGTTAATTCTTCCTAACGTAATGCCTTCATCCCAAGAATGAGTAAAGAGAGAGAGAGAAAAAAAGACTTTGAGATGTTTCGAAAGCATTTCTTTATCAGTTTAGACAATTATAACTACACATAATACTTCAGATGTGATCTCAGCCAAGCCCTGTACTGATGCAGAAAAATGTCGCTAAGATCATTCCCAACACACCTTGCACGAAACGGAATCATTCCATTTACCTTCCAAATCATTTGCTGCATCTTCAGAGTAATTTGATGTGAGTCATGTGCCAGACACACAAATCTCTCGGTACCACTAAGGTCTGCGTTGTCCTTGCATTTAAATCATTTTTTTGCTCTTTTGTCGTTTCCTCAAAACAGAAAATTCCCATATAGAGAGAGAGAGCAGTTATTTTGTTCTGGTGAAGGTTGGCTCACAAATGTTCTCTGTCTGTCTGCTTGATGTGCTCTGACCTCCCACCAGTCTGTGTCACATTGCAGACGTTCTGCACTCCCTTTGGCTTATCCTATTGCAGACTGTCTGCCCTCCTTCTGTCTGTATCTCCTTGCAGACACTTTGCCCTCCCCTCTCTGTATCCCAAAGTAAACACTCTCCTCACCCCATCTGAATCCCATTGCAGACACTCTGCCCTCCCTCTGTCTGTATCCCATTGTAGCCGCCCTCCCCTCCCCCTGTCTGCATCCCATTGCAGACGTTACGCCCTCGCCCTGTCTGTATTCCACTTCAGACGCCCGACCCTCCCCTCTCTGTATCTCATTGCAGACGCTCTGGACTCACCTGTCTGTATCCCATTGCAGATGCTCTGCACTCCCCTGTCGCTATCACTTTGCAGACGCTCTGCCCTCCCCCGTCTCTATCCCATTGCAGATGCTCTGCCCTCCCCCTATCTGTGTCCCATTGTAGCTCTGCCCTCCCCCTGTCTGTATGCCATTGCAGACGCTCTGTCTCCATTTTACATCTTATTGAATGACTAGCCTGGTGCATCCATCTGAGCTCCATCCCTTTCATCTAATTCATTGGTATGGATTGCAATTGTTTGATGACATCACACAGATCGCTGAAGAATTCCACTAGTTACAGCTTTCCAAACACATAATGAGTAATGATGTCTACTCTGTATTTCCAGATGTACATCAGGTGCCCCTTGACCACTCACCCTATCCATACCTTTCATCATTTGATAAACTTCTAGAAAGTGCAAATGTGACTCCAATCAACATGAATGGCTGTGCTTTCAGTCATCCTGCGTCTAAATTGTAAAATTCAGGAATCGTACCTCTTCCTTCTCCATCAAGGCACGAATCCAAAAAGAGTTTAATCAACTTGTTCAGACATATTATGAAACCGCTTTGTGGGCTTAAAAACTGGAATTTTCGGCCCAATAATAGGGACACTACCATCATTCAGCATTAGCCGCAAAAGATGCAACATGATGCTTCTGTGTGTTTGTTCATCAGCCTGTTATAACACGCTGTGACACTCCTCCACAGGACATGAATACACACCACCTTCTCCAGTGATAGGGGCACTACCAGACAGTCATGGACTGGAATCGACTCCAGCGTTCCGCCTCAGAAACGTGGGCATCATCCATTAAACAAGGCCTAAACCATGACTAGATTTGGGGTCATATTTTAAGTGTATGGATCTATTAAATTCTGATTAACGTTACCAAATTTTACAGGGGACATTTCTCGTTGAAAAAGGTACAAGTTAATCGCCTTAAATGTAGGATGTTGAGTGCATTTGCTGTGCCATTGAGATAAACAATGAAGATCTTTAATTGCTTGGCGATCATTCCTGGTTTAAATGGCCATTATCAGTAGTCTCCTATATTAGGGGAAGAAATCCTGCAACACACTGTGCATTATGAATGATCTGGAGTAGATATCAATATTGAACACCAGAGATGATTAGATTACTTACAGTGTGGAAACAGGCCCTTCAGCCCAACAAGTCCACACCGCCCCGCCAAAGCGTAACCCACCCATACCCCTACATCTACATTTACCCCTTACCTAACACTATGGGCAATTTAGCATGGCCAATTCACCTGGCCTGCACATCTTTGGAGTGTGGGAGGAAACCGGAGCACCCGGAGGAAACCCACGCAGACACAGGGAGAACGTGCAAACTCCACACAGTCAGTCGCCTGAGGCGGGAATTGAACCCGGGTCTCAGGCGCTGTGAGGCAGCAGTGCTAACCACTGTGCCACCGTGCCGCCCACCGTGCCGCCCATGAGGAATGAGCACAATTCTGGTCCCAAAACACCGGTCACTATTTCAAATCTCGAACATGTGACTTCCCTCTTCCTAAAATCATTCATTGATATAAGGCAACTGTTTCCTTTCCAGCTTTTGCTTACTGACTCCTCCCTCTGTCTGCACAAGGCAAACCAAGCTCTGGGTCTTTGGGAAACTCAAGGCTGGTGTCTGTTGGCATTCTGGAGATGGGATTGTCGTTTAATCCGAAGGGGGATTGTGAGGGGGCAGTAATGTCACTCACTGGGCTGAGGTATAGCAGATGGAGTTTAACATGGATGCATGTGAAGTATTGCATTTTGATAAAACAAACAAGGGGAGGCCTTATACAGTTAATGCTGGGCTTTGATAGTTATATAGAAAAGAGGGACACGGGGCGCAGGTATAATTCTTTGAAGTTTGTGGCGCAGGCTGTTTAAGGTTACTTCATTGCTCATACCTTTGAGTTTAGAAGTTGGGAAGTCATGCTGAGATTGTGCAGGATATTGATGAAGCCTCCTCTGAAGTACTGTGTGCAGTTCTGTTATAGGAAGGAGAGTATTAAGCTGGAGAGGGTTCAGAAGACATTTACTCGGATTTTACCAGGAACACCTCATCTTCTGCCTTGGAAGCCAGCAAAAACACGGCATGATCATTGGATTCACTGATTTACAAAACTCCCCTGTCCGACCCAGATCCAACCCCCGGACTCACATCTGCCCTCGCGAGGAGATGTAATGTCCATTTTCCTTCTCCCCATCTGATCCACACTCCCCACTGATCTGTCGCTATCACCTCCTACTTTCTCTCATCTATCACTTTTCCCAGCCTAATCCCATCACCCAGTTTCTCTTAGCCCCCTCTCCCTCTCCTCTCCTGAAGAAAGGGCCTGCCTGAAACTTCGACTCTCTTGCTCCTCGGATATTGCCTGGCTTCTTGTGCCTTTTGCACCGCCATGCTTTACCTGCACTGAATTATCAAACATCTTCAGTCCCCATTGTCTCTTAGGTACCATGTCGTTGTCTGTTATAACCGCACGTCGTCTTAGGGATATTTTCTTCTCAGATGATGGACGATGAAAGTTCTCTCAATGTCTTCCTGATATTGTAGTGCCTGTTAAGTAGATACAGAATCTATGTTTCAATTTATAAACGGAGAAGCATGCTATTATTCTGATAAACCCCTGGCATTGCTCCTATATCCAAGGCAGGTTGAATGGTTACACATGATTGATCTACCAGACCCAACATTTATTCCCTCAGTCACCCCCACATATCCATTCCAGAATACGTAAATTTTAATCATAATTTTGAATTTTAAGAAAAAGTATTGAATTGAAATGGGTCAACGGGATTTATTTTCTCAACGACTGTGATTGATGTTAATCTCTGTGCATCCTAAATGTGTAACTGGAGGGCTTTCCTCTTCTATTAATTATGGACTCGTTTCAATGTGTTATCCCATAGTATCAGCGGGAGCATCACCGACAGCACTAACAGGGATCAACAGCTCCATATGGAGAAGGGGAGGAGAGATCAGAATCTGAGAACATTTGACTGGAATATTTCAACAATGGATCAGGATCTGAGAACATTAGACTGGAATGTTCCAACAATGGATCAGAGTCTGAGAACATTAGCCTAGAATGTTCCAACAATGGACAGGAGTTTATCTGGGGGTCTTTACTGGCTTTCTCAACCTTGGATCTCATTAGTGTTGCGGATCTATGATGTATCGCTGGTTATTCAAGCTATCGCATCCTCGCTATATTTGGTGTTCCTGGTACGTCATTCTATCTGTTCATTAAGCCAGGTTGGACTGAATTGCTGTTCATATTATTTAAAATTTAGCAAGGTAGATGTCAAGACTTTCAATTCCAAAGAAATATTCCATTCCTCCCAAATTATATCGAGCAAATTATTCAAGACAAATTACTCACCAATGTGTGAGAAGAACCAGACTGTTCTCAAACTCCATAATACTTCTATCCCTGCACAGATATACATTTCTATATCCTCCCCACTCACGAATCCTGTCCAATACCAAAATCATGATATCCCCGTCTCCTCCTGAGATTTAGTGCATCTTCTGAATAAATCATAAACTGTGCCTTTGTTAAATCTGGATACAATTTATCAAGTCCTTTCTAACCACATGTCAATTCCAGAATAATTGTTCTTGAGTATGTTGAACTTGTTCACTGCACAGATTCTGTCAGACGGGCAGACACTGTATGCTGCTTAAGTCATTGACATATAATTTAGAGGCACAGAATAATAATCTGTTGGTATCTTTTGAAGGAAATTGATGTAATTGAACTGAAACTATCGTCATTTGTGAGAAAAGGCCCATCCGCTTGCTTCATGTCCTTCAGAGAAGTCAATGCGTTATCCTTCCTCAGACATGTCTTTGCAAACACACAGCAATGTGATTGACTCTTTACTGTCTGTGGAACAGCTGAACCAGCCACTCAGTACAAGATCCATATAACATGCTGGCCTGACCATGGCTGCACACATCCCGTGAGAGAAGAACAAAAGTAAAGTTAGCTCCCTTCCTCTGCCTGATTTCCTTATTCCTACATTTCATTTCCATTCAGGTAGGTGACCATATTTCAAGTACAATCTTTCTGACTGAGTCTCTCCCCAAGAGTGATGTTCATCTCCACGGGTACCTCTGGTACTGGCTTTACTGATGCTGACAGACAGATGTAAGAAACTTTTAAATTCCACAACAGTGACAGTGCATAGAGAAGGAATGGGTTTTTATGTCATAATAAAGAAACGTAGACCGTTAAGTAAGGGAAAGGAATTATTGTGATCACCACTGAGAGTGTGGTTGAGCCAGTATTTGGGGTATTATGGACAGATGTTTTCTCCTTTAAAAGGAATTATCTCATTGCAATATAGGTTGTGTAAAGGAAATTCACAAGAATAATCCCTGTGCTGATGGTAAAAGAGGAGTGAGTGAAGGTCAATCTGTAGCACTGTCAGAGAATAAGAGGTCATTGCATTGAAACTTGATATAAATGGACAATCACTCTTTATGTTCTTCACAGACACTAAGAATGTGATACATTCCATGGCTTGTATTTTTATTTTTACTCGGGATGCATGATTCTGGGTATTTAAGTGCCTCTGAGGATAAAATCTTCAGTCAAATCCAGCCTTGATATCAGTGTCAATCCCTCTTACCTAAGCAGGTCAGTTCAACACTTTTGTTCATGTTAATACGTGATGGTATCAGTGTGGAGAGTATTTTCTTCTCATAGAGGGTAGTGAATGTCAGGAATTCTCATATCTAGAAAGTTAGGGGAGTGATATCACTCCAAGTATTTAAAGAGGAGGTAGATGGAGTTTTGACCTGTCAGAGATCCGAGGGGCGTGAAGAAATGCGCATGAAAGAAGAGGTAATGCCAACCGTAGGTCAGCCATGATACCATACAATGGCGTGAGCATCCAAATTACCTTTTCCTGTTTCTTATGTTCTCATATTCTGTTTTTGGAAAGTGAATGATGGTAATTTTCCTGGAAGTATTGTTATTGAATGTTGAGGACAGTGAGAGAAAAGTATTTCGTGAGCCATCTCTGTGAGAGATATGGGCCCGATATTCACAGTGAATCTGGATCTACAACATGAACAACAAATGAAATACCACTTGCAGATATGAAATACTCTTTAAAGAGGTGGGAGACCACATTCATATCCAGCTTGGAATTCCCATCACATTTTCCAACCTACAGCAAATCTCAAAGTGTTGAGGGACTGAATGATATCCTGTAATACTGCGGACAAGGTATTTGGAGATTTGGTCTCTATCTGCTCCTATACAAATGGTTTTAAGGACTGAGTGGAACATAGGAACAGAGAACTGAGGAACAGGAGTGGGTCATTAGACACTTTGTCATTGCTCGACCAGACAGTAAGATCGTGGCTGATCTGAGTGTGGTCTGCGCAGCACTTTTCAGTCTGTCCACAATTTTCACATGTCTGTCAAATGTTGAACAAACTCAACTTTGAATAAATACTAGCACTCAGGCACAATACTAGGGAACTGCACACAGACAAAGTACACAGGCAGCACAATTCTGGAAGGCAACGGACATTTATCTATCTGTCTTGTTCCCATCCAATTAATTCTGCTGCAGTTTATCATTTAAGATTTGTTCATGGAACGTGGGTTTTGTTGATCGGCCAACATTTATGGACCATGTCTAATTACGCTGGAAGTGGTGATGTTGAGCTGCCATCTTGGGATGAAACCTCTGGGGAAGAGAATTCCCATTTGTACAGTTCATGCGAATTTCTCATTTCTGCTCCGACCAATGTTGGAGGGTCACTGTGTCCTTTTCAAGTCCCACTTCTCCACTGGTTCCAACATATTTGAAGTGTAACCTCGGTCATTCTCTCGAAAAATGTGAGACGCAGAGTCACACACGTACAGACACATACACAATCACACATGTCTGAAGACGAAAAAGAATAGGAAAAGGTTTCCAGAGTTTCTTAGTAGTTGAAATCATTTCAAATGGAAAAGAGATAATGTGTTCCAACTGATACTCTGTCTCCGACGTTATTCTACTCAAACAAGCTGCTGGTATGAGACTACTTCCTGGAGCAGTTGGATTTGGCAGAATTTCCTTTCGTTCAAACAGTGGAGCGATTCGCATGAATCCTCAACAGGAATCCTCCAATTTTGGTAAAGATGACTCAGGGATAATTTACTCTCACATTTTGCGGTCAGGAGGGACAAAGTAAGAGAGAGGGTAGCAATAGACTGTGGTTGACGGCTACAAGATCATCGGATATAGGAACAGAAATTAGGACATTCAGCCCATCGAGTCTGATCCACCATACAATTATGGCTGGCAAGTTTCTCAACACCATTCTCCTGCTTTCTCCCTGTATCCCTTGATTCCTTTGATACTCAAAAAGCTAACTATCTCTGTCTTAAATATACGTAATAACCTGACCTCCACTGCCTTCTGTGAAAATGAATTCCATAGATTCTCCACTCTCTGGCTGAAGACGTATTTCCTTATCTCTATTCTAAAAGTATTTCCCTTTACTCTAAGGCTGTATCCTTGGGTCATAGAGTCTCCTACCAATGGAAGTCTTCTCAACATCCGTACTGTCCAGGTCATTTAGTATTCTGTATGTTTTAATTAAATCCCCCCACATCCCTCTGACCTCCATCAAGAACAGACCCAGATTCCTCAAACATTCTCATATGTTAAGATTTTCTTTCCTGGGACCATTCTCGTGTACCTCCTGTGAACCCATTCCAAGGTCAGCACATGCTTCCTTAGATATGGTCTCAAAACAGCGCACACTACTCCAAATATGGTCTGACAAGACCCTTATAGATCCTCAGAAGTACACCCCTGCTTTTATATTCAAATCCTTTCCAAATAAATTCCATCACTGCATTTGCCTTCCTGACGACTGACTCAACCTGCAAGTTTACATTGAGAGAATCCTGGAGTAGAACTCCCAAGTCCCTTTGCACTTCAGACAACTGGATTTTCTCGGTAGTCCATGTTTTTATTCTTCCTAACAAAGTGCATGTTCCCAAAACTACCCACTTTGTTCGCCATCTGCCACTTCTTTTCCCATTATCCTAAACTATTCAATCCTTTCTTGAGCCTCCTTGCCTCTTCGACGTCATCCTGAGAAGGACACTTTTATCGACACTGTTTGCTTCTTGCCAGAGAGTTAAACTTCTATCCATGTTAGCACCTTGCTTCTAAAGCCATGGGCCCTTGCCTTATTCAGTAGCCTCCTGTCAGCACATTGTCAAAGATCTTCTGGAAATCCAGGTGGATGACATCCATTGGTCTCCTTGTTCTAAGCTGCTCGTTATGTCCTCAAGGGTCTCTAGCAGATTTTCCAGCCATAACCTCCCCTTGATGAAACCATGGTCGCTTTGTCCTACTTTACCATCCACATCCAAGTATTCAGAAATCTCATCCTTCACAATGGATTCCAAGATCTTACCCAGAGTCAAGTTTAGATTAGTCATTCTGTAATTTTCCTTTTTTTTTGCTTTACTCCCTTTTTAAACAGGGGTATCACATTAGCGATTTTCCAGTCCTCTGGGAATCTCCCTGATTCGACAGTTTCCCAAAAGATCACCACCAACGCCCCCCCTGTCTCATCAGCTATCTGCCTTAGAAATCTGGAGTGGAGTCCATCTGGTCCAGGCCATTCAGTTTTCCCAGCACCTTCTCCTTGGTGATAGCCACCTTACTCAGGTCTGTCCACTAAGTCTTTTCAATGTTTGGGATATTATTTGTGTTTTCAACCTTGTAGACTGACACAAAGTAATCTTTCAGCTCCTCAGCCATTTCCTTGTTCCCCATTACTATCTCTCCTGTGTCAATTTCTATCGATCAGATGCCCATTTTTGCCTCTCGTTTGCCCTTTATGTATCGAAAGAAGCTCTGACCGTCTTTCTTTACATGACTGGCTTGCTTACCTCACATTTAACTTTCTCACTCCTTATTACTTTTTTTTGCTCTCTGTTGGTCTTTGCAAGTGTTACGACATGGTGGTGAACGCCTCTGTTAATTAAACCAAACACACAGGAGAGCTCAAAGCCACACAGCCACTGCCGTCCTCTGTAATGTTACTCTTCTGGCTGCTGAATTCCCTGGTTTGTTGTATTTCTGTTTACTGTGAATATGTTTCATATGTAAAAATATAGAGCTGAAAACGTGTTGCTGGAAAAGCGCAGCAGGTCAGGCAGCATCCTCGGAACAGGAGAATCGACGTTTTGGGCATAATCCCATCTTCAGGTAGGGTTTATGCCCTTATCTTCGGGCTTGGATGCTGCCTGACCTGCTGCGCTTTTCCAGCAACACATTTTCAGCTCTAATCTCCAGCATCTGCAGTCCTCACTTCCTTCTATAAAAATAAGAATGGTAGCGATGACTGTAGTTTTTTTTTTAGCTCGCACACATTGCTGTCATGAGGAACAATGAATGAGAGAGAGTGCAATAGGCCGTTTCTTCTCGGGCAGATTATATTTTCTCCCTCTCTGAGTTGACTCACACAGTAATGTCATCCTCTCCCAAACTGGACCATGTCAGGTCTCTTTGTACATTGTCCAAACTATGTCTCCATCACATTCCCTGTTCCATGTAGGCGCATCATTGCTGCTGTCGTACACAGAGCAAGACCCTGAGCAGAAAATGGTCTCGGTCGATTTGAAATATGTTTACATGGCCCTGTGTCATTAAAAAATAAAATGTTTAATGTACTCAGAATACCTGTGTTAAAATGAATGCATTTTTTTAAAAAATGCAGAAACTGCTGGAAAAACTCGGCAGGCCTGTCACTACCCAGCATGCCTTTTACATGCTGTAGTTGTACCAGCCTCCACCACTTCCTCTGGCAGCTCATTCCATACGCACACAACCCTCTGCGTGAAAAGGTGCCCTTTAGGCCTCTTCAAAGCCTTTCCCCTCTCACTGTCAACCAATGCCCTCTAGTTTTGGACGCCCCTAACCTGGGGAAAGACCCTGACTACTCACCCTATCTATGAACATTCCGATTTTATAAACCTCTACTGCTGAGAAATGTAACTCCAATCAACACGAATGGTTGTACTTTTAGTCATCCTGGGCCTAAATTCTGAAATTCCATACTGACACCTCTTCCTTATCTATCAGGTCACAATTCTAAATCCATTTTAATCAGTGTGTTCAGATGCATCATGAGACACTTCTGTGGGATTTACACCCAGACCTTTGGGTCTGGAGACAGGGATACTAGCACAATCAGCAATACCCATAAAGCTGTAACATTATTCTCCTGTGTGTTTGCTCATCAGCCTGTTATGACATGCTGTGACATACCTCTGCAACAGGCAGGATTTGAATCCAGTCCTACTAGACCAGAGCTAGGAACACAAGTTCAGTAATTGGAATCTAATCAGAGTTCTGGCTCAGAGGCAGGGTCACTACCCACTACACTACCATACCTAGACTTGGGTGATATTTTAGTGCCCACTTTCAGCTCGGTGTGGATTTATTATAATCAGGTTACCATTACTGAATTACACAAAGCACTTTGTATTGTTAAACAAATGCAAGACATTTGTCTCAACTGTAGGATGTTGAGTCCACGTGCTGTGCTATCAAAATTAACAATGACCATCTTTAATCGCTATTAACGGTCGTCTGCAATATTAGGGAAAGAAGTCCTGCAGACACACTCAGCCCAACGAAGGGTCTCGAATAGATTTTATTCACTGAACACCACAGACGAAGAAAAAGCATAATTTCTGGTCCCAAAAACACCAATCACACTTACCCACCTCTAACGTGTGACTTCCCTCTTCCTAAACCAAAACAATGATACCAGACCGCTGATTAGAGTCCAGCCTGTCCTCCCCACTGACTGTATCTGCAATCTGTCCCTTCTCCCCCTAACCACACAAGGCAACCCAAGCTCAGGGTCTTTGTGAAACTCCAGGCCGAAGTGTGCAGGCCTTCTGGAGACAGGGAAGTGATTTTAAAGGGGGAGAGTGAGGAGGTGGTAATATCACACACTGGGCTGAGGTGTGACAGATGGAGTTTAGTTTGGATTAATGCAAGGTATTGGATTTGGTAAATCAAACAAGAGCAGGATCTATACAATTAAAAGCAGGGCCTTTGGCAGTGTTGCAGAACAGAGACCTAGTCCGTCAGGTATAACTCTTTAAAATTTGCATCTCAGACAGATAGTATGGTTAAGGAGGTGTTTCACACACTTGTCTTCATTGGTCAGACCTTTGAGTATTGGAATTGGGAAGTTATGTTGAGGTTGTACAGGACATTGGTGAGACCTCTACTGGAATACTGTGTCCAGTCTGATCATCCTGCCTGCTCATTCCACAGACACACCACCCTCTGGGTGAAAACGCTGTCCTGTAGGTCACTTTTAAATGTTTCCACTCTCACCTTAAGGCTATGTCCTCTAGTTTTGGTCTCCTCTATTCTTCGAAAATACCTTGACTATTCACGTTGGTATTACTGACCTTGATATTATTAAGCTGGAGAGGATTCAGAAGAGATTAACCTGGATGTAGCAGGGAGAGGAGGGATTGAGCGATAAGAGATGCTGGGTACACTGAGACCTTTTTTCACTGGAGAGTATCAGGTTAAGGGGTAACTTTACAGAGGTTTATAAAATAATGAGGGGTACTGATAAGCTGAAGGACTGATGTCTTTTCCCTCGAGGTGGGGTTTCAAAACTGAGGGATATTTTAAGATGCGAGGAAAAAGATTTACAAAAGTCATTAGAGGTAATTATTGTAGACAGAAGCTGGCTTGTGTGTGGAATGAACCTCCAGGGGAAGTGGTGAAAGCAGGGATAGTTACAACGTTTATAGGACATTTAGATCAGTCCATGGATAAGACATCAGTTTGGATAGTGCTGTGAGCAGCTGCCCTCTCCCTCCCCCTCTCTGAATGAATCCCTGTTGGTTTTCACCCTCTGACAATGCCTGTGCAGTGGCGTGTGGAGGCCAGCAGAGGGTGGCATTACATCACTTTAAGCACCACAGAGAGTGCCAGACATGCCCCACACAGAGACACACAGATACACAATTGTTAGGGCACAGCGTGAAGCTCACCTGGTAACTTAAGTTAAACATAAAGAAATACTCAATTCGCCTCTTAAACTGTTAAAAAATGAGGGACAGAGAACTCCCAAATTCCACTGTTTAAATAAAAATACCAATTTAATTTTTAACTCTGAAAGTGAACATTTTACATTAACTATTCACAAATCTGGGACCCCCCCCACCCCACCCCCTTCTCTTAACTGCTTATTACCTGACTCCAGCTCTGCAGCAATATATTGTTTCTGCGTCTGCCAACCTCTCATACACACAGATGCTTTTAAGCTCTCAGTTCAGAACAGCGTTCACCCTTTCTTAAAGGTACAGTACACGCTTTCAACTTCATCACATTATACCCTGATGAATATCGATAAGTGGAGCCTATCCGGATTTCGCTTGGTCTGTGGTTTGTCAATATTTCATTACCTCCGTCTGGTGTGTTTCAGGATTTTTGTTGCTCCATTGACAGTATGTCATTATTCGACCCCGTCCATAAGAACATACCAGTATTTCACTTGCTTACACTCGTGAGTATGGGGCAGGATTTCAGTTGTTTCATGGGGACTGTGACACTATGACAATTTCAGTGTTTGTAGATGGCACCAAACATGGAAGAATTGTAAAGTCTATGGAGAAGAGTGTGGAACTCTAACAGGACAGTTGGTGTTGTGTTCAGGTGTATCGCAGTTGGGGATCAATGCAGAGCAGTGTGAGGTGATGCACTTTGGTCGGAAAGACAATGAAAGACAGTTTAAAACAGGCTGTACCATTATAAAGCGGCTGCAGGAGCAGAGGGCGCTGGGTGTATATGAGCATAGATTGTTGAAGATGTCAGGACAAGTGGGAGAGCAGTAAATCTCACAGATTAGTTTCAGTATTTGAGCTGTTTACAGGGGGCAGTGTAGGTGGGAGTCTCGGTGCTCCCTTCCTGGGAGGTGGTGGTGACCATGTGTTGTGAGCCCACCCTCCTGCCCACCGAGACCGTGGGGATTCCATCTGTACCAGCTCGACACAAAAGGGAGATGGCATCAGGGCCACAGCTTCTAAGATGTGCCGGGGGGAAACGGAGCTGCCAGTGGGTTTAAAGTGAGAAGTGCCCTTCACTGAACATTGCTCCTTACACGGCCGGTGGGACATGGATGTTTCAGAATCTCCACACGAGGTGTCCCGGTCCTCTCCGGCTCCTACCAGGGTCCTCCCCACATGGCGGGTGGGGGGGGGGGGGGTGAGGGAACGGATATCGGGCACTCTACCACCCGGCTTGGCCCTTTCTGTCCTATTCCAGGTTCTTTCTCCTGGAATGGGAGAAATGGAGGGATGGAGGGTGGGAGGGTGGGAGTGGGTGGCCCTGTTGTTAGTGCTGGTGCAGGAGGGGATAATGGCAAATGGTGATGTTTCCAGAGGGAGTCTGTAACAGTGTTGTATCCATGCAGTGTTATTGATGTGTGGGGTAAAGTGGACGGGGTGACAGAGAGAGAGAGAGAGAGAGAGAGAGAGAGAGAGAGAGAGAGAGAGAGAGAGAGAAGGTGCTGCATGGTTTACAGATCAATGTACTGGGGTGGTGTACACAGTCCTACATGCTGGGAGGGTAACTGCTCCTGGGTTACAGATCAATGCACTGGGGTGGTGTACACAGTCCTACATGCTGGGAGGGTAACTGCTCCTGGGTTACAGATCAATGCACTGGGGTGGTGTACACAGACCTACATGCTGAGCGGGTAACTGCTTCTGGTTTATAAATCAGTGCACTGGGGTGGGCTACACAGTCCTACATGCTGGGAAGGTAACTGCCCCTTGGTTACAGATAAATGCAGTAGGGTGGAGTGAACAGTCCAACATGCTGGGGAGAGGGTAACTGCTCCTGGGTTACAGATAAATGCAGTGGGGTGGGGTGCACAGTCTACATGCTGGGGGGAGGGTAACTGCTCCTGGGTTACAGATAAATGCAGTGGGGTGGGGTGCACAGTCTACATGCTGGGAGGGTAACTGCTCCTGGGTTACAGATTAATTCACAGATGAGCAGTGCACAGGCCACTGTGCTGATCCGAATATCTGGTTGAGGTTTATAGATAATACCCTCCTGTGTTCTGCACAGGTCCTGGTGCTGGACAGATATCTAATCCGGGGTTATAGATCAATGCACTGCTTTGGTCTGCACAGTGTTCCACTCTGGACCGATTGCCGGATTGTATTGACCAGTGTAATGGATGGATCTGCACAGATTGCTGGGTTGTACTGAGCAGTACACTGGCCTGGTCTGTACAGTGTTCGACGGTGAACAGATATCTCCTCTGGGTATATGGTGTCTGGGCTGGTTCTGTGAGGTGGGTTGAGCTGATCTGGCAATGCCTTTAGTTCCCATTCCAGTGACTGGACTCTCCTTTTCTCACCCCATTCATGTTACAGTGTTGCCATGCACAGTATATCCTGTTGGTGGGGTGGGTAGGGGGAAAGGTGATGGACAGGTCAAGGAGTTCCCCGGAACGATCTGTCCCCAACATTCTATAACTGACATTCCCCGGAACGTTCTGTCCCTGACATTGTTCAATTCACTGACTTCCGGCCGTTCACAAACAAACGATAAGATCCCAAGGGAAGAGATCCCGTTCCAGGGAGAAGGAGACACTCTTCCGAAGGACCCTCAGGCAGTTAAATGGTTGAATACGTTTTCCCTGCGTTTACATTTCTTCACGACACAGGATCGACCACAATTTAGACCAAAATACAGGAATTCCCAAACTCTGTTTGTCTTCAGGAAACTGGGAGAGAATCCTTCAGGATAGCAACGTTTCCACCCTCTGTTTCAGGAACTGGGAAGGAGTGACCTGTGTCTGCTCTCGAGTGATCGAGTATGTGGGAATGTTCTAGAAACCATTTGTCCTTATGGATGTGTCTCTGTGTGTTTGGGGAGGGAGGGTTTCTGGTGGTTTATGTCACATTTTTGTCATTAATTACGACCTTCCCATTTATTATTCCAGCTTCAATTATTTTAATAAATCCCTGAATACAGGGACACATTTGAAAATCTCACTGGGTCCCCGATCAAACGGGTCCCTTTCCCTCCAGGCTGATGGATAATGGGTTTGTTTTCCTTCCTCACAGTTAACGTAGTGACCATCTACGTCCTGCTTTATAAAGATTGTGGATTGTCTCCATGTGTCAGATATTACCTGGGGGCCATGGCAGCGGCGGATCTCCTGGTCATTATCCTCGACCTGATCCTGAGACACATTCCCATTGTTTATGTGGAACAGTTTTATTTCCTGAGGCACTCCGTCCCCGTGTGTAATATCCACGCCGTCCTGCTTTATGCAGCCACTGACTGCTCTGTCTGGTTCACCGTCACTTTCACCTTTGATCGGTTTGTGGCCATTTGTTGCCAGAAGCTGAAAAGTAAATATTGCAGTGAGAAAACGGCGGCTGTGGTTCTGGGAGCAGTGACTGTGCTGAGCTGTTTAAAGAACATTTTCTGGTATTTTATGCTCGACGCTCGGTATCGGCTGGTGAACGCCCCCTGGTTTTGTGATGTAACAATCGCTGTTCGATTCTCCATTGTTTGGGTCACAATTGAGTTCCTCCACCACATTCTAACTCCATGTGTCCCATTTCTTCTGATTCTGCTGTTCAATGTTCTCACCGTCAGACACATTTTAGTGACCAGCAGAGCCCGCAGGAGACTCCGCGCTCACACCAATGGGGATGCTCAGTCTGATACTGAAATGAGAAACCGAAAAAAATCCATCATTTTACTGTTTGTGATCTCGGCCAATTTCATCCTGTTATGGTCAACGTTAATGCTGTATTCTATATGGTACCGGATGGATGATATTGAGTTTTACTCTGTATATTTCCATGAGTACGTGCAGGAATTGGGTTTCATGCTGCAGCTCCTCAGTTGCTGCACAAACACCGCGATTTATGCCGTGACCCAGACTAAGTTCAGGCAGCAGCTGAAGAATGTGCTGAAATATCCCTTCACCCAAATCCATCCATCAATCAAATTCCCTCATTAATCAGTCCATCCAGGATTTTCTCATTTCAGTTCAGTGTTTCAGTGATGGAGCAGCCTGTCGCTATGGTATCAGACTGAGGGTAGCGCTGGTTTGTCCATCCTTATCCCACAGGGGGGTTACAGGGAAACATTTCAATGTTTCTCACAATTCAGGGGCCAGTGAGGAAAGGCACCATCCCACTGACTGTATCCATCACTTCCATTTGTAACCACTAAAAATGTTGATTAAAGTGTGCCGAGCAGCAGAGTGACCGATGTTGTTGTGTGTCTTTGTGTTGGAGAAGCTGAGCTGGAGAGAGACAGACTCAGCCCCAAGTCCTGGTCCTCAGGGAAGGGGATAGGAGAGCACCATGCCCTGAGCTCAGGAGCTGGGTTTAACTCCCTCTTTACCCCCACTGCAGCCTCGCCTCCACATTACCTCTCCCCTACTCTTACTCCTCAATTATCTCTCTCGCTCTTTCAGCACAAACTCCCTTTCTCAACCCTATCCCTCATCCCCCTCTCTCTCACACACCCGCCCCCCCACCCCGGTTTCTCCACCTGCCTCCACTCTTCCCTCTCCCACCTCTCTCTCTCTCGTGCCATCACTGTCTACCTCCCACAATTCCAAATCTACCCCATTTCCCCACCTCCCACATCTCATCCCCACCCCCACACGCAGCCTCACCCCCAAACACTCAGTCTCTGAGTCAGAGGGAGAGGGAAGGACCAGGGAGACAGCGTATGTCAGAGAGAGAGGGAGGGAGAGACAGGAGGGAGGGAGATTCAGTCAGAGGGAAAGATAGGGAGGTGGGAAGAGAGAGACACCGAGGGAGGTGGAGAGCGAGAAGGGGGGGAGAGAGAGAGAGATAGGGTAAGGGAGACAGTGAGACACGGGAGGAGATAATGAGAGAGGGGCGAGAGAGAGTGAGACGGAGAGGGGGCGAGGGAGGGGACAAGGGAGAGAAAAGAGAGAGAGGGGGGCGACGAGAGAGAGAAAATGGGGCAAGAGAAATAGAGGAAGCGAGAGAGAGAAAAAAATGCAAGAAAGAGATAGAGAATGAGGGGGCGAGAGAGACACATGGGTTGGGAGATGGGGGCAAGAGAAAGCGGGATGGCTAGAGAGAGATAAATGAGGGAATAGAGTGGTGCAAAGAGAGAGAAGGTCGAGAGAGGGAGGTGAGAGAGAGAAGAAGAGAGAACGAGAGACTAGATGAGAGAACAAGGGCGAGAGAGAGAGAGATGGTGAGAGAGAGGAAGGGCACAAAGGGGAGAGGGGTTTGTGAGAGAGCGAGAGAGTGAGGGAGGGGCGAGAGAGAGAGAGGGAGGGGGCGAGAGAGATAGAGAGGGAGTGGGGTGAGAGAGAGAGTGAGGGGGAGAGAGAGAGAGGGCGGACGGCGCGAGAGAGAGGGAGGGGGCGAAATAGAATGAGGGGGAGAGAGAGAGAGAGGGAGGGGACGAGAAAGAGAGGGAGAGGGTCGAGAGAGAGAGGGGCGAGAGAGAGGGAGGGGGTGAGAGAGTGAAGTAGAGGGTGAGAGAGAGGGAGGGGGAGAGAGAGAGAGAGGGCAGGGTCGAGAGAGAAAAAGGGATGGGGCGAGAGAGAGAGAGAGACGGAGGGGGCGAGAGTGAGAGGCAGGGTGCAAGAGAGAAAGGAAGGCGACGAGAGAGAGAGAGGGAGGGGGCGAGAGAGAGATGGAGGGGGCGAGAGAGAGAGAGGGAGGGGGTGAGAGAGAGAGAGAGGCAGGGGGCTAGAGAGAGAAAAAAGACAGTGAAGAGACAGAGAATGAGGGGGTGAGAGAGAAAGTCAGGGGTTGGGAGATGGGGAAAGAGAAAACGGGATGGCTAGAGAGAGATACAGGAGGGAAGAGAGAGAGGTGCGAAGAGAGAGAGGGTCGAGAGAGGGAGGTGAGACAGAGAGGGAGAGACAGAGAGAGAGAAAGAGACTGGATGAAAGAGAGCAAGGGCGAAAGAGAGAGTGAGAGATGGTGAGAGAGAGGAAGGGCACAAAGGAGAGAGGGGTGTGTGAGAGGGTGAGAGAGCAAGGGAGGGGCGAAAGAGAGAGGCGGGGGTGAGAGAGAGAGGGAGGGCCAGAGAGAGAGGGAGGGGCGAGAGAGAGAGGGAGGGGGACGGGAGAGAGAGGGATGGGGGCGAGAGAGAGCGAGGGAGGAGGAGAGAGAGAGTGAAGGGTGCGAGAGAGACAGGAAAGGGTCGAGAGAGAGAGGGGAGGGGGTGAGAGAGAGGGGGGCGAGAGAGAGAGGGAGGAGGTGATAGTGAGACGGGGATGGGGTGGGCGAGATGGAGAGATGGAGGGAAGGGGCGAGAGAGAGAGAGGAAGGGGGCGTGAGAGAGAGGGAGAGGTGGCGAGAGAGAGGGAGGGACGGGGGTGAGAGAGAGAGTGGGGGTCAGTTAGAGACGGGGCGAGAGACAGGGGGAGGAGGAAGTAAGAGAGAGGGAGGGAAGGGGCGAGAGAGAGAAAGGGATGGGCGAGAGAGAGAGGGGGTGTGAGAGTGAGACGGAGGGGGCGAGAGAGAGAGGGAGGGGAAGAGAGAGAGAGTGAGGGGGTGAGAGAGAGTGTGGGGGGAGAGAGAGAAAGGGAGGGGGTGAGAGAGAGAGGAAGGGGCGAGAGAGAGGGGGGTGAGAGAGAGTGAGGGAGAGAGAGAGTGAGGGGGCGAGAGAGAAAGAGGGATTGTGTCAAGAGAGAGAGGAAGGGGTGTGAGAGAGAGAGGGATGGGGTCGAGAGAGAGGGGGGCAAGATAGAAGGAGGGGGCGACAGAGAGAGGGAGGCAAGGGGTGAGAGAGAGAGAAGGGGATGGTGCGAAAGAGAGAGAGGGAGGGGGCGAGAGTGAGAGGGAGGGGCGAGAGAGAGAGGGAGGGGACGAGAGAGAGATAGAGGTAAGTGGTGAGAGAGAGAGAGTGAGGGGGAGAAGAGAAAGGGAGGGGAGAGAGAGAGGGAGAAGTGAGAGAGAGAGAGGGAGGGGGCGAGAGAGAGGGAGGGGGTGAGAGAGTGAGGTGGGTGAGAGATAATGAGGGGGAGAGAGAGAAGGAGGGGGGCGAGAGAGAGAGGCAGGAGGCGAGAGAGAGTGAGAAGGGGGCGAGAGAGAGAGAGAAGAGGCAAGATAGAGAGGGGGACGAGCGAGAGAGGTAAGGGGGCGAGAGAGAGAGAGGGAGGGGGCGAGAGAGAGAGGGAGGGAAGGAGAGAGAGAGGGGGAGGGGGACGAGAGAGAGAGGGAGGGGCGACAGAGAGAGGGAGGGGGTGTTAGAGAGAGGGGGGCGAGAGAGAGTGGGAGGCGGATGAGAGAGAGAATGGGAGGGTGCGCGAGAGAGAGATAGTGGTGGACGGGAAAGAGAGGGAGGGGCACGAGAGAGAGGGACGGGGGTGAGAGAGAAAGAGAGAGACGGGGCGAGAAAGAGAGGGAGGGGGCGAGAGAGAGTGGGAGGCGGACGACAGAGAGAATGGGAGGGTGCGCGAGAGAGAGATTGGGGTGGACGGGAAAGAGAGGGAGGGAGTGAGAGAGAGAGAGATTGGGACAAGAGGGAGAGGGAGGGGGACGAGAGAGAGAGGGAGGAGGGGTGAGAGAGAAAGTGGGAGGGGGCTGAGAGAGAGAGGGAGGGGGTGAGTGAGAGAGAGGGAGGAGGGGAGAGAGAGAAAGAGGGAGAGGGGGTGAGAGAGAGAGAGAGGGAGAGGGATGGTTGACAGAGAGAGGGAGGGGGCGAAACAGAGAGAGGGAGGCGTGGCGAGAGAGTGAGGGAGGTGGGTGTGTGAGAGAGAGAGAGAGAGGGGGACGAGAGAGAGAGGGAGTGGGCCAAGAGAGTGTGAGGAAGGGGATGAGAGAGTGAGCGGAGGGGGATGAGAGTGAGAGTGGGAGGGGGATGAGAGAGAGGAAGGGGGATGAGAGAGTTAATGGGAGGGCGGGCGAGAGAGAGGGGACAAGAGAGAGAGAGAGGGAGGGAGACGAGAGAGAGAGGAAGGGGGACGAGAGAGAGGGAGGGGGACAAGAGAGAGAGGGAGGGGGGTGAGAGAGAGAGAGAGGGAGGTGGACGCAAGAGAGTGGGGAGAGAGGGAGGGGGTGAGAGAGAGAGAGAGGAACGGGGCGAGGGAGGGAGTGGGAGGCGGCATGAGTGAGAGGGAGGGATGGGGCGAGAGAGAAAGAGGGAGGGGGCGAGAGAGAGGGGGGGAGAGAGAGGGAGGGTGTAAGAGAGAGGGGGAGGGGGCAAGAGAGAGAGAGTGGGCGAGAGAGAGAGGGAGGTGGTGAGAGAGAGAGAGGGAGGGGGAAGAGAGACAGGGAGGGGGCGAGAGAGAGAGGGAGGGGGTGAGAGAGAGCGAGTGGGCGAGCGAGAGGGAGGGAGGGCTTGAGAGATAGAGGGATGGAGTGAGAGAGAGATAAGAGTTGCATGAGAGAGAGGGGGTGAGAGAGCGAGGGAGGGGGTGCGAGAGAGAGGGAGGGGTGAGAGAGGGAGAGGGAGGGGGCGAGAGAGAGAGGGAGGGGGAGAGGGAGAGAGGGTAGCGAGAGAGAGAGAGGGAGGGGGTGAGGGAGAAAGCGATGGGGCGAGAGAGAGGGAGGGAGGGGTTGAGAGAGAGAGGGATGTAGTGAGAGAGAGAGAGAGGGACGGGAATGAGAGAGAGGGGGGGTGAGAGAGCGAGGGAGGGGATGCGCGAGAGAGAGAGGTGGTGAGAGAGGGAGAGGGAGGGTGACGAGAGAGAGAGGGAGGGGGAGAGAGAGAGGGGTGGCGAGAGAGAGTGAGTGAGTGGGGCGAGAGGGAGAGAGGGAGGTGAGGGAGAGAGAGGGAGGGGGCGAGATTGAGAGAGGGAGGTGAGAGCGAGAGAGAGGGTGGGGGCGAGAGAAAAAGAGAACGGGGCGAGAGAGTGTGAGGAGGGCGAGAAAGAGAGAGGGAGGAGGTGAGAGAGAGAGGGAAGGGGTGCGAGAGAGAGGGAGGGGGGTGAGAGAGGGAGAGAGAGGGGGACAAGAGAGAGAGGGAGGAGGAGAGAGAGAGGGTGGCGAGAGAGAGAGGGAGGGAGGGGGCAAGAGAGAGAGGGAGAGGGCGAGAGAGAAGGAGGGGAGAGAGAGAGGGAGGGTGTGAGAGTGTGAGGGAGGGGCAAGAGAGAGGGAGGGGGCGATGGAGAGAGCGATGGGGCGAGAGAGAGGGAGGGAGGGGTTGAGAGAGAGGGATGTAGTGAGAGAGAGAGAGAGGGACGGGAATGAGAGAGAGGGGGGGTGAGAGAGCGAGGGAGGGGATGCGCGAGAGAGAGAGGTGGTGAGAGAGGGAGAGGGAGGGTGACGAGAGAGAGAGGGAGGGGGAGAGAGAGAGGGGTGGCGAGAGAGAGTGAGTGAGTGGGGCGAGAGGGAGAGAGGGAGGTGAGGGAGAGAGAGGGAGGGGGCGAGATTGAGAGAGGGAGGTGAGAGCGAGAGAGAGGGTGGGGGCGAGAGAAAAAGAGAACGGGGCGAGAGAGTGTGAGGAGGGCGAGAAAGAGAGAGGGAGGAGGTGAGAGAGAGAGGGAAGGGGTGCGAGAGAGAGGGAGGGGGGTGAGAGAGGGAGAGAGAGGGGGACAAGAGAGAGAGGGAGGAGGAGAGAGAGAGGGTGGCGAGAGAGAGAGGGAGGGAGGGGGCAAGAGAGAGAGGGAGAGGGCGAGAGAGAAGGAGGGGAGAGAGAGAGGGAGGGTGTGAGAGTGTGAGGGAGGGGCAAGAGAGAGGGAGGGGGCGATGGAGAGAGCGAGGGGGCGAGCGAGAGGGAGGGAGGGGTTGAGAGAGAGAGGGATATAGTGAGAGAGAGAGAGGAGGGGAATGTGAGAGGGAGGGGGTGAGAGAGGGAGAGGGAGGGGGGATGAGAGAGAGAGGGAGGGAGGAGAGAGAGGAAGAGAGGGGTACGAGAGAGAAAGTGGGAGCGTCGAGAGAGAGAGGGAGGCGAGAGAGACGGAGGGAGGCGAAAGAGAGAGAGGGAGGGGTGAGCGAGAGAGGGAGGCGAGAGAGAGAGAGCGAGGGGGGATGTGAGAGAGAGGGAGGGGGCAAGAGAGAGAGAGGGAGGGGGCGAGAGAGAGAGGGAGGGGGCGAGAGAGAGAGCGAGTGGGCGAGCGAGAAGGAGGGAGGGGTTGAGAGAGAGAGGGCTGGAGTGAGAGAGAGAGGGAGAGTTGTGTGAGAGAGAGGGGTGAGAGCGCGAGGGAGGGGGTGCGAGAGAGAGGGAGGGGGTGAGAGAGAGGGTGAGAGCGCGAGGGAGGGGGTGCGAGAGAGAGGGAGGGGGTGAGAGAGAGGGGTGAGAGCGCGAGGGAGGGGGTGCGAGAGAGAGGGAGGGGGTGAGAGAGGGAGAGGGAGGGGGACGAGAGAGAGAGGGAGGAGGAGAGAGAGAGAGTGTGGCGAGAGAGAGAGAGGGAGGGGCAAGAGAGAGAGAGGGAGGTGGCGGGAGAGAGAGTTTGAGGGCGAGAGAGAGAGAGGGAGGGGGCAAGAGTGAGAGGGAGGGGGCGAGAGAGAGGGAGGGGAGAGAGAGAGAGGGAGGGTGTGAGAGTGTGAGGGAGGGGCAAGAGAGAGAGGGAGGGGGCGAGGGAGCGGGCGAGATGGAGGGAGGGGTTGAGAGAGAGGGATGTAGTGAGAGAGAGAGAGGAGGGGAATGTGAGAGAGAGGGATAAGAGAGCGAGGGAGGGGTGCGAGACAGAGGGAGGGGGTGAGAGACAGAGAGGGAGGGGGATGAGAGAGAGAGGGAGGGGAGTGAGAGAGAGAGAGAGGGGTACGAGAGAGAAAGTGGGAGCGTCGAGAGAGAGAGGGAGGCGAGAGAGACAGAGGGAGGCTAAAGAGAGAGAGGGAGGGGTGAGCGAGAGAGGGAGGCGAGAGAAAGAGCGAGGTGGGATGTGAGAGAGAGAGGGAGGGTGCAAGAGAGAGAGGGAGGGGGCGAGAGAGAGGGAGGAGGCGAGAGAGAGAGCGAGTGGGCGAGCGAGAGGGAGGGAGGGGTTGAGAGAGAGGGATTGAGTGAGAGAGAGAAGGAGAGTTGTGTTAGAGAGAGGGGTGAGAGAGCGAGGGAGGGGATGGGAGAAAGAGGGAGGGGTTGAGAGAGGGAGGGGGATGAGAGAGAGGAAGGGGGATGAGAGAGTTAATGGGAGGGCGGGCGAGAGAGAGGGGACAAGAGAGAGGGGTGAGTGAGCGAGAGGGAGTGGGACAAGAGAGAGAGAGGGAGGGGGACGAGAGAGAGAGGAAGGGGGACGAGAGAGAGGGAGGGGGACAAGAGAGAGAGGGAGGGGGGTGAGAGACAGAGGCGGGGTGAGAGAGAGAGAGGGAAGTGGACGCAAGAGAGTGGGGAGAGAGGGAGGGGTGAGAGAGAGAGAGGAACGGGGCGAGGGAGGGAGTGGGAGGGGCAAGGGAGAAAGGGAGGGGACGAGAGCGAGAGCGAGTGGGCGAGCGAGAGGGAGGGAGGGGTTGAGAGATAGAGGGATGGAGTGAGAGAGAGAGGGAGAGTTGCATGAGAGAGAGAGGGAGAGAGAGCGAGGGAGGGGGTGCGAGAGAGAGGGAGGGGGTGAGAGAGGGAGAGGGAGGGGGCGAGAGAGAGAGGGAGGGGGAGAGGGAGAGAGGGTGGAGAGAGAGAGAGAGGGAGGGGTGAGGGAGAAAGCGATGGGGCGAGAGAGAGGGAGGGAGGGGTTGAGAGAGAGAGGGATGTAGTGAGATAGAAAGAGGGAGGGGAATGTGAGAGAGAGAGGGGGTGAGAGAGGGAGAGGGAGGGTGACGAGAGAGAGGGAGGGGGAGAGAGAGAGGGGTGGCAAGAGAGAGTGTGTTAGTGGGGCGAGAGAGAGAGGGAGGTGAGAGTGAGTGAGGAGGGGGTGAGAGGGAGTGATGGGACGAGAGAGAGAGTGAGGGGGCAAGAGAGAGTGAAGGGGCGAGAGAGAGAGGGAAGGAGCGAGAGAGAGAGGGAGGCAGGATGTGTGAGAGGGATGGGGTGAGAGAGCGAGGGAGGGGATGTGTGAGAGAGATGGAGGGGGATGAGAGAGGGAGATGGAGTGGGGTGAGAGAGAGAGTGAGGGTGTGTGAGAGAGAGGGAGGGGGTGAGAGAGGGAGAGGGAGGGGGACGAGAGAGCGAGGGGGGAGGGAGACAGAGAGGGTGGCGAGTGAGAGAGGGGGAGGTGAAAGATTGAGAGGGAGGGGTGAGCGAGAGAGGGAAGTGAGAGAAAGAGCGAGGGGGATGTGAGAGAGAGAGGGAGGGGGCAAGAGAGAGAGGGAGGAGGCGAGAGAGAGCGAGTGGGCGAGAGAGAGGGAGGGGAGAGAGAGAGAGGGAAGGTGTGAGAGTGTGAGGGAGGGGCAAGAGAGAGAGGGAATGGGTGAGGGGGAGAGCGAGTGGGCAAGCGAGAGTGAGGGAGGGGTTGAGATAGAGGCGGATGTAGTGAAAGAGAGAGACGAGGGGAATGTGATAGAGAGGGGGTGAGAGAGCGTGGGAGGGGTGCGAGAGAGAGGGGGGTGAGAGAGGGTGAGGAAGGGGGATGAGAGAGAGAGGGAGGGGGAGAGAGAGAGAGAGGGGTACGAGAGAGATAGTTGGAGCGTCGAGAGAGAGAGGGAGGCGAGCGAGACGGAGGGAGGTGAAAGAGAGAGAGGGAGCGGTGAGCGAGAGAGAGGGAGGTGGCTAGAGATAGAGAGAGACAGGGCGAGAGAGAGAGGGAGGGAGGGGGCGAGATAGAGAGAGAGAGGGGGTGAGAGAGAGAGGGAGGTGGTGAGAGAGGGAGAGGGAGGGTGACGAGAGAGAGGGAGGAGGAGAGAGAGAGGGGTGGCGAGAGAGAGAGGGTGAGTGGGGCGAGAGAGACAGTGGTAGGGGGCGAGAGGGAGGGTCGAGAGAGAGAGAGGGAGGCGAGAGAGAGAGGGGGAGTGGGCGAGAGGGAGTGATGGAACGAGAGAGAGAGTGAGGGGGCAAGAGAGAGAGTGAAGGGGTGAGAGAGAAGAAAGGGGCGAGAGGGGGAAGGAGCGAGAGAGAGAGGGAAGGGGCGAGAGAGAGGGAGGCAGGGTGAGTGAGAGAGAGAGGGATGGGGCAAGAGAGCGAGGGAGGGGATGTGTGAGAGAGAGAGCGAGGATGCAAGAGAGAAAGGGAGGGGCAAGAGGGAGAAACGGAGTGGGATGAGAGAGAGAGGGAGGAGGAGGGGAGAAAGGGAGGGAGGGGGAGAGAGAGAGAGAGGGTGGGGGCGAGAGAGAGAGGGGGAGAGAGAGAGGGAGGGAGGGTTGGGGAGAGAGAGGAAGGGGGAAAGAGAGAGGGGGACGGGGCGAGAGAGACAGGGAGGGGGTGAGAGAGAGAGATGGAGGGGGCGAGGGAAAGGAGGGTGAGTGAGAGGAGTGCGAGTGAGAGGAGGACGAGTCAGAGGAGGGCGAGTGAGAGGAGGGTGAGTGAGAGGAGGGCGAGTGAGAGAAGGGCGAGTGAGAGGAGGGAGAGTGAGGGCGATTGCGAGAGAGAGCCAGAATGAGAGCAAGAGACACAGAAAGATGAACAAAGGTGGCGAGCAAGAGAGAGAGAGAGCGAGAGAGAGATAGCGAGAGAACGAGGCAGCGAGAGAAAGAGAGGTGCCAGAGAGACGGAGAGAGGGGGCAAGAGAAAGACAGTGAGAGATAGCGAGAGAGTGAGCGTGCGAGAGAGAGATGGTCAAAAGAGAGAAGATTGGTAGAGAGAGAGAGAAGGGAGAAGGATAGAGAGAGAGAAGGCGACAGAGAAAGATGGGGAGAGTGAGAGTGAGAGAGAGAGGCCGCGAGAGAGAGGGAGTGAGAGAGAAGGGATAGCAAGACGGAGAGACGGGACGAGCGAGAGGTAGAGCAATGAGAGACGGACGAAAGAGAGAGAGGAGGCAAGAGACAGAGGGAAGGCCCAGAGAGGCAGAGGTAGAGGGGTGAGAGTGGAAGAGACGATGAGAGAGCGATGAGGCAAGAGCGAATGTGGGAGCGAGATGGGGAGAGAGAGAGAGAGAGAGAGAGAGGGTTGCGTGATAGAGAGAGGGAGAGAGTGACCGAGAGTGAGCGAAAGAGAGAGAACAAGCGAGAGAGAACGAGAGAAAGAGGGTTTAGTTGCAAGAAAGAGGGAAAGAGGGGCAAATATGAGAGAGAGAGTGAGAGTGCGAGGGAAAGAGAGGGAGAGAGGGTGTGTGAGAGAGGGTGAGGGAGAGAGTGATCGAGAAAGAGCAAGGGAGGAGTTAGAGAGGGGCGACAGAGAGAAAAAGAGAGTGAGAGAACCGAGAGGGATAGGTGATAGAGAGAAGGATAGAGAGAGAGCGAGAGAGGTGAGCGATGGTGACAGGGGGAACAAAGAGAGAGAGAGAGAGAGATAGAGAGAGAGGGGGCGAAAGTGGGTGTAACAGAGAGAGAGTGCCACGCGCAAGAAAGAGAGAGGCAAGAGAGGGTGACAGTGATGGGGGAGAGAGAGGAGAAAAAGGATGCGTGAGAGAGTGGGGAAAGGAGAGCGAGAGAGAGAAGGAGCGAGAGAGAGAGATGGGGAGAGCGAGAGAAAGAGGACACGAGTGAGAGAAAGAGGGATGAGAGACAGACGAGTATGAGTGAGGGAGGGAGGGAGGGCTGAGAGAGAGAGAGAGAACGAGAAAGAGAGAGAATGCGAGAGAGAGCTGCAAGAAAGAGCAAGAGAGAGAGAAAGGAAAGAGCGAGATTGGCAGATTGGGATCATGGCAGTGTGGGAACGAGGGAGTGAGGGAGCGAGAAAGAAGGAGAGTGGCAGAGTGGCAGCGAGGGAGCGGCAAGAAAGAAAGAGAGAGAGAGATGGGGAGGGGGATAGAGGAGGGTAGAGGGAGTGGGGAATAGAGGAGGGGACAGAGAGAGGGGTAGAGGGAGAGGGGGTAGAAGGAGGGGGTAGAGGGAGGATGTAGAGTGAGGAGGTGGGGGGTAGAGGGAGGAGGAGTAGAGGGAGGGGGTAGAGGGAGGGGGTAGAGGGAGGGAGTAGAGGGAGGGGGAGGAAGAGAGGGAGGAGGAGAGGAACTGGGTTAAAGGGAGGGCAGGTAGGGGGTATAGAGGGAGGGGTGTAGAGGGAGGGGGTAGAGAGAGGGGGTAGAGGGATAGAGGGAGGGGGCAGAGGGAGGCGGGTAGATGGAACGAGAGAATGGGTGCGAGGGGCGGGGGGGTGGGAGAGGGGGCAAAAGCGGAGGGGGACGAGAGGGGGCAGCAAGGGGGCTGGCGATGGTGGGCGGCGTGTGGGGGGTGATGGGATGGGCGAGAGTGGGGGAGGGAGGAGAAGGGGGTGTGAGGGGGCAAATGGTGGGGCAAAAGCGTGGCCCAGTGGGACCAGGGGTTTCGAGAGGGTGGGGGTGAGGAGGCGCATGGGGGTTGGAGCGAGGGGGATCGAGGAGGTGGGTGAGAGGGCGGGTGGAAGGGTGGGCTGTGTGAGTGAGGGGGGCAAGAGGGGGGCGAGAGGGGGGCGGGGGGGCGAGAAAGGGACAAGGGGGGGCGGGGGCAGTGGGGGGCGAGAGAGGGGGCGAGAGGGGGCGAAGAGGGGTGGGAGAGGGGGGAGGCAGGTATAGGTGGTTAAGAGGGGGGTGTCGGGGGGTCGCGAGAGGGTGGGGCAGGGGGCTGTGAGGGGAGGAGAGAGGGGAGAGAGTAGGGGAGAGAGGGAAGGAGGGTGCTGTCTGTGTCATTTCATCATCTGTGAAACACATTAAGACTGGCAAAGGCCCTCATACTGATAATTTTCTGGTCAGGACACCAGTCACTAACTGCTTCCAGGTTCTGATAAATAACCAAAAACACAACAGGAGTTTCACTTGCAGAGAAAAAGGTAGCGATGGTTACATCAACATCAGAACACGAGGAGGCTATTGAGCTTCTTGAGCATATTCCACCTTTCACCCAAATCATGGTAATCTTCCTTGTCATGTCAAATCCCTGTCGTAGTCCCATAATCCTACAGCATTTTCATTCAAAATCTACCAATCTCAGATTTAAAATTTGCAAATGATTACCAATTCATCGCTGTTTGTGGAACTTTATCAAACTTTATCCATTTCTGTGTATAAAAGTTTTCCCCGTTATCACACCTCAATGTTCTGACTCTAACAGTCTATCTGTTTAATCTTTCGTTTTAAGTTAATCCTTGGAATCCAAGTATCGCTTCAGTAAATCTACACTTCACTTCCACTCAGAGTGATCCTCTCCTTAAGCCATGGTGCCCAGCCCTGACAGCTGGGTCTAACTAGGTTCGGATTTGCTGAAGCATGACTTCTAATCCTTTGGTATCTCGTCTTCTGCAGAGTTCAATGTCAACATTCCACCGGTCCCTTGGTCACGTTTCTGAACCTGTCTGTGACAGATTCATGAACTATACAGCTGGATCAATCCCACCAAGTTTCTTTGGAGTCCACACTCTCTCTATTTTCACAATCAAGAAATATCCTATTTTGATCCAACCTCTCACTTGTCGACACAAACTCAACTGTCGCTGTTTTTTTTCATTTACTGAATCTATCAAGATTGCTTTCTAATGCTGTGCTTCCATCTACCTACACTTGGAATCACTGTAATCTGCAGAGTGGCCCCAAAGTTTGAATGTGGCTTTCCTTTCATTATGAATAGCGAATAAATAGGGCTCCAACATCGATCCGTGCAGGTTATCACTAACCATATGCTTCCAATTAGAATATCTCTTATTATCTGCACAAATGTCTCTTGTTCAAATCAAATTCCTTTGTAAAGACCTCTTTTGCATCGTATTACCACCTTTAATGGACAGTAGAATGGAGTAAATTCAGGGACATTCTTAGCAGTCGAATTGAGTTTGTGTTTACCTGATTGGGTGAGCAAGGAATTCAAGTAAATATTAATCTTTGTCTTTACTACATGGTAACTCGATCACAAAGATTAACAATGTAAAATATTTATTCTTCTTCAAGATTTATAAACTCTGGGCACATTGTTACCGAGTGGTATTCGCTTTTCTTTTGCAAAAACACAAGATCCACCAACTATTGGCATACACTCGTTACACTGTATGGTCCTTGTCCTCTCCATCTGAATCTCATGGCAAGATACTTCGAACATTCGAACATGGAGAGGAGCAACTATTCCAAGCACTGACATCCCACTAATTGACACCACCACTCACCCGAATCCACAGGAGAAGCCAATTGGTCCCGCACCATATCCTCATCTGAATCATCCTGCTTGCTGCGTTTCTTCCCCATCTTAAAGCAGTGATGGCTCTCTGATGGCAGAAGGAACGGAAGGATTTCTCTTCAATCTCATCTTTTGCCATTGACTCATCGAACTTAAGGGAGTACTCAGTGGCAACAGAAGCAGAGTCTGGAGAGACAATAAATGATTGACATTGTTCTTTGTTATTTTCCATTGCTCACTGAAAGGTTTAGAACTTGAACTTGAAGTTAGGGGCTGAGCTAGAATCCTTGGATTAATTATCTGCTCAAGGAGCAGAGTTGGGTTACAATTATTGATTCAACACAACTTTGATATTGAATCAGACATTGTTTAAGTTTCCTTATGCACAACCACAGATCCAAGGGAAACACAAGGAAGTTGGATTGAATAGCTTAAGCACATGACTGAGTAAAGGAATCTTAAACTAAATCATTGCAAGTCATGTGCCCATTTGACCCACATATCCTTTGGGTAGGGAAGGAGTGCTAACGTAGCAATAGATTTGATTGATTCGAATCATCTAACTGAAGAGACACACTTCCCTGTTTCAGTCATGCATTCAGAGGAAGGACAAAACATCATTTCTGGTTAAAGAATTCACCTCTCTCAACAGGTAATGAAGGCACACTGTTTCTGCGCATCGAGTCGTTGGCCACTGTTTGAACCACCTCCTTAATAGAGCTATTTCCCTTTTGTGTGGCCAGAGGTTCTGCTTTTCTCCAAGAAAGGTAAGGGTGAGCTGCCTTGTTTACTGCTGCCGCTGCTGCTCCTATAGAAATGTCACAGAACAACACAGATGTATAGTTTCAGGACACAAAAACAGTTTCTCAGTATTTGTGATTTCCACAGGCCTCCTTCCCAACCTAAATCCATCAACATAGTTTTTTTCGATTTCTTGTATTCCAAGCTCCTCCTTGAATTCATCTGTTATTTGCTTCAATTATTCCTGATTAGGTAAGTTCTACATTCAAACGCCTTTCTGGGTAAAGACTTTGTCGCCCTCTGAAAATTCCCCATTTGATTTAATAATGACTACAATTATATCACCAGTTCCAGTGGATAGTGTCATTCACAAGCAGAAACATCTTTTCTATGTCTAGCCTATCAAACCCCTATGTAAATGGACCATGTCACCTTTTTTCTACGAGACAGGACTGTCCAATCTTACTTGATGAATTCAAATTCAGTTTTGATATAATTCCAGTAATTATTCTTTATCTTCCCTACTGCCTCTACATCTATTTAACAAGATGAAGATAAGAACTGTTTGCAGTGCACCAAGGGTGACCTGTCCATGGTTCTACACGTGTCTAACACCGAACATTCTGTCGCCCAAGAAATAAACCCATGATCTACTTTTCTATCTAACCTCACAAACCGGTGCCATTTGCTGCTAGTGCCTCATTCCTATCTCCAGATCATCTGCCCTATTTAAGGACATATTTCCAAAGAGGAACTGGTCTCTTTATTCTTTTGACCACAGTGTACTACCTCACACATGGGTGGAGGTTAATCTTCCACAGCTTTGACTGCGAAATTCCCTTAACCAAATCTTCCTAAAAATAGAACTCCAATATATTGATGTACTTAATCTCATCAACTATTTCCTATTTGAAAAGCACTAACTGTCCAGCTCAGTTTTGAACAAACATCCTCTGCCACAATTATTAAAATGTCACAAGCTGAACTACAATCGCTTTTTGCATTCATATTCATTGGAGCCCAAGAGTGAGAGGTGGTATCATTGACGTCTATAAAATGGTCAAGGGATTGAACAATTAGATGCAGAGAAGATGATCAATCTAAAATGAGGAGTCGTAAATTTAGGGGAAGTTGGAGGAATTACGTTTCTCACAGGATGGTGAATCTGGGGAATTCACTACCTCAGAACAGTGTGGATTCTGGGACATTAAGTAAATTGAAATAGGAGGCACACAGATTTTTAATGAGTAATGGGCTGAAGAGTTAACGAGAGCTGGCACGAAAGTGGTGTTCAGGCCAAGATGAGAAATGCCATGACTGTATCAAATGGCAGAGCAGGGACAAGGGACTGATTAATAATCCTGCTCCTAATTCTAATAATCTTATGTTCTTATTTCAAATGGAGGAAGTAAGAGGAATGGACTGATGCAAGGGGTTTAATGGGCATGGTATTGGAAACACTATGGTGAGATTTGGTGAGGTGAGCAACAATATCTCTACAGTACTGTCAGCAGACCAGCTGGGCCCAGCACAGAGAAAAAGCCGTAATGTCTCCTTTGCAGCATATTTCCCCACCAATCCATTTTTAACCTCTATGTTATTCCATCCTCCCTAGCTTTCAGCCTGAAGCTCCTTCACCAAAAACCTTGCAGCCTCTTTCTTCAAACCCACCATCACCGAATCCCCCACCATCAACATTCTGGGGGTTTACTATTGACTAGAAATTGAAGTGGACTTTCCATATAATTACGGTAAGTAAACCACCCTCCAAATCTCTGAAGCCTGTCCTCCATCTACAAGATACAACTCAAGAGTGCAATAGAACATTCGCTACTTGGCTAGGTTTGGGTGCAGCTCCAAGAACACTTCAGGAGCTTGACAGCATCAGGAAAAAGCAGACTGCTTGATTGGCACCGCACTCACTCCCTTCTCCACTGATGCCAACAGCAGCACTATGTACTACCTACAAAATATATTCCATCAATTCATAATACTTCAATAGCATCTTCCAAACCTGTGACCAATACCAACTAAAAGCAAAAGGGACGCAGATTCCTAGGAATACTAGCTCCTGCAGGTTCCCTTCCAAGCCACTACCATCAGGAGTTGAAAATCTTTCAGCAGTCCTGAAGTGTTATTGAGCCAAAATTCTGGAACTCCCTCCCAACAGCACTACCAATAGGTCTACAACCCACACGGACTGCAGTGATTCAAAAAGGGAGCTCATAACCACCTTCTTAAGGGCATTAGAATGAGGCAATAAATGTTCACACAGCCAGTGACACCCACATTCCTTAAATAAATTAATTCCTTAAATAAATTAATTCCTTAACGCATCCTCCTTTCTTCCACAACACGCCCACCCATAGACAGCTGCGCTGCGCAAACACAAGTCCTTGGGCAGCATGTGGTAACCCACAAGGAGGCCCGAGCCACATTCAGGAATCTCTTGAGGCCCTGAGCCGTGCTCAGAAAGGGAAGGTCCTGAACGAACAATAATCCCCAGCGATTCACACACCGTAGTCAACAGTGAAATTACCAATTGCCAACTTCCTCACAAAGAGATTGGTTGGGACACTGGGTGAAAGTCCAGAGGAGGTGGTAGTTGCAAGTACAGTTACAACATTTAAAAGACATTTGGAAAGGTACTTAATAGGAAAGGTTGAGAAAGATGGTCCAAATGCAGGCAAACTGCACGAGCATAGTTTAGGAAATTTGGTTGGCATGGACGAGTTGGTCCGATGGGTTCATTTCCATGTTGTACGACTATGATTGTATTCTTTTCAGCCACAATGGCATCTTGCAACTGTCCAAAACCATGGTGTTAATTGAACAAGTCAATGGAGGCTTCTGACACCAGGGCCACAGTACTCTGTAGGTAAGGGGTGGAGTACTAGCTGCAATTTAGTGGGCATTAATAAACAAAATAATGAAGAAACATATAAGGAAATTACTGCAGATGGTGGAATCTGTACTGAAAACAACAAATGTTGGAGCTGACAGCAGGTCAGGCAGCATCCGTGGAGACCAAGCAAGCTAACGGTGAGTGTCGATGACTCGATCAGAGCTCTGATGAAGAGTCATCTGGACTCAAAATGTTAGCTTGCTCTCTCCATCGATTTTTAAAAAGACTTTCATGGGATGAGGGTGTCATTCGCTCGGCAGCATTCATTTCTCATCCCTAATTGACCAATGGGGAGTGAAGAGATAAGCTCATTGCTGTGTGTCTGGAGTAACATGTCGGACCAACTAGGTAAGGATGGTAGCTTCTTATCGCAAGCATGTCAGTGAACCAGATTCATTTTCCGAAACTCGACAAAGGATTCATGGTCATGAGAATCTTAATTCCAGATATTCACTGAATTCAAATTCCACCATTTCCTGTGGCACGATTCGACCCTGGTTCTCCAGAACGCTACCTGTATCTTTAGATAAATAATTTAGCAAGAATACCACTCGGCCATCTGCTCCCTGCAGTCATCTTCAGTATATGTTGTTTTCAGTTCTCATCAAATATGTTATGCATTGAGTTTGCACTCTGTAATAGCATTCACAGCGAGTACAAGACGCCCAGTTCCAGTCATGATGTTTGAGTCTGGATGACTCAGACAGACTGGCTAATGAAGTGGAGTTACGCATTTTACTATCTGGCAGTTTCTCCGCAGGTCCGGCTGGCGTTGGGCTGCTCTCATTCCTTCTGCGATGAAACAAAGAAAAGAAAGTTGATCCTCCCCACGAAGTCTCGAAATTCAACTGCACCACAGCCATTGTCACTTATTTTAATCAAAAATGTTTCAGTGCAAGACATTTCAGCAAGCTCACTACCTCGTGTCTCAGTTCAATGGGAAATGGGATCAATTCTGCAGCGCCTACTGTCCCAGTGGAAAAGGCCATTGGTTTAAGCTCTTGAACAAGTTATCAGCTAATCTGAGTTTTCAATCTTGTTTTTTGACAGTTTGTAAAAGGTTTTGCACAAGGGGGCATGCAGACAGGACAAACTTCAATTATATTCAACACAAGAAAAGGCAATTCAGTTTAAATGAAAAAGATTAATTGAGATCAGGCCTCAGGTCAGGATACAAAACAGTCAAGTTTGGAATTTGCAGAGACCATCAAGACTGCCCATTCAATTACTGTATTTTGTCTCATATTGTTTTCCTAAACAACCTATTTCGATGCATTATGACACCTCTGGCTCAGGTGGGACTGATCCAGTCCTTCTGGCTCAAAGTTGTAGACACTATCACAGCATCACAAGAGCACTTTGTTTTAGGCTGAGTAACTAGTGGGTTAACTTACCCAATTATCTTACTAATCCGGAAGATACTATTACCATCCTAAAGATCTGAAATAAGCAAGGTACTAATGTGATGAAGGGAGAAAGTGAGGACTGCAGATGCTGGAGATCAGAGCTGAAAAATGTATTGCTGGAAAAACACAGCAGGTCAGGCAGCATCCAAGGAACAGGAGAATCGACGTTTCGGGCATAAGCCCTTCTTCAGGAATGAGGAAAGTGTGCTAAGCAGGCAAAAGTAAAAGGTAGGGAGGAGAAACTTGGGGGAGGGGCGTTGGGATGCGATACGTGGAAGGAGATTAAGGTGAGGGTGATAGGCCGAAGAGGGGGTGGGGGTCGGAGAGTTCGAGAAAAAGATTGTCGGTCAAGAATTCGGCGCTGTGTCCGCGGGTTGGGACAGAGAAACGGTGGGGGGAGTGGAAATGAGGAAACTGGTGAAATCTGTATTCATCCATTGTGGTTGGAGTGTTCCTAGGCGGAAGAGCAGGCGTTCTTCCTCCAGGTGTCGTGTTGCCATGGCCTGTCGATGGAAGAGGCCAAGGACCTGAACGTACTTGGTGGAGTGGGAGGGGGAGTTGCAGTGTTGAGCTACGGGGTGGTTGGGTTGGTTGGTTCGGGTGTCCCAGAGGTGTTCTCTGAAATGTTCCGCAAATAGGCGACCTGTCTCCCCAATGTAGAGAAGGCTACATCGGGTGCAGCGGATGCAGTAAATGATGTGTGTGGAGGTGCAGGTGAATTTGTGGTGGACATGAAAGTATTCCTTGTGGCCTTGGAAGGAAGGGAGGGGGGAGGTCTGAATGCAAGTTTTGCATTTCTTGTCGTTGTAGGGGAAGGTGCCGGGTGTGGAGTTTGGGTTGGTGGGGGTGTGGACCTGACGAGGGAGTCGCCGAGGGAGTAGCCTTTCAGGAACGCGGAAAGTGGGTGGGAGGAAAATATATCCTTGTTGGTGGGGTTTGTTCGGAGGTGGCGGAAATGACAAAGGATGATACGATGTATCTGAAGGTTTGTGGTGTGCTAAGTGAGGATCAGTTGGGTTCTGTCCTGGCAGCGATTGGAGGGACGGGATTCAAGGGCGGAGAAGTGGGAAGTGGAGGAGATGTGGTGGAGAGCATCGTCAACGACGTCTGTGGGGAAATTGCGGTCTTTGAAGAAGGAGGCCATCTGGGTTGTTCGGTAAGTGCCCCCTTTCTCTGGTAGAGCGTCTTTGGGATCATATCAGCTAATGCTGCTCTGCTTCACCTCTGGCCCCCGTCATGACCACTTAGTCAATATCTCGCTTCCTCAGTCTCGAACCATGGATGTATTTTTGGTCAGTTTAGTGCTGTACTATTACTGTCATAGACCCTTTGTAAATGAATTTTTCATTGCAGCACAGCCCCTGACCTTGTGCTGCTCTATTATCAGATTTTCTTTCTAGAATATCTTTGATAGTCAAGAATTCTTTTTTCCAATAAGCAAGAGTATTTTGCTGACATTTCTGACTGTCAAATTCTGCACCATTTTCATTCCCTGTAACCCAATTTTGCACTCCCTGAAACATCAACTGTGTTTCTCCTTCCACAGATACCAGTGATTAATGTCAAAGCCCTGTTGCCTGTGGAGAGGGTGATGCTTGACTTTCTTGCACAGCGACACTTTGTGTGGTGAAGATGCTTCCACAATGTGGTTGGGTAAGAGACATTACGTAGTAGTTTTATTATTATATAATATTCACAAAAATATTATTGAGAACTTTAGATATAAGGCCAGAGATGAAAATATTTGATCAGCTGACCACAAGCATTGCCAAAAAGCAGGTTTTGAGGGATATCTTAAAGGTGGAAAGCAGGCCTGTGAGGTTTTGTCTGCAAATTCCAGATCATGTTGCTTTAGCGACTGCAGAATCAGCCACACAGTTGAAGTAATGAATTATCAAATCGTTGAGGGTCTCGAAGAAAATGGGTTGTCGAGGTTTGAAAGGATATGAGGTGCACGGAGCTAGGGATGATCACAGGCAGGAATTAAATCAAGAGTGAGTTTTTAAAATTGCTGTTGCTTATGAATAGGAACCTTTTGACGGATAAACATGTTTGGGGAGAAGTGAGCACGTAGGCGATAGAGTTTTTTTATTTTTCTTGAGATTACAGAGAGGTTGAATTTGGGAGAGTGGCCAGGAGTGGGATTGGATAATTAAGTCTGGCGATAACACACAATGGTTGAGAGTTTCAGTATATGAGTTGAGATGAGGTTAGAATCAGCTAGAAATAGTGGTTTTGGAGTGGGACTGGGCTGTTCCCCTCACCTCACCTCTGGGATTCAGCTGGTTGTCAGGTTGTGAATCAGGGCGGTAACACAATCGGCAGCTGAGCGACCCTGGTGGAGCCTAAAATGAGTGTCGCTCAGCTGGCTGTTGCTGTGCAGCGGCTGCTTGGTATCCCTGTTAATGACATCTTCCAGCATTTTACTGCTGATCGAGTGTGGACTGATAGAGGGAAATTGGATGGTTTGGATGTGCCCTGTGTTTTTTTTTTTGCTTAGTGGGTGGCAAGTTCTGGATCACAAGCCATCAGTCATCTTGCCAGAATTTTACGAGGACCCATAGTCTTTTCACTACTTAACCATTTCTTGATATTATTCGAACTAATTCGAACTATCTTAACGCTCACATTCTGTGACGTTAGGAACCACTGCAGAAGGCTGAGATGGATCATCCCACTTTGCATATGGCTGCCAATTGCTGCAAATTCTGTCTTTTTATCTTTTGCATGGATGTGTGAAACCCCTCCAACAGTAAGGGTGAGTATATCTGTAGTGCTTCCTGCAACGAGTTGTTTAATTGTCCATCACCGTTCACAACTGGGTGTGGCAGAACTGCAGAGCTCCGATCTGATCCATTGGATGTAGGATCACTTAGCTCTTTCTTGCTGCTGTTTGATATGCAGGTACTCCTGCTTGATGACTTCTCCATGTTGGCACTTCATATTTAGGTATGCCTGGTGCTGGTCATGGCATGCCCTCCTTTTCTGTCCATTTTAACGGATGACTGTGGGATTTACAAACCCATGAGATTACAGATTGTGCTGGAGTACAGTTCTGCTGCTGTTGATGTCCCACAGTGCCTCAGAGATATCCAGTTTGAGTTTCCACATCTGTCCCATTTAACACAATGATAGTTCCACTCAACACAATGGAGAGTGCACTCAACTTTAAGGCGAGGCTGTGTCAGCAAAAGGACTGTGTGGTGGTCGCTCTCACCGGTACTGTCAGTGACAGATGCAATTGCAGTTGATAGATTCTTAATAATAAATCAAGTATGTTTTTCCCTCTTGTTGGTTCACTTACCGCCTGCTGCAAACCAGGTTGAGCAGCTATGTCCTTCAGTACCCAACCAGCTCAGTAGGTAATCCTGTTGATGAGCTACTCTTGGTGGAGGACATTGAAATCCTGTACGCAGAGTTCACTTGACACAATTTTATTGCCTCAGTGCTTCCTCCAAGTTCAACATGGAGGAAAACTGATTCGTAAGCCGAGGGAGCACGGTACGTGGTAATCAGCAGGTGCCATGAGACTTTCTGGTGTCCAAAGTCAATGCTGAGGACTCCAGGGCAAATGGTTCCTGTGTGTACACCACTGTGCCATCACCTCTGCCTGGTCTGTCCTGCTGGTGGGACAGGACATATCCAGAGATTTCAGGAGAAGGTGAAGACTGCAGATGCTGGAGATCAGAGTCGAGAGTGTGGCGCTGGAAAAGGACAGCAGGTCGGACTAATAAAGGGCTTATACTTGAAATGTCGATTCTCCTGCTCCTCGGATCCTGCCTGACCTGCTGTGGTTTTCCAGCACCACACTCTCGATATCTAGGGATGATGATGGTGGTGTCTGTTCATTGTCTATAAGGGATGATTCCGTGAGTATGACTATGTCAGGCTCTTTCTTGACTAGTCTGTGAGACAGCTCTCCACATTTTGGCACCAAAAACCAGATGCTAGTCTGGAGGGTGTTGCACCATCGTGAGGGCTAATTCTGTGGTTATATTTTCTGATGCCATGTTAGATGCTGAGTGGCCCATCCAGTTTCATTCCTTTGTTGAGACTTCGCATTAATTAATATAGGGAGTAGCTTGCTGGGCCACTGTCAGGTTGGCACGAATTTTTCCACCATTAACAATGGTTCTATGGAGATCAGGAGATTCCTAATTCCAGTTACTTTTTCTTGAATTCAGATTCCGCCATCTGCCGAGCTGGGATTCGAACCAGCATGTCAGTTGTACATTTAAATATTCTGGGTAAAAGTTAAATACATCAGGTTTGTTCACTCGCTTCAGATATCACTAATCCAGGTTTTTTTTTGTAAAACACTGTCCATCATCCTGTCTCCTCCATCCTTCCCTCCAACAACAAGAGCTTGGAGCACATGGAGTTTCTCTGTCACTAAGATTGAGACAATCCGATCAGCTGCCTCTGCTGCTTCCCTACCTCCCACTAGCCCAAACTGACTCACGTGGTGTTCCTGGTTTTTGTCCCAAAGTTACATTTTTCTCCAGTCTCTTGTCAAGCAAAATCAGAGCTTATTTTGATCCTTTACCCTAGTCTCTCTAAATTACAGACATCACAAGTCTGTTTGCTTCTCATCCTAGTCACTTCCCCTCGCTAATTCACAGACATTGTTAATTGTTCTGTCTGTCTGTCTTTTCTGGTTATGTCCTTCTCATCCATTCTGCGAAAAACTAATATTTGACCTCACCGTTGTTGGAAAATCCTGCTCCATCTCCGCTCTCCCTTTCCTTTCTGAATTCATTGCATTTGGTGTGACTCTATCCTTGTCCCCTCCTGGTTCTCACCTACATACTGCCAGAACATGACATCATCCAAAAGCACCGTGTTAGGTTTCACATGTACATTGACAATACCCAGCTCTCCCTCCCCATCATCCGCCGTCATTGCTCCACTGTTACTCAGTTATCAAACTGCTTACCTCGCTTCCACTACTCGATTAGCAGAAATTTCCTCCAATGAAATATTGTAATTGTTAAACCCATTGCCTTCAGGTGCAATGACAAATACATTTCCCTTTCTGCTGAGAACCTCCCTCTCACTGGGAAATGCCTAAAGATGCACTACACTCTTCACAATATTGCTGTCATATCTGATCCCAAGGTGACATTCTGATCAGATACCTACGCAATCACAAACACCAAAAATTCCAGTCTCTAAAATGTTGCTTGTCTCCACCTCACCCCAGCTCCCTTGCTACTGAAATCCGTTATCCGTGTATGTGTTGCCTTAAACCTGTCAAATCCGAAGCAGAACCTTTGATTCCATGACTGGCACAGAATCTGGTTCAACTCTCCCCTCTCAGTATTTACCCTCAGACACAATCTCACAGTATTTATCTGTCAAAACATTTAGGAATCCCATATGTTTCAATGAGATCACCTTTCATTCTCCAGAATCCAGTGAGTAGAGTCCCAACCTGTTCAGCCTTTGCTTAAATGATAATTCCTGCAAACCAGGGATCATCTCAGTGAAGCCTCCAATAAAGTGACATTTCCTTATATAAAGGGACCAAAACTGCTCCCATTACTCCAGATATGGTGGTCTCACCAACATTTCCTCACGTTACTCTCAGGTATATGCTCCAAACTCTCATATTGAAAACCATGGGAAAAAAAAAACATTCCATTCCCCTTCCTGATTCCCTGATGTAACTGTGTGTTCGCTTTCTGTGTTTCCTGCACAATTACCCCCGGTCCCTTTGTGATGAAGCTTTCTACAGTTTCTACCATGTGAACAGTACTCAGTTCTTTTATTATCTCCTCCAAAATAAACAACTTGCCATTTTCCCAAATTATACTCCATCTGGCAACCTGTTGCCTGCTTCTCCTGTGCATCTCTCTCTCTCTTCACGCTCCTCTTAGAGCTTTACAGGACATTCTCCCCAACCCCCGCACCCATTCTTCTAAACGTTTCCTGGGAGCACTGGGCAGTGGAAGCATGCAGAGTTGCTCTGTTTTTAGTGATACTCTGTGGAATGATTGGGATGAGCTTGCTGCCCATTGGTCAGAATGGAGACAACTTGCCCATCATGCAGCACTCACATTTCACACCCCATGACGTATTGATGAGGCACAGCAGCAGCACGGATGGAAAGAAAAGGAAGCAAATCCTGCTTTCCCCATCTCACTGACTCTTGGAACATTCTGTTCTGTTTATCAAAGATCTGCCCTGTTCACTCAAATGAAGTCCCAAGGTTGAAACTCATAGAAGCCCACATAGATTTCCCTCTGAATTGACTGTTGGTCTCCACAACGGGTAATGTGTATAGTCATCCTGGGCCAGGAGGAGGGGATAGTGTGAATTTCTAACCTGAAGTGACAGTGAGGGATTTTATCAACTTGTATTACAGGATATTACAGGTGGGAATTCAGATGGTACTCTCAGTAATTGTAACGCCAACCCCTGACAGAATTACTCAACTCATCACGACCTGGATATTAGTATTGTGTGTGAGTATTGTATTCCATCTGAAACCCATTTGCTGCATGCGATTTCTCTTTTGAATCTCCCCAACCCTTCAATGTGTGTCCTCTAATCATTGTAAAATGAGCTGATGGGTGTAAGGTTCATTATTATAACGTGTAACGTTTGTAAACCCCTCTGTCACAGCTCCCCTCAATTTCCTCTGCTACTAGGAGATCAACCACAGTTTCCCCAAACCCCTGATCCCCCAATGTCTGTTTGTTGTCTATAAGGCATACATCAGGCTCGTGTTGGGACATTCTCCACTTGCCTGCATCAGTGTAGCACCCAACAATATTAAAGAAAGTGAACATCCTCTAGGACAAAGCACTGTGCCTGAGTGGTGTTCCATCCATCACATTCAGCATTCCCTCTTCCCCCCCCCACCGAACCACCCCCCCCCCCCCGCAACATCCCCCCACCACCATCGGTCACATTTGTGTCACTGTGCAAAAGGTAAAGTCAGCATTGTTCTCCCAGACCATTAGGGCTCTCTCATTAGGGAGAGATGGCTGGTAGTAGTTTAACCTGAATGTTACCACAACCCAGGCAAGAGGAGAGGTTGAGAAGCAGAGTCCATCTATTGTAGATTGACATTCTCTATGTATCAGCAACACCCATATTATACCAATGAATGATGCAAAAAAATCCAAAACACTCTACTAAAATCCCCCATTCCTTGTACTATCTTGGTAAATCTCCTGTGCCCCCTCTCCGGGACCCTGCCATACTTCCCAATGTGTGGACGATCTCTGCTTTGCACAGACTCAGCTGCTCTGTGTTCCTGTGGGTGATGTCATCATCGAACAACAGATGCACTCAACCTCACTTTCTCTGAGGGTGGGATACACAGAATTCCCAATAGCATTTAAGACATATTTCGGTGCACACTTGCTATGCCAAGACAGAGAACGCGATTGACCAAGTATTGAAAAATGGATTAGGGTAGTTCGGAGGTCGTTTTGTTTCCTGGCACAAACTGAATGGCCCACAGAGCCTTTTTTCTGTGCTGTAAACCCCTGGAAACTTAATATAGGGATATGACAGGCCACATTTGAAACCAGATCAGAAAAGGTTATATTAGAATAAAATACACATGATTAGTCAAGGTGTTTGGGAGGAAAGTGAGATGGAGAGGTTTTGGAGGAAATTCTGGACCTCAGCGCATGAATTTGATTGGGCCGTCATCAAGTGAGAAATAAAAATGAGGTATCCCAAAGGCTGGAATCAAAGAAAGTTTCATGCAGCAGAGCTTTGAGAGACTTGAGGGGATTACAGTTAGGGAGGGTTCTGAGGTTGTCGAGGAATTATTACAGATAAGGAAGAGTTGTGAGGCTGGATGAGGTGACAATGATAGGGAGAGTTGCGAAGAGGGAGGAATATAGGGATAGCAAGAATTATAGTCGTAATATTACATAACACAGACACAAACCTTGTGGTCCAATCAATCCATGTCAACCATAATTCCAAACCGAGTTAATCTCACCTGCCTCCCCTTGGTCCACATGCATCCAAACATTTCCTGTTATGTACCTGTCCAAATGACTGCCTCGTAGAATAACTGCAGGGTGGAAACAGGCCATTTAGAGTCAGAGTCATAGAGATGTACAGCATGGAAACAGACCCTTCAGTCCAATACATCCATGCCGCCCAGGCATCCCAACCCAATCTGTTTCCACCCGCCAGCACCCGATCCATATCCCTCCAATCCCTTCCTATTCATATATCCATCCAAATGCCTCTTAACTGTTGCAATTGTTCCAGCCTCCACCACTTCCTCTGGCAGTTCATTCCATGCACATACTACCATCTGCTTGAAAATGTTGCCCCTTCGGTCTCTTTTATATGTTTCCCCTCTCACCCTAAATCTTTGCCCTCTAGTTCCCCGACCCCAGGGAAAAGACTTTGCATATTCACCCTATTCATGTCCCTCATAATTTTGTAAATCTCTATAAGGTCACCGCTCAGCATCTGACACTCCAGGGAAAACAGCCTCTCCCTATAGCTCAAATCATCCAACCTTGGTAACATTCTTGTAAATCTTTTTTGAACCATTTCAAGTCTCACAACATCTTTCTGATAGGAAGGAGGCCAGAATTACACGCAATATTCCAACAGTGGCATAACCAATGTCCTGTAAAGCCGCAACATGACCTCCCAACCCCTGTACTTGGTACTCTGAACAATAAACGAAAACATACCAAATGTCTTCTTCACTCTCCTATCTACCTGCGACTCCACTTTCAAGGTGCTATGAACCTGCACTCCAAGATCTCTTTTTTCAGCAACACACACTAGGACCTTACCATTAAGTGTATAAGTCCTGCTCAGATTTGCGTTCCCAAAATGCAGAAACTCATATTTATATGAATGAAACTCCATCTGCCACTTCTCAGCCCATTGGCTCATCTGGCCAAGATCCCATTGTAATCTGAGGTAACCCTCTTCACTGTCCACTACACCTCCAATTTTGGTGTCATCTGCAAAATTACTGACTGTACGTGTTAGGCTCACATCCAAATCATTTATGTAAATGAGAAAAAGTGGAGTACCCAGAACTGATCCTTGTGGCACTCCATCAGTCATTACCCAACAAATCCACCCAGAACCATTCCCCTATGTTTACTCCACACAAATGTAACAAAACGTACTCACCCTGGAACAGTGTGGGCAATTTAGCATGGCCAACTGACTTGTGGGAAGATACCCACAGACACGGGGAGAATGTGCAAAGTTCACACGGATATTCGCTGGAGGCTGGAATTGAACCTGCGTCCCTGGCGCTATGAGGTGGCCGTGCGAACCACTGAGCCACCATGCTCCCCAGCAGTGGCAACTGCTTTCACAGCTACAACACCTCTGGAAGTTAATTCAACAATTTAACCAAAACCGGAGTAAAAAATTAATAAAAAATCCCTAATGTCTTTTTGAAGCCTTTTCTCCCCTCATGTGTAAAATTATGAAGCACTCTCTTGAATCGCGTCCCCTCCTGGAACGGGCACCTGATGCTCACATTACCTAGATGTCTCATGATTTTATAAACCTCTAATAAGGTCACCCTTCAACCTCCTTGACTCCAGTGATAAAAGATCGAGCCTATCCAGCCTCTCCTTATAACTGAAACCATCCATTCCCATCACCACCCTGGTAAATCTCTTCTGAACCCGCTCCAATTTCATGATATCCTTCCTATAACAGCACAACCAGAACTGGACACAGTATTCCAGAAGAGGCTTCATCAACATCCTGTATAGCCTCAACATAACGTCCCAATTCCTGCATTTAAAAAGTCTGAGCAATGAAGGCAAATGTGCTAAGTACCTGCCTAAGCACCTTGGCTACATGTGACACAAACTTCAAAGCCCTGAACCCATAGGTCACGTTTTTCTATATCACTTCTCACGGCCCGACTTTTAAGTCCTGCCCTTGTTTGTTATATGAAAATCTAATATCTTGCATTTATTCAGATTAAACTCCATCTGTCACTGTTCAGCCATCCACCCAATTGAGTTAAGGGATCAAGACCCCTTTAGAATCCTACATAACCTTTGTTGCTGTCCACTTTACCACCACTTTTAGTGTCATCCGCAAACTAACAAACCAAACTTTCTATTTTCTCATTGAAATCATTCTTATGAATGGCAAACAAAAGTGAACCCAGCACTGATCCCTGGGGAACACCGCTGGTCACAGGCCTTCAGTCTGAAAAACAACCCTCCACTGTTACTCTCTCGCCTACTGTTTCAATGCTGACTGTCAGTAATCGTTGCATATCCCTCCAAATACAGGTAAATCCTGTCCTTCAGAATCATCTGCAGCAACTTACCCATCACTGAAGTAAGACTCTGAAGCCTGATGTTCCCAGGATTCTCCTGATATCACGTCATAGACAAAGGTACAACATTATCCACTCTGCAGTCATCAGACACCTAACCCGTCCTTATTGATTATACAAATGTTTTCACAAGGAGCCGACAGTTTCCTCCCACCCAAAGCGTTCCACTACTATCACTTCACTCACTTTCCCTGACTTATTACCTCAGGAAAAAGTCATGTTTGCTTCTTCTCTGATAAAAACATTTACATATTGATAAAGAAAATATTCTTGAACTCATTTAACAAATTCTTCACCAACTAAATCTTTCACACTATATTTGTCCCAGTCATTGTTCAGAAAATTGAATTACTTACTATTAGAAAATTATTATTCTGCTATATACCTGTGATCTCTCTGTACATTATTCCTCAAGTTCCTACTGATTATTGCAGCGTCGATAGTGCCATCGAAGAAGGTGACTTTTTGTTTATTTGAAAACCTCTGTTAGCACAATTTTTCTAAATAAGGCTGTCCTCCACGATTTCGAGTTTTCCTTATGTGTTCATACAGAGGATGTGGGTATTACTGACCAGGCTAGCATTCATTGCCTATCCTTAATTGCGCAAAGAGCAGTGAGAGTCAACCGCATTACTGTGGGTCTGGAGTCACATGCAGGTCAGACCAGGTAAGGATGGCAGTTTCCTTCCCTTAACAAATTTAGTGAATCAGATGGGTTTTTCCTAACAATCGACAATGGTTTCATGGCCATCATTAGAGTTTTCATTCCAGATTTTATTGAACTGAATTGCCAACATTTCCATGGTGGGATTTAAGTTCAGGTCCCTAGAACATTACCTGGGTCTCCAGATTACTCCTCCAGTGACAATACCTCATCGGCGATCGCATCCCCTTATAGTAATATTAAAAATGAAAGCTCTCCTTCTATGCTTGTAGTTTGAGGAAATGAACTGAGACATCTCCAAAGACTTCTTCAAAAGGAAAAAAATCATACTTTTTTGAGTTTTTAAAAACATTTCCGAAATAAATGAACAAGAATTAATTAAATAAAAAGTCTTATACCTCAGACATGTAATTTCTGAGGCTGGAGGTGGATTACAGAGATAACTTTGCCCGGAGGCTTACTCAAGATGTTACCTAGTACAGTGACGACATCTTTGAACATGGACCTTCCAGCTCAGCGAGCAAACCTACATCCAGAACTCCAACCTCAGCTACCAATCTTCTCCGAGCTCATTAGGAAGGATTGTGAGGCTGGAAGCAAATCCCAGTGAATAAAATGGAGCAGGGAACTCTCCCAGATGACTGGCTGTGAAGATATTAACCTCCCTGGAAATCGGGCAGAAAAGTGAAACAAACAATGACATTTCATAGCTGACTTCAGAGACACCTCATTCTCCAATGACTCATGTCTGGGGATCGACTCAGTGGGTTTCATTCTCTTCAAAGATAAATCTTTGTCTGTTTTTTTTCATAAATCTACAATAGTGAGTAAGGTGAGGGCTTTATTTTAATATGTCTTACGATCACTTTATTAATTTTGGTTCATATAAAACATAGGTATTAAGTTATACTCGGGCAGAAGTTTGTAGAGCAGTAAGTCTGTGCCTTTGTCTGGGTCTGCAAAATGTTAAGTTACAGAGATAGCCATTCTTTGAGTGATGTGCCCTTCCTGTCGGATGTGGGAGATTAGGGAGCATTTCAATGATCCTGATGATGATGTCTGCACGATGTGTGGTTGCAAATCCTATCTATCGCGTAGAATTTGTTGGAGCGACAGCTTAAGGCAGTGAAGAATTCAGAGGAGCTAGAAAGAGTGATCGGTGACAGTTTCAGGTAGATTGGTTGCCTCCATGAAAGGAAGGAGAGGGAGGCAGGTAGTGCAGGAGTCTTCTCTGTCTATTCCCACTCTCAAACAATTATACTGCTTTGGAAAATGTAAGCTGTCACTGACACTCAGGGGAATGTAGCAGTTGCAGCCAAGCTACTGGTGCTGAGACTGGCTCTAACGTAATGTGAGGTATATCCAGTTCCACGCAAACGATGGTGATAGGGGACTCTCTAGACAGGGACACAGACTATAGTTTCTGCAGAAGACAGTGAGACATCAGAATGGGGTGGTACTTCCCTGGTGCCAAGGTCAAGGATGTCTCGCACAGGGTGCAGAATATTCTCAAAGGGGAGAATAACCCTGTGAGGGGACGCCGTTGTACATCGGTACCAATGACATAGGAATAGTATACGATGAGGTCCTGATGAGAAGACATGGGAAATTAGACTGGAGGGTAAAAAGTAGGTCAGCAAGGATAGTTATATCTGGACTCACTCTGCGCCACATGCTGATGAGAGTAGGAATAGCAGGATATAGCAAATCAATGTGTGGCGAAGGATCTGGTGTAGGGGAGAAGGATTCATATTTTTGGGTCGTTAGATCTCTTGTTGGATAGTGTTGATCCACATAAGAAGGATGGGTTGTACCTGCATTGGAAGGGAAGATTTGTTAGTGCTACTCGGGAGGCATTAAACCGGTGAGGGACTGTGTGGGGGGGGGGGGGGGGTGGGGAACCCAATGTGACTGTAAGGGAAGAGCTAAGTCTGAGGCTGGCACAGTTCAGAAGTCAAAAATTCAAGACAGGCAAGGGCAAGGCACAGAATGAGGTAGGACTGAGCAATTACACTGCATTTACTTCAATGCAAGAGGCCCGACAAGTCAGGCAGATGAGCTCAGGGTATGGTTTTAAACATAGCACTGGGATATTATGGCAATTTCAGAGGCAGCACTCAGGGATGGATAGACGAGCAGCTTAATGGTACAGGGTATAGATTGTTTGTAAGGATAGAATGGGGGCAACAGAGCAGAGACAGTGGTGGTTTTGATGACGGATAACATTATGCCTGGGCTTCAGGAGGGTATTCCTGGGAGTATATCCAGGGAACTGAGAAATTAGAAATGAATGATCACTTCTTAGGATTGTACTATCGACACCCACCCACTTCCCCAATAATCAGCGGGGAATCGTGTAGCAAATTTCCCAGGAGATCACTGTTATCTCTAAGAATAGTATGGCTGTATACAAGACTTGACCTTTTTTTTTCTTTGTTCATTCACAGGATGAGGGTGTCACTGCCTGAGCCCAGGGGGCAGTCTGTGGGTCTGGAGTCACCTGTCGTCCAGACCAGGTAAGGATGGCAGATTCCTCACCTAAAGGACATTAGTGATCCAGGTGGAGTTTTCCAACAATTGACAGTCACTAGATTCCTAATTGCAGATTTTTATTGAATTCACATTCCAATATCTGTCGTGACTGGATTCAAACCCAGGTCCCCAGATGGATATCTGGGTCTCTGGATTAACTGGCTAGCGATAATATCACGAGGCCATCAATGCCTCTTCTCTTGAGAAATGAGACAGGGTGAGTGACTGAGGTATCTGTGGGACAGCACATCAGCACGAAAGATTCCACAGTATAGTGGCTCAGTGGTTAGCACTGCTGCCTCAGCACCAGGGACCTGGGTTTGATTGCAGCCTCAGGCTACTATTTGTGCGGAATTTGCACATTCTCCCAGTATCTGCGTGGGTTTCCTCCCACAATCCAAAGACGTGAAGATTTGCTGCATTATCTACGTTAGGTTGCCTATGGTATCCAGATGCAGTTGGTCAGGTGTTTGGATGTGAAGGAAAATCTCTGCCTGGTGTGAAAAGATCCTTTGGGGAATTGGGCAGAGGTGAGGTGGGGAGGTGTGGGTCCATATTTTCCATCTTCCCTGGCAGTAAGGGAGGGTGAAGGGTTGATTGGTGGGGGGTAGACCGAACCAGGGCATCATGGCAGAGAATGCTCTCTGCGGAACACAGATAGGCCTGGGGAGGGAAATATGTCCCTGGTGGCACCAGGGAAGTACCACCCCATTCTGATGTCTCACTATCTTCTGCAGAAACTATAGTCTGTGCCCCTGACTAGAGAGTCCCCTATCACTCGTCCCACAGGTCAACAGGGCGGTGCTGAGTTGGAAGGCAGGATCTAGGATAAGGTGGGTGGAGTGGAAATTAGGAAACTGGTGAAATCCACATTGATCCCATGCAGTTGGAGGATCCAAACACAGAAGATGAGACGTTCTTCCTCCCAGCATCAGATGCCTGGGATTTGGCAGTGGAGGAGGCCCAGGAACTGCATGTCCTTGGTGGAGCGGGAAGGGGAGTTAAAGTCTTTGGACACAGGGTGTTTGGTTTGTTTAGTGTTTTCCTGTTACTTTCACAGACCTTTTGTAAGTTAATTTTCCTCTGCTTCCCAACCTGTGACAATGTGCTGCTGTCTAAACGGACTAAACTTTCCACAATATCTTTGCCAGTGAACAATTCTTTTTTCCAACAAATGTGTACGTTTTCCTTTCATTGCTGAGAATTAAATTCTGCAACATTTTCATTCCCTGCAATACATTTTTCACTCCATGAAATATCAACTATATGATTCTCCCTCCACAGACACCAGTGATTAATGCCAAAGCCCCATTTCCTATGGAGAGGGTGATGTTTGACTTCCTTGGAAAGCTGCAGTTCGTGTGGTGAAGGTGTTACCACAATGTGGTTGTGTAAGAGATGTTACAGATTAATCACTCAGAGACAGTGAAGAGTTGACAATGTATGTGCAAATCAACAACAGTTTGTATTTTTATCATTTTTATAATTTCACAGAAATACAATTGATGATTTCTGACATAAGGCAACAGAGGGTGATATTAGGTCAGGTGATCAAAAGTATTGCCAAATAAGCATGTTTCTTCCTTTAAGGAGGAAAGCAGGTCTGTGAGGGTTAGGGTGGGAATTCCAGACCATGTTGCCTTGGCAATAGTAGAAACAGCCAGACAGGTGAAGCAATGAATAAATGCATCTTTGGGAGTCTGAAAGAAAATGTGTTGTCGAGGTCTCACAGGTTGGGTGGTGCAGGGAGACAGGGGTGTTCACAGCCAGGAATTATATCAAGCGAGAGAATTTTAAATTATTGCTTGTAAATAGGAGCCTTTTGATGGATCAACAAGTTTTGGTACAAGTGAGCACTTGGGCAGTAGGGTTTTAGATACTCTTGAGATTAAATGTAATTGAATGTGGGAGGTTGTCCAGGAGTGTGTTTGGATAACGAAGTCTGGAGATAACACAGGGATGGATGAGTATTTCAGTAAATGACTCGGGTGGAGTTGAGTAATGTCACTAATGTAGAAATATTAGTTTTGGAGTCGGGCTCCTCATCGTCACCATCATCACTTCCCCTCACCAATTCAGATACTATGCCTTGTTCTGTCTGTCTGTCTTTTGTGGTTATTTCCTGCTCACCCATTCTGCTACAAACTAATATTTGACCTCAAGGTTGTTGGAAAATCCTGCTCCATCTCCACTCTCCCTTTCCTTTCTGAGTTCATGATATGTGGTGCACCTCAAGGATCTCTCCTTGGCCCCTCCTGCATCTCACCTACATACTGCCAGGAGGTGACATCGTCAAAAAGCACCATGTTCGGTTTCACATGTACACTGACAATGCCCAACTCTACCTCTCCATCATCCGTCTCCATTGCTCCACTGTTATTCAGTTATTAAACTTATCACGCTCCTTTTACTCGATTGGCTGCAATTTCCTGCAATGGAACGCTGCAATAGTTAAACCCATCGCCTTCAGTTGCTATTACAAGTTACTTTCACTTCCTGCTGATTCCTTCCCTCTTCCTGGGAACTATCTCAGGCAGAACTACACTGTTCACTATATTGCTCTCATATTCTGACCCTAAGGTGACCTTCTGATTAGACACCTACACAATCTCAAGCCCAGGAATTCCAATCTAATAAAATGTTGCTTGTCTCCACCTCACCCAGCTCCATTGCTACTGAAACCCCTGACCCGTGTCGGTGTTGCCTTAAACTTTACAAACCAAAACAGAATCCTTGATGCCGTGATTGACCCAGAGTCTGGTTCCAGGTTCACTTATGATGGGAAACATCCTCCCAGGATTTCCCCTGTCAAACGCCTTAATAATCCTATATGTTACGATAAGATCACCTCTCATTCTTCCCAAATCCAGTGAGTAGAGTCCCAACGTCTTCAGCCTTTTCTTAAAAGATAATCCTTGCAAACCAGGGATCATCTCAGTCAATCTTCTCTGAAATGCCTCCGATGAAATGATGTATTTCCTTAAATAAAGTGACCAAAACTTCTGTAATTACTCCAGTGGTGCTCTCACTCGGACATTATAAAGTTGCTCTCAGGTATATACTCCAAACTCTGACACTGAAAACTCCTTGCAATAAGGAACAACGTTTCATTCCTCTTCCTGATTCCATATTGTAACTGTGTTTCCTGCACAATTACCCCCAGTCCCTTTTTGGTGCAGCATTCTACAGTTTCCACCATTTAAAAAGTACTCTGTTCTTTTATTATCTCCTCCAAAATGAGCAACTTCAAATTTTCCCAAGTTATACTTCATTTGCCAACGTGTTGCCCACTTCTCCAATGAATCCCTCTTTGTAAACTGCTTATTATTCTTTTGGAACTTTACAGTTCTGCCTTTTCTATGATATTTCCTCCCTCATTCTTCTGAACTTTTCCTGGGAGCTCTGGGCAGTAGGAAGCAGTTGTTATCTTTTCAGAGAGATTCTCTGGAATGACTGGGAGGAGCTTGCTGCCCATTGGTCAGAATGGAGACATCTTGCCGATAATGCTGCATGAGCCTTTCACTCCCCATGTCTCATTGATGAGGCACAGCGGCAAGACGGAAGGGAAGAAAAGGAAGCAAATCCTGCTCTCCACATCTCACTAACACTTGGATTTTCTGTCCTGTGTATCAAAGATCAGTTCTGTTCAGTCACAGCAGGTCCTAAGGTGGAAACTCATAGAAACCCACGTCGATATCGCCCTGATTTGATGCTGACCTCCACAAGGGGTAATCCTGGGCCAGGAGGAAGGCATGGTGTGAGTTTCTTAAATGAACTGGCAATGACGGATTTTATAAACGTGTATTACAGATGGACATTCAGATCGTAATCTCAGTAATTGTAACGCCAATCTGTGATAGAATTCCTCAATAAATCAGGACCTGGATATTCCCATTGTGTGGGAGGATTGGGTTCCAGCTCATTTCCATTTGCTGCATAAAAGTTCACTTTTGAATCACCCGCTTCTCTCAATGGATCTCCCACAAGTTTTCAATATGTGTCCTGTAATTCTTTTATGATGAGCTCATAAGTGTAAGGTTGATTATTCTAATGTAAATATTCTGTAAACCTCTCTGTAACAGGGCACCCGCAATTTCCTATGCTACAAGGAGAAAACCTCAAACCCCCTGATTCCCCAATGTCAGTTTGTTGTCTATAAGGCACACATCAGGATGGTGTTGGAACATTCTCCACTTGCCTTCATCAGTGCAGCTCCCAACAATATTAAAGTGAACATTCTCCAGGACAAAGCACTGTACCTGAGTGGTGTCCCATCCACCACCTTCAGCATTCCCTCTCTCCACTCCCGATGCACAGTGGCATCACTATGTCAAAGGTAAAATCAGCATTGTCCTACCAGACCATAGGGCTGCTCTCTCAATAGGGAGAGATGACTGGTGGTGGTTTAACATGAAGGTTACCACAGCCCAGGCAATGGGAGAGTTTAAGGAGAGTCCATCTATTTTAGATGGATATTCTTGATATGTATTAGCAACACCCATATCCCTGCAAATAAAACCCCCCATTCCTTGAACCATCGTGGTTAATCTCCAGTGCCCCCTCTCGGGGACCCTACCATTCTTCCCAAAGTGTGGGCGATCTCTGGTCTGCACAGACCCAGCTGCTCTGTGTCCCTGTGGGTTTTGTCATCATCGAGCATCAGTTGCACTATAGCTCTCTAAGAGTGGGAGACACAGAAATCCCCAAAACATTTGAGGTGCATTTAGTATGCACTTGCGATGCCATTATAGACAACACTTTTCCACCATAATTGGAAAATTGATGAGGATAGTTCGTTGGTAGTTTTCTTTTTCACAGACCCGATGGACCACCAGAGACTTTTATGTTCTGTAGACTGCTGAGACGTTTATTACAACGATATGACAGGCTCCATTGGACATCAGGTCAGAAAAGGTGATACTAGAATAGATGACACGTGATTGGTCAATGTTTTTCTGATGAAAATGAGTCTGAAAGGTTTAAGAAGAAATTCAGAAGCTCAGCGCAGGAATCGGAAAGGTCCATCATCAAGTGAGAAATAAGCATAGAGGAATTTACAGAGATAGTGAGCATTAGAGTCATAAAGTTAAACAGCACTCTCACAGACCCTGTGGTCCAAACCAGTGCATGTCGACCATAATTTCGAACTGAACTAAGCGCATCTGCCTCCACTTGGTCCAAATTCATCTTCGTATTCCCTATATATATGGGTCCAAAACTTTTTTCCTCTTAGAATCTCATTGCCCTAACTTTTTGCTCTACATTTATTCCTGACTAATTTACTAAACCTTATTATCCCTGAACACTATGGACAATTGAGCATGGCCAGTTCATCTTCCCTGTACATATGTGGTCTGTGCGCTGAAACGGGAGCACCCGGAAGAACCCACGCTGACATGGGGAAGAATGTGCAACCTCCACATGGACAGCCACCCAATGCAGGAATTGAAGCTGTGCCCCTGGCGCTGTGAGGCAGCAGTGCTAACTGTTAAGCCACTATGCCACCCTGAAATGGTAACTGTATTCACAGATACCACGTCCTCTGCAAGTTTATTCCACACGCGAAACACACTATGTGCAAAAACAAAAAATAAAATCCGGAATATCTCTTTAAAGCCTTCCTCCTCTCACCTTAAAAAGTATATCCCCAATCTTGAATTGCGCCCCCTCCTGGAAAGGGCACCTGCTGTTCACATTACCAATACTCTTCCGGATTTTATAGACCTCTAATAAGGTCACCCTCAGCCTCCTGTGCTCCAGTAAAAGAAATCCCAGCCTATCCAACCTCTCTTATAATTCAATCCCTCCATTCCCATCACCAACCTGGTAAACCTCTTCTGAACTCGCTCCGATTTAATAATATCCTTCCTATGACAGCACAACCAGAACTGGGCACTGTATTCCTGAAGTGACCTCACCAACATCCTGTACAACCTCAACATGACGTCCCAACTTCTATACTCAGAGATCTGAGCAATGAAGACAAAAGCGCTAAATGCCTTCTTAACCATTCTGTCTGCACGTGACACATACTTCAAAGAGACGAACCCCTCGGTCCCTTTGTTCCTTATCACTATTCAAGGCCCGACTTTTAATCAGTGTAAGTTCTGCCCTCGTTTGTTTTATCAAGATGTAATATTTTGCATTTATTCCAATCCAAACATCCAAAACCAACCTTAGAGTTTAAAGACAATAGGAGTAAAACCAGTAAGGCAAAAAGAGGACAGGACACAGCTCTTTCGAATAGGGTTAAAGACAATCCAAAGGGTTTTTAGAAATACATTCAGAGCAAGTGGGTCACTAGAGAGAGAATAGACCTCCTCAAAGATCAACAAGGCAGCCTATGTGTGGAGACACAGGAGACGGGGTTGTTGGCGGGGGGGGGGGGGGGGGCGCGGTGCGGTGGATACTAAATAAGTTTTTGGCATCAGCGTTTACTGTAGAGAAGGACAGATTTGTGAGGGTTGTCAAGATTAGACCTAGTGAGGGTGATGAGACGGGAGGAGATTGGAGAATGTTACAGAGATTCAGATATTTGTGATAGCAGGCGTAATGAGTGTTCTGAAGCGAGAGAGGAATTCCAGAGATAAGGAAGAGTTCAGTTTGGATGAGGTGACAGTGATCTGGGGAGTTGGGAGGATGGAGGAATACACAGAGATAGCGAGAGTTAGTCATAAATTGATACAGCACAGAGACAGACCCTGTGGTTAAGCCAGTCTGTGTCGACCGTAATTCCCAACTAATCTCATCGGACCTGCCTCCGCTGGGTCCACATTCATCCAAATGTTTCCTATTTATCGACTTGCCTAAATGTCTTTTAAGCATTGTAATTTTTCTGGGCGTTCACTTCACACATGTAAATGTAAAAACAAACCCACAATTTATTTTTAAACCTTTCTCATCTCTTCTCAAATTGGATGCACCCAGGACTTGAATCCTCCCTCTCCTCCGGCCATTCGCCTTATCTACACTCTTCATGAATTTATAAACCTCTAAGGTCACCCCTCAACCTCCTACGCTGTAATGAAAAAGCGTCCCAGCCCATCCTGCTTCTCCTTATAACACAATCCTTCCATTCATGGAAACATGCTGGTAAATCTTTTCTGTACCCACTCCGATTTAGTAGTATCCTTCCTATAACAGCACAACCAGAACTGGGCACAGAATTCCAGAAGAGGCCTCCACGACATCCTGTACAAACTCAATACAACGTCCTAGCTCCAATACCCAAAGGTCTGAACAATGAAGGAAAGTGTGCTCAACACCCTCTTAACCATCCTGTCTACATGTGACACAAACTACAATTAGCTGAGCCCTTCAGTCTCTTTGTTCCCTATCAAAACTCAAGGCGCTACTTTTAATTAGTGTACGTCCTGCTCTCATTTGTTTTATCAAGAAGTAATATTTTGCAGCATTATTTCCTGTAGAGATGGACATGGGAGATGTAGAATGTGGGGAAGTAAATGGTGACATCATGAAAACTGTCCCTACTAGAGAGTACTGGATGTCTTGAATCGCATAAAGGTGGATAAATCCCCAGGATCTGATCAGGTGTACCCTAACATTCTGTAGAAAGTTAGGGAAGGGATTGCTGGGCATCTTGCTGATATTTTTGTATTATTGATAGTCACAGCTGAGGTGCCAGAAGACTGGCGATTGGTTAATATGGTGCTACTTTATTGACAAGACCGGGAACTACAGACACGTGAGCCTGACGTCGATGCGAGACAAGTTGTTGGAGGGAACCCTGAGGGTCAGGATTTGCATGTATTCGGAAAAGCAAGGACGGTTTAAGGGAGTCAGCATGGCTTTGTTTGTGGGAAATCATGTGTCACATACTTGATTGAGCTGGCTTTTGAAGAAGTAACAAAGAGGTTTGATGAGGGCAGAACGGTAGATGTGATCTACATGGACTTCAGTAAGGCGTTCGGCAAGGTTCCCCATGGGAGACTGTTCAGCAAGGTTAGATCTCACGGAATACAGGGAGAACTAGCCATTTGGATACAGAACTGGTTCAAAGGCAGGAGACAGAGGGTGGTGGTGGAGAGTTATTTTTCAGACTGGAGGCCTGCGATGAGTGGAGTGCCACAAGGATCGGTGCTGGGTCCACCACTTCTCATCATTTATATAATTAATTGAATGTGAACATAGGAGGTATAGTTAGTAAGATTGTAGATGGCACCAAAATAAGAGGTGCAGTGGACAGTGATGAAGGTTACTTCAGATTTGAATAGGATCTCAATCAGGCGGGCCAATGGGCTGAAGAATGGCAAATGGAATTTAATTCAGATAAGTGCAAGGTGCTGTATTTTGGAAAAGCAAAGCTTAGCATGACTGTTACACATCATGGACAGGTCCTGGGGAGTGTTGCTGAACAGAGAGACCTTGCTGTGCAGGTTCATAGATCCTTGAAAGTAGAGGCGCATGTAGATAGGATAGTGAAGGTGTTTGGTATGATTTCCTTTATTGGTCAGAATATTGAGTAAGAGAGTTGGGAGGTCATGTTGCGGCTGTTCAGGACGTACATTTGGCCACACTTGAAATATTGTGTGCAATTCTGTTCTCCACCTATCATAAGGATGTTTTATAATTTGAAAGGTTCAGAAAAAAGATTTACAAGGATATTGCCAGGGTCGGAGGGTTTGAGCTATAGGGAGAGGCTGTATAGGCTGGGGCTATTTTCCCTGGATTGTCAGAGGCTGAGGAGTGATCTCAAAGGTTTATAAAATCATGAGCATGGATCGGATAGATAGACAAGGTATTTTCACTGGAGTGAGGGACTCCAGAACTTGTGGGCATTGATTTAGCGTGAGAGTGGAAAGATATAAAAGGGACCGATGGGGCAACTTTTTCACGCGATGGTGGTGCGTCTATGGAATGAGCTGCCAGAGGAAGTTGTGAAGGCTGATACAATTGCAATGTTTATTATGCATCTGGATGGGTATATGAATAGGAAGGGTTTAGATGGATATCGACCAAGTGCTGGCAAATGGGAGGAGATTAGTTTCGGATATCTGGTCAGCATGGACGAGTTTGACTGAAGGGACTGTTTACGTGCTGTATGCCTGTGACTCAAAGCCGGGGATCACCTCAGTGTGTTTCAGTCTCTTAAAAGGTAAATCTTACTCTGTTTTATTTTTTAAAAATCCGCAACATTCAGTAGTGTGAGTGTTTTCTAGTTGAAGTGCCTCTCTTGTGATTTTTTAGTTGAATGTTTTAAATATAAAATATAGGTCCTAATTTATTCGATAGTAGTCTTTTGTCAAGCTGTAAGACTCTGCCTTTTACTTGGTCTATAGATTAAGGTGCAGAGATGGCCATTCATACATGCTCTTCCTGGAGGATGTCGGAGATTAGGAAGAGTTTTAATGATCCTGATTAAAGCTTGCAGGAAGTGATGATGCAAATCCTCTTGGATCACATGGATCAGATGGAGCGGTGCTTAATGGTAATGAAGAATTTACAAGAGTTAGGGTGTGTGATGGAAAGCAGTTTCAGGCCGGAAAACTGCCGATACAGTCAGGTAGATGGGTTACCTCTCGGAAAGTTAGGAGAGGGAGGTAGGTAGAGCATGAGTCTCCTGTGGCTATCCCCATATCGAACAAATATACTGTTTTGGATAATGTAGGTGGTCATAGAGTCTCAGAGGAATGTTGCACTGACAGCCAAGTTACTGCTACTGAGACTGGCTCTACTATAATGAGAGGTATATCAGATTCCAAACGCTCAATGAAATTAAGGGACTCTCTAGTCGTGCACAGACTGCTGTTTCTGCAGCTGACAGTGAGACATCATAATGGGGTGGTACCTCGCTGGTACCAGTGTCAAGAATGTTTCGGACAGGTAACAGAATATTCTCAAAGGGAAGAATGATCAGTGGGAGGTCATTGTACATTGGTACCAATGACATAGGAAGGGGAAAAGATAAAGTCCTGATCAGAGAACATTGCACATTAGCCTGGAATATTAAAAAGTAGGTCATAGGCCATAATATCTGGATTACCCCCGGTGCTACATGCTAGTGAGAGTAGGAATAGCAGGATGGAGGAGATGAATGATTGGCTAAGGAGCTGGTGTAAGGCAGAGGATTCACATCTTTTGATCATTGTAATCTCCTCTGGAGTAGAGTTGACCTGCATAAGAAGGATGGATTGCACCTGAATTGGAAGATGTCTAATATCTAGGCAGGGAGATTTGGTCGTGATACTCGGGAGGCATTAAACCAGTGAGGGTGAACCCAAAGAGATATTGCGAAAAGAGGTACGTCTGAAGCTGGAACAGTTCAGAAGTCAAGCAGTCAAGCAGGCAAGAGCAAGGCACAGAACGAGGTCGGACTGAGCAGTTACACTGTATTTACTTCAATGCAAGAGACCTGACAGGGAAGACAGATAGGCTCAGGTTATGGTTTTGAACATTGGACTGGAGATCATGAGTATTACAGAAACATTGCTCAGGGATGGGTAGGACTGGCAGCGTAATGTTCCAGGGTATCGATGCAAGAGGAAGGATAGAAAGGGAGACATGACAGGAGGCAGAGTGGCCTTTTTGATTCGAGGTAGCATTACAGTTGTGCTGAGGGAAGACATTCCTGTGAATATGTCCAGTGAAGTTATTTGGGTGGAACTGGGAAATAAGAAAGGGATGATCACCTTGTTGTTATTATCGGAGTGAGTGTCATCTGATTGCTCTGGTTTCCGCCCACTGTCTAAAGATATGCAGGTTGGGGGGATATCCAGGCTGAATTGCCCATATTGTTCAGGGATATGCAGGCTAGGTATATTAGTCATGGGAAATTGCCCATAGTGTTCAGGGATGTGCAGGCTAGGTGTATTAGCCATGGAAATTGCCCATAGTGTTCAGGGATGTGCAGGGTAGGTGTACTAGCCATAGGAAATTGCCCATAGTGTTCAGGGATGTGCAGGCTAGGTGGATTAGCCAAGCGAAATACAGCGTTACAGTGGTAACATAGGAGTCTCTGATGGTCAGTGTGGATGTGATGGTCTGAACTGCCTGCTTCCACACTGTCAGGATTCTCTGTTAATACTACTAGTTTTAACATAGTTACAGAAAATGATAGACCAGATCTAAACGGTGTTCGAAATTGGACAAAGGCAAATTTTGATGGTACAAGGCGAGAACTTTCAATGTTTCTTTGCAATTCCCAGGTAAAGGGACGTCTGGAAAGTGGGAACATAAGGACATAAGGAGGATGAGCAGGAGTAGGCCATCTGGCCCCTCAAACCTGCTCTGCCATTCAATAAGATCAGGGCTGATCTTTTCATGGCCTCAGCTCCACTTTCCTGCTCTCTCATCATCATCCTTAATTCGTCTCCTGTTCACAAATCTACCTTTTGACCTAAAGATAGTCAAGTCGATAACCTCAACTGCTACACTCAACAGCAAATTCCACAGATTCACAGATTTAGCTGCAGAAGTCCATCCTGAACTCAGTCCTAAATCTCATACCCCCTGATTTTGACGCTCTGCTCCCACGTTTCACCCACCCCAGTGGAAATAATCTCCCTGCTTTCATCTTGTCCAATCCCTTCATAATATTGTTTTTTTTTCCTATTCAACGTCCCATACATCGAAATTCCAATGAGTATAGTACCAGTTTCCTCAGTCTCTCCACATACGCCAACCCTTTGAAATCCTGACTCACACTAGTGAGCCACCTCTACACTCCCTCCTGTGTCAGTCCATCCTTCCTGAAGTAAGGGGACCAATCCTGTAGACAGTACCCCAGGGGTGACCTCCCAGCGCCCTGTACAGCTGCAGCATAACCATCTCTCTTGCAATGAAGGACAATATTCCCTTCACTGCCTTGATTACCTGCTGCACATGCAAACCAATTTCCCGTGATTCATGCACAAGGAAACCCATCTCCCTCTGCGCAGCAGCCTGCTGCATGTTTTCACTATTTCATTATCAGTTTGCTGTTAGTCCGACCAAAATGGATGACTTCACATTTCCCAACATTGTCCTCCATCTGCCAGTTCCTTACCTACACACATAACCTACCTGTATCCCTGTGCAGACTTACAGTGTCCTCTGCATACATTGTTCTACCACTCATCTTCGTGTTATCTACCTTTCATGAATCGATGTTGTGTCTGCTCGATGAGACAATTTCTATCCACATAGCTCACTGTCTCTTGCTTGAGAGATCGGCATTTTCTCCAGTATAGACGTTATTCTAACAGGTCCATTTTAAAATATTGGCATCACAGTTGCAACTTGCCAATTTGTCAGAACTGTCCCAGAGCCCAGCAAAGTTTAGTGAATTATCACGAGTGCATTTGCTATTTAGCCTCTGCCATCTGTTAACGTCCCCTGGCATGCATTCCATCAGGGCCAGGCGACTCATCTACCTTTATGCTCTTATCTTTCCCAGCACAACCTCTTTACTGAGAATTATTGCTTCTCTGTCCTCATCTGCCATTGCCTCCGTATGCCTGCGACAACGAGATTACACAGAAATATGTTCCTGTTAAGGCTCAAGGCTGGTAGGTGTAGCGAATGCTGCCTGTCGAGAGAAATTGAGGGTCGGGTCAACAATATGAAGGAGGGATATGGCAGGTCCATACAGCTGGGTTCGTTGGATCCCTCCAGGAGTATAGGGGCAGTGGGGGTATACTCGAGGGAAACCAGGAGAGCAAAAATGGGACATGGGTGGGCTTTGGGAAATTGGTTTAAGGAGAATCCAGAGATTCCAGAGATACACTAAGGATAAACGAGTAACCAGGCAGAGAATAGGGACCCTCAAAGATCATGGAAAAGCTCCTGTGTCTCCTAGATAGGTATGTACCTGTCAGGCAGTGAGGAATCTGAAGAGTGTGGGAGCTGTGGTTTACGAAGGAAGTGGGATCTCTGGTCAAAAGGAAAAGAAGGCTTATGTTAGGATGAGATGTGAAGGCTCGGTTAGGGCGCTTGAGGGTTACAAGGCAGCCAGGAAAGACCTAAAGAAAGAGCTCCGAAGAGCCAGGAGGAGACATGAGAAGTTGTTGGCGGATAGGATTAAGGTAACCCTAAGGCTTTCTGTAGTTGTTTAAGGAATAAAAGAATGACGAGTAAGATTAGGGCCAATCGAGGATAATAGTGGGAAGTTGTGTTTGGAGACAGAGGAGGTAGGGGAAGCACTAAATGAATATTTTTCAGCAGTATTCACTCTAGGAAAAGAAAATGTTGTCGAGGAGATTACTGAGATACAGGCTACTAGAATAAGCGGGATTGAGGTTCGCAAGGAAGAGGTATGAGAAAGCCAACAGAGTTTAAAATAGATAGGTCTCCTGGGCCGGATGGGTTTTATCCTAGGATCGTCTGGGAAGCCAGGAAGGAGATGGCCGAATCTTTAAATCTTCATTGTCTACAGGAATAGTGTCAGAAGACTGGAGGATAGCAAATGTGGTTCCCCTGTTCAAGAAGGTGAGTAGAGACAACCCTGGTAATTATAGACCAGTGAGCCTTACTTCAGTTGTTGGTAAAGTGTTGGAAAAGGTTATAAGAGATAGGATTTATAATCATCTAGAAATGAATAATTTGATTTGGGAAAGTCAGCATGGTTTTGTGAAGGATAGGTTGTGCCTCACAAACCTCAGAGTTCTTTGAGAAGGTGACCAAACAGGTGGATGAGAGTAAATCGGTTGATGTGGTGTATATGGATTTCAGCAAGGTGATTGATAAGGTTCTCCACAGTAGACTATATGTACAAAAGGCTGAGGAATAGGATTGTGGGAGATACAGCAGTTTGGATCAGTAATTGGCTTGCCAAAAGAAGACAGAGGGTGGTGGTTGATGGGGAATATTCATCCTGGAGTCCATTTACCAGCAGTGTACCGCAAGGGTCGGTGTTTGGTCTACTGCTGTTTGTCATTTTTATAAACGACCTGGATGAGGGCGTAGAAGGGTGGGTTAGTAAATTTGCAGACAACACTAAGGTCGGTGGAGTTGTGGATAGTGACGAAATATGTTGTTGGTTACAGAGAGACTTTGATAAGCTGCAGATCTGGCAAATACAGTTTAATGTGGACAAATGTGAGGTGATACACTTTGGTTGGAGTAACCGGAGTACAAAGTACTAGGCTAATGGTATGATTCTCGGTTGTTTACATTTTACATTACAGTGTGGAAACAGGCCCTTCGGCCCAACAAGTCCACACCGACCCGCCGAAGCGCAATCCACCCATAACCCTACATTTGCCCCTTCACCCAAAGCTACGGGCAACTTAGCATGGCTAATGCACCTGACCTGCACATCTTTGGACTGTGGGAGGAAACCGGAGCACCTGGAGGAAACCCACGCAGACACGGGGAGAACGTGCAAACTCCACACAGTCAGTCGCCTGAGTCGGGAGTTGAACCCGGATTTCAGGCGCTGTGCTAACCACTGTGCCAACTTTGCCGCCCACAAACCTTAGTGTAGATCAGCAGAGAGGTCTCGGTGTGCAGGTACACAGATCATTGAAATTTGCCTCCCACGTTGACATGGTTGTTTGGAAGGCACACAGTGTTTTCGCTTTTATTAATAGAGGAATCGAGTTCTGGAACCATGAGGTTATGCTACAGCTGTACAAAACTCTAGTGCGGCTGCACTTGGAGTGTTGTGTACAGTTCTGGACACCACATTATAAGAAGGACGTGGACGCATTGGAAAGGGTGCAGAGGAGACTTACTATGGTATTGCCTGGTATGGAAACAAGGTCTTACGAGGAAACGCTGAGGGACTTGAGGCTGCTTTCATTGGAGAGAAGAAGGTTGAGAGGTGACTTAATAGAGACATATAAGATAATCAGAGGTTTAGATAGTGTGGACAGGGAAAGCCCTTTTTCAAGAATGGTGACCAGAGGTGAGGGGGCGTAGTTTTAAATTGAGGGGTGATGGATATAGGACAGATATCAGAGGTAGTTTCTTTTCTCAGAGAGTAGTAAGGGTATAGAATACTTTGCCTGGAACGGTAGTAGATTCACCAACTTTAATTATATTTAAGTCGTCATTGGACAAGCATATGGACATACATGGAATAGTGTAGGTTAAATGGGCTTCAGATTGGTATGACAGGTCGACGCAACATCGAGAGCCGAAGGGCCTTTACTGTGTTGTAATGTTGTATGTTCTATGAGCAATATGCTGTCAGGATCGTTGCTGGGTCCACTGCTTTTCATCATTTGTATAAATGTTTTCTATGTGAATATAAGAGGTATGGTTAGTGACTTTACATAGATACCAAAATTGGAGGTGCAGTGGACAGGGAAGAAGGTTACCTCAGAGTACAATGGGACTTCAACCAAATGGGCGGAGGAGTGGCTGATGGAGTTTAAATCAGAAAAATGTGAGGTGCTCCATTTTGGAAAAACAAATCAGGGCAGGACTTATATCCTTAATGGGAAGGCCTGGGGAGCATTGCTGAACAAAGAGATCTTGGAGTGCAGGTTCATAGTTCCTTGAAAGTGAAATCATAGATAGTGAATAAGGCGTTTAATATCCTTGCCTTTATTGGTCAGTGCATTGAGTACAGGAGTTGTGACGGCATTTTGTGTCTGTACAGCACATTGATTCTGCCACTTCTGGAATTTTGCTTGCAGTCCTGGTCTCCCCGCTGTCGGAATGATATTGTGAAACTTGAAAGGGTTCAGAAAATGGTTTCAGCTATATAGGGATAGGCTGAATAGGCTGGGGCTGTTTTCCCTCGAGCGCCGGATGCTGAGAGGTGATTTCAGTGGTGGATACAATTGTGCGGGACATGGATAGGGTGAACAATCAGGGTATTATTCCCTGGTTAGGTGAGTCCAAAGCTATGGGGCACAGGCTTAAGGAGTGAGGGAAAAGATTTATAATGGATCTGAGGGGCAAAGTTTTCAAGCTGAACGTTGTATGTGTACGGAATGTGCTGTCAGAGAAAGTGTGGAGGCTGGGACAATTGCAACATTTAAAATGCATCTGATTGGGTATTTGATTAGGATAGTTTTAGACGTGTATGTGCCAAGTGCTGTCAAATGGGACTAGATTAATTCAGAATATCTGGTCGGCATGGACAAGTTGGACCGAATGGTTGGTTTCTGTGCTGTACATCTCGATAACACTGAAACATTTAAATTAAGATAAGTTTCTCTATGTGGAGACTTAGCAGAAAGTCGGATAATTCGCCTTGGAGCTCAGAAGGTTAAGCAGTGATTTCAACCAGAAGTAGATTTCTTTCCAGGATATTTAATTTCGAAAGACAGAGGGAGAAATGATTAAAGTCAAAATTTTTAGGAACTACTTTCAAGCAATTGGCAGATAATGCAGGTGAAAAATGTGAAAATTATTTTACTCCGTAAGTTCTGAGCATTGGAACAGTTTGAACGACAGCTGGATGCAGATTCAGTAGTTATTGTCAAAACAAATTTACAAGCTTTTTGTAAGGAAGGATGTGGAGGACTAGAGGCAAATGGGAGATGAGTTGGGACAAACTAGCATCATCTACAGAGGGATAGAGGACAGTCCCAGTGGGCTCAATAGCCCCCAGTCCCTCTACACTGTGATACTGCCCCCTTTCACTGAATGTTGAAGCTCATGCCAGTGCAGAGCCATAGAGATGTACAGCATGAAAACAACCCGTTTGGTCAAACTTGTCCATGCTGACCAGATATCCTAACCTAACCTCATCCCATTTGCCAACACTTGGCACACATCCCACTACACCCTTCCAATTCATATACCCATCCTGATGCCAAATGGTATAATTGGATCAACCTCCACCACTTCCCCTGACAGAATATTCCACATATGCATCACCCTCTGTGAAAAAAAATGACCCTCGGATCACTTTTAAATCATTCCACTCTCACATTAAACCTAACCCCTCCAGTTCTGGACTCCCTCACCCCAGTTAAAAAACCTTGTCTATTTATCCTATCCATGCCCCTCTTGATTTTATAAACCTCTGTAAGGTCACCCTTCAGCATCCAATGCTCCTGGGAGAAGCGCACCACTCGTGTCGCAATGGGGCCCGGGTGATTGACGGCAGATTCAGACCAATAGGAGAGTTAGTGTGATCGTCCACAAATGGGAGTGAATGAGGGGTGGGTCCAGTGGGCCAACTCATGACCATGAGCTGTGCAGGTGCAGTGTCACTGTGAGGGGAGATTCAGTGAATGGGAAGAGGGTGGGAGAGACAACAGAGACTGGGAGAGAAATGGAGGTTCTGTGTACTGGCAGGGTTTATAAACGCACGGTTTTTGGCTGCTAGACCTGAATTAGAAATTCCTGGTAAATTAGACCCAAAAGAATGGCGGATGCTGTAAATCTCACACAACAAACAAAAGGTACTGGAAAAGCTCAGCGGGTCGTGCATCATCTGTGAAGAGAAATCAGAGTTAACATTTTGGATTCGCTGACCCTTCCTCAGAACTGATGTTCCTGAGAAAAAAATGTCAGTTTATATGCAGAAGATATGTGTTAAGGAGTAATTGATAGGTGGTGATAGAGTCCAAAGAAAGAGATGGGAACAGTTGGACAAAGGTGCGGATAACGATCTGGCTGGGGGAGGTTGAATAGCTGTTCCTGGGGACTGTTAGTGACTAACCATAGGTAGTGTGTAATGGCAGGACATGTGATAACAAGGACTGGTGTGTGGGTTAAGAGGCTAGGGCGCTAGGACATTGGAAAGTTCATGACCTAAACTTATTGAATTTGATACTGGGGCGAGAGGGTGCTGTTCTTCCAGCTTGCATTAAAGTGTGGCACTGGAAAAGCACAGCAGGTCTGGCAGCATTCTAGGAGCAGGAGAATCGACGTTTTGGGCTTATTTCTTTCATAAGGAATGCCGGGATTGTGGGTGGGGGCGAGGGGGGGGGGTGTAAGAGGGCTGAGAGATAAATTAGAGGGATATGTGCGGTTGGTGGGATGGGAGCTAGGAAGGCAATAGATAGATGTAGGTGGAGGGTAATGGAGGGAGGGTGGAGTGGATAATTGGGAAGGAAGATGGACAGGTGGGAGAGTTAAAGAGGGTGGTGTTGAGTTGGAGGGTTGGATCTCGGATAAGGTAAGGAGGGGAGATGAGGAAGCCTTGATTCTGTGGTTAAAGGTTCCCAATGTGGAAGATGAGGTTTTCTTCCACCAGGCGTTGGGTGGCTGGGATTTAGTGGTGGAGGTGTCCCAGGGCTTGCATGCCCTTGGCGGAGTGGGTGAGGAAGTTGAAGTGGTCGGCCACAGGATGGTGGGGTTGGTTGGTGCATGCATCCCAGAAATGTTCCCTGAAATATTGAGGTTCCCTGAAATTTGGTGTCCTGACTCTGCAGTGGAGATGAGACCACATCCAAAGCAAATGCCATAATAGGTGAGGTGTTTGAACGTGCAGGAAAATCTCTGCTGGATGTGAAAGGGTCCTTTTGAGGTGAGGGGGGAGGTGTGGGCACAGGTTATACACCTCTTGTTTTGGCAAGCGAAGGTGCTGGGAGTGGAAGGTGGGTTGGTTGGGAGCATGGATCTGACAAGCAATTCACACGGAATGGTCTCTGCGGAATGCTGAAATGAATGGAGAGGGAAATATACCTCTGGAGGGATCTGAATGTAGGTGGTGGAAATGGCGGAAGATGATGCGTTGTGTCCTGGGTTGAAGGTGAGGACTGGGGGGTTCTATCCTTTTTGCAGTTGAAGAGGTGTATTTCAATGGCAGAGGTGCGGGAAGTGGTGGAGATACACTGGAGAATATTATGGACCACTTGGGAGGGGAAATTGCAGTCCTTGAAATACGGGGCGTTTTGGGGTGTTCTCGAGTGTTCTGCAAGCTTGCAGCAAGCTTCACTGGAACACTGCAGTAAATATGAGACAGAAGTGTTGACCAGAAAAAAGACTCATGTGTTAACGTGACGGGCAACTGGAATCTCCGGGTCAGTTTTGCAGCAGAACTTAGATCATCAGCTGTAATTTCCAGCACCTCCACTGGGATGCTGCCAGACACAGGTTCCCTCCCAGCCAGATTGTTATTCACTCCTTTGTCTTTCCAAATGTTACTGTCTCTTTTGGGATCTGTCCCCACCTATTATTTACTCTTTAATCCCTATCTCCTGCAGTCCAAAGATATGCAGGTTAGGTGAATTGGCCAAGCTAAATTTCCCGTAGTGTTTAGGGATTTATAGGTTAGGTGCATTAGTCAGGGGAAATGTAGAATAATAGGGTTGGGGAATGAGTTTGGTTGAGAGCCTCTTCAGAGGGTGGGTGTGGACTTGTTGGGCCGAATGGCCTGTTTCCACACTGTAGGGATTCTAATTTTCCCAGCTGCCATCGGTTCTGAAGGGTCACTGAACCGAGAATGACCCTTGGTGTGTGCAGGAGGAGGAAACGGGAAAGGGGAGTTGGATCCAGTTTAGACTAGGAGGATTTAATTGCACTCTGTACAGGGAGTTAGGCCTGAATTAGAAACTCTTGGTCCTACGTTTACAGCAAATGGGAAAATGACTGTGGGCCTCAGTCTCTGATAGGTCCTGGGTTATGGCTGCCATCTTTATTGGGGTCAAGGTACAGCGAGGCACATGGACATGTTCTCTTCTTGGGTCGGGAAGGGGTGATTTGAAGAGGAGCATTTACACATCAAACACATACCAAGACAAGTGTTTGCCTTCACTATTCATCTTGCATTGACTGTAAGCTTGGTTTTGTGAATTCATTTTATTGGATATTAATTGAGAATAAATGAGACAGGGATCTCAAAAGCAATTTTCTGTCATCAGTAGGCTCATCAGGATCTGAATACCATTGACATTTAACTGTGGAAAGGAGAAAGGTTTGTCTGGTCTTTTCTGTGGGAAAGTATCTTTTTTAGAAGCAAAAAAGCAGAGAGATATTCACATTATTCGTTGGATCACCCTTTGGGTTTGTGCTCTGTTCTGGGCCCTGCAGCTGAGGAAGGAGGTATTGACCTGAGAGGGAGCACAGATTTATCCAAATTACACCTCGTCTCTTTGTCGGAAATGTCTGATTTTGTCCGAGTCACCCACTTCATGATGTTAACCTGTGAACTCCTTATTTTCAATTCACTGCAAACTTCTCATTAAAATTCCTTATGGACTCAAATTCCAGCACCATTTTGGGTGGAATGTTTCAGGTTCTGACAACAGTCTCTTCATCCAGAAACTGCTGAGGTCCATGATGTCTCTGGGGTCACAAAGGGCTGAATTGAAAGATGAGATGCAGTTCCTCCGCTCCTACTGAGATGCATTGGAACAGTACAGGAGGCTGAGGGCAGTGTAGATGTGAGAAGGCAATGAAACTGACAGGGCTGCACTGTGAGGGCTGCTTGGCTTAATGAGAGTGTTTTGGAGTTGGTTGTAAACAGAGTGAGGGGAGACAGGGAGAAGGTGAAGCTCAGCTTCATTTTTAGTTTAGGCCATTCAGAAATTCGCATGGTCCCAATGGAAACATCCAGTTTGTAAGTGAAACCTGCTGAGCTTTTTTGTTTAACAATTTTTAAAAGTATGTCAGCTTAAGTAAAGATTGTGGCTTTTGATTATATTGGAAATGTTTGAAGTGAAGGAAGGTTTCTCAGTCATTTAAATTCTCTTAATGGGGGTAACTAGCTGAATATAGAGACACATTGTTACAGGAGACCTCAGACCCGTGGTGTGCTCCTCTTGTACAATGTGGGACATAAGGGACGTTTCCAGTGTCCCTGATGGCTATGTGTGCAGGAAGTGTGTCCATCTGCAGCTACTGTGAAACTGATTTTCAGACATGGAGCTGTGAGTGGACTCACTGTGGAGAAATACTGAGAATGTTCTGGACAGCCCATTTAGTGAGTTCGTCACACTGCAGGTGAGGGTTACACAGACAGAAAGGGAATGGGTGACCATCAGATCAAGAAAAAGGTTCAGGAAGGAAGTGCAGGACTCCCCAGCGGTTATTCCCTTCTCATACAGATATTGTGCACCGCTTGGGATTCTAAAAGGGGGGAATGGATGGGGTGGCCTCTCAGGGGAAATCAGCAACAGCCAGGTTCATGACACCACAGATAGCTCCGCTGCACAGAACTGGAGGAATGAGAATGGCAGAACTATAGTGACAGGGGATCCACTAGTCAGGGTCAGAGACAGGCGTGTCTGTGGCCACAGACATGAATCCAGGACAGTGGAATTGGACCCAGGTCCATTTATTGATAAGTGCACAGACCAATTAAGGTCAGCGTCCCAAATGCAACGTTCAGCACTTGATCACCCTGAAGCTCTACTTTCCAGGGTTTGTGCACTTGTTCTGAAGCCCTTCAGAGAGATTGAAAGGGATAGGGAGAAAAAAAGAACATGGTTGTGTTGTAGATCTACAAAATAACGGTCACCCTCCCCTCTCGGTCTCCCCTCTCTGTCTCCCATCCCCATCGTGCCTCCTCCCCACCACAGGGAAAAGACCTTGTGTATTTACCCTATCCATGCCTCTACTGATTTTATAAACCTCTCTCAGGTCACCCATCAGCCTCTGACGCTCCAGGGAAAACAATTCATCCTGTCCCTGTGGCGCAAATCCTCCAGCCCTGGCAACATGCTTGTAATACTTCTCTGACCCCTTTCAAGTTTCGTAATACTGTTTTGATAGGACGGAGACCAGAATTGCACTCAATATTCCAAGCGTGGCCTAACCAATGTCCTGTACAGCGGCAATATGACCTCCCAACTCCTATACTCAATGTTCTGACAAATAAAGGAAAGCATACAAAACACCTTCTTCACTATCCTATCTACCTGCGATTCTGCATTCAAGGAGCTATGAACCTGCACTCCAAGGTCTCTTTGTTCAGCAGCAGTCCCGAGGACTTTACCATTAAGTGGATACATCCTGCTAATAGTTGCTTTTCCAAAATGTAGCACCTCACATTTATCTAAATTAAACTCCATCTGCCAGTCCTCAACCATGTGATCAAAATCCCGTTGTAATCTGAGATAATCTTCATCACTGTCCACTACACCTCCAATTTTGATGTCATCTTCCTAACAATATTTTCTATGTTCACATCCAAATCATTTATGTAAATTATGTAAATTAGTGGATCCACCGATCCTTTGTGACACCCCACTGGTCACAGTTCACCAACCTGGAAAGCAACCTTCCATCACCACCCTCTGTCTTCTACCTTTGAACCAGTTTTGTATCCAAATGGCTAGATCTCTCTGTATTCCATGAAATCTAACCTTGCTAACCAGTCTCCCACAGGGAACCTTGTTGATCGCCTTACTGAAGTCCATACAGGTAATTTCCAAAGCTTTGCCCTCATCAATCCACTTTGTTGTTACTTCAAAAAAAATGACTCAAGTTCATGAGAAGTGATTTCTCACACACAAAGCCGCTATTAACATCCAAGACTTAACTCTGTACATTGGGGTCTGCGTCACCCAGTTATGGGTGTTAATATTCTGGATAAAGTTCACGTACACCAGCTTTGTGTTAGTGACTGTGTATTGAGTCTTGTTGATATCACCAACACAGGTGAGTTCCTTTAGAAACGCAGTCTCTATATTCTTAACCCCCTCCACCTGCTCTGTCTCCTCCATCCCCACCATAGACAGTAAGTGGGAGGAGCTCATGGAGTTTCTATGTGAGCTAGATGGAGAAAATCTTCCCTTCATTCCACAAGCCCACCAAGAAATGGTGGTAGTGTACCAACCTCTGGACCAGGAGGGTCGGGTTCAGAGTTGAGTAACAGCATCTTTGAAGAGGCTGATTGGAAAACATGCCGAAGCCACCAGGCCATACTGTCTCCCAGCTGTTTCTGCCTGCGCCTCTAAACAGAACCTTTCTGTAGTTTCTCTCCTGTCAGACTCTCCCATTGCTCAGTTTGTCCAGGATCCCTTCCTGCTGCTGCACTGCTCCTGTCCCTCACTGACCTATACATTCCCCAGTGTCCTCCAAACTCATTCATTGTTTACAATCCCATTACCCCAGTGCTCCAGCCCACCACCTCCACTCTATTGGGCAGCAGTTTCTGTCAAGCACCAGGCTCCTGTGCGATCTGGAGCATGTGCTGTAGGAGGGGAGACCAGTAAACGGGCGCAGTGCTGGCCAATTGTTGGCGTAATGTGCAGTATGGATCAGTGCCAGGGAGGCTGTGGGTGTGTGGGATTAATCTGTCATTGGCAGCTTCCTCCCTCTGAAAGCAGGACACAGGGGAATGGCCCCTCCCCTGGTATCCTGACGAGTGGTCAAAGTATTAATAGGGAAGCATTTTGCAGAAAGTTGTCAGAACACTTGTGAAGATCCAGGAATGTTATGGAGAGGGACAGGGGTGAGCCTGTATTTCGAGATCGAATTTGGTTCATTTTCGTTCAACCAGATATGATTTGGCCAGTGTGTGCAGGATGGTTCTCATCAGAGGTCGGAGTGGGGGAAATAAATAAGAGGTTCCAGATTGGGAAAAAAAAATTGGTCTGACCAGGAAGGAAACCCTGGGAGGTGGGGGGAGGATTCATCAACACCCGGAAGCTCCGAGTCAGCCTCATTGATTTGATTAGATTAGATTTTCTACAGTGTGTGGAAACAGGCCCTTCGGCCCAACCAGTCTATACCGACCCTCCGAAGAGCAACCCACCCAGACTCATTTCTCTCTGACGAAAGCTCCGAACACTATGGGTAATTTAGCATGGCCAATTCACCTGACCCGCGCTGTCAATCTTTGGATTGTGGGAGGAAACCAGAGCACCCAGAGGAAACCCACGCAGACAATGAAAGACTGTGCAAACTCCACATTCATGTGGAAGGAAAGGTGTGTATTTTGTCCGTGGGCGAATATTTCGAATGTCAGTGTGACTATCAGTATGTCAGGGTGATAGTCACCTGACTATCCAGCTTTTTCCGAAAATATCCTTTGGTGAGGGTGGTGAGTTTTGATTTCACCTTTCCAATTATTACCATAAGAAGATAAGCCCTGGGCACAGGAGAGGCAATGCAGCCCTTTGAACCAGCTCCACCATTTAATCCGGTGATGATTGAGCTCACCTCGGTTTCAGCTGGATTTTCCCGCCTGCTCTCTCTCACCCTTCAACTCATTGCAAATTAAACATCTGTATCTCTGCATTAAATTTGCTCATTGTCCTGGCATCCACCACATTTTGAATAGGGAATTCCACAGATTCACAGCACATCGCGACAAGTACATTATTCTTCATGAGCATAGAATAAAGTCCCTATACTGCAGAGTCCACACCAACACTAGAATGAACATCCCATTCAGAATCACCTATTCCCTGTATTTCCCATGATTAATGGCTTAACCTGCACATTCATGGACACTGTGCACAATTTATCATAGCCAATCCACTAAACCCGCACATCTTTGGACTGTGGTATGAAACTGGAGCACCCAGAGGAAACCCGCACAGACACGGGGAGAACATGTAAACTCCACACAGTCACCTAAGGCTGTAATCAAATCCAGGTCCCTGACGCTGTGAGTCAGCAATGCGAACCATTGAGCCACCTCTGCTTAAAATCTGCTCCTCCTATTAACCACCCCACGCCTCAGTTGGCTGAATCTGTATTCCTTACATCAGAAAATCAGGTTATGGAAGCAGGTGCCTCAGTAAAACCCAGTGACAGTCCATATATCCTGTGTGTTTGAATGGGGATACTATACACAACACCCTCCAGTCCACACTTTTCATTCACTTTCCAGAGACAGGGCTCCAGTGGCTTCATGGAGATGACAACTCCCACAATCCCTGAAGCAGAGACCACCCGTGTGCGGCGAAACCCAGCATTGTACATGTACAGAATGTGGGCGGGTTTTGGAGCATGTGCTTTGTGTCAGTATACTTTGCGGAAAGTTTTCACACTGTGATTGGCTGGAGGAGGAATGCATCTGCTTATAGTATTGATCAGTTGGGGGTAAAAGTGTCACCACACACATGTAGGGCCACTCTCCATCCACAATTCATTGTAATGGTGGGAATCAACTAATGGGAAACAAAGAAAGATCTGACCCCCTTATGGGCCAAGCAAACCATTACAAGTGACAGAGTGAGAAGGGACTAAATAAAGTAGAGTTGTGCGGAGGGGGCAGCGTTGGAGATAAAGCACTATATCCCCTACGGTGCCCACCTCTATCTAAAGGCATCGAGAGCATTGTTCCACACTACATGCTCCTTCTACAAGGACACTTTGCTGTGTAGCCTTAGAATAATATCATAGAATAAAATCCCTACAGTGTGGGAGGAGAGCATTGGCCCATCAGACCCCACCGACCATCCAAAGAACATCACGACCAGAGAACTCTTTCACTGTAACACTGCATTTCCCATGGCTGATCCACCTAGTCTGCACAATCTGGATCCTGTGGACAATTTAGCACGACTGATCCACCTAACCTGCACATCTTTGGACTATGGGAGGAAACCAGAACACCTGGAGGGGACCCACACTATCATGGGGAGAATGTGGGAACTCCACACCGACCGTTGGCCAAGGCTGGACTCCAAACTTGCAGCTGGTGCTGTGAAGCAGCAGTGCTACAATCACAATTTAAATCAAAACAGATTATCCCTGTTTATTGTCACTTTGCTGTCTGTGGAGACTTACTGCCCAGAGAGACATCCTGAGGTTCAGAAAATGGCAATGTAAGTTCAATCAAGTCGAGCCCAGTTAATGTGGTTAAAACAACATTATCAATACTCCAAATAGTGTCATCATGTACAAGGTCCACTCCTGACTCTGATGGACAGTAACATCAGAATCAGAGTCCTGCAGTCCACACGGAGCAGGGGGATGACCACTTCCCTGTGAGCACTCACTGGTCTCTTAATCGTGTTGAAGACGCAGCAAATCCCTTGTCTCACAGAGGGGTGAACAGCTCCTACCCAGAGTGAACTTGCTGGGGTCTCAGTAGGGCAGAAAGAATCACTGAATCCCCTCTCCCACACTGACCATCTGAATGGCCTCTCCTCTGGTGGGCTCACTGGGGATTCCGCAGGTGCTGCATTTGAGTAAATATCACCCCACACTGGAAACACCTTTCCCCAGGGTGAGCTTGCTGGTGTTTAAGCAGGTCAGAGGACTGAGTAAATCCTTTCCCACACACTGAGCAGGTGAATGGCCTCTCCCCGGTGGGAATGCATAATGTCTCCGCAGGTGAGAGATTTGAATGAATACTTTCTCACACATGGAGCAGGTGAAGGGTCTAAATCCACTGTGCTATCTCTGGTGCCTCAGCAGATTGTAAGATCGAGTAAATCCCTTCCCATACGTGGGACAGGTGAACGGCCTCTCCGCAGTGTGACTGCGTTGGTGAGTGTCCCACTGGGAGGGTTTAATGAATTCCTTATTCTGATTGAATCCGTCCTCCTGTTTCTCTCAGTTATTATTGACAATCTCACACCAGAACCTGTTCCAGAGAGTGTTCCAGAACAGGCAGAATGGTCAGCTGAAGCTGGTCACCTGACCGGTCACTGGTCCTGAAAGGTTCAGTCTCCACAGATGCTGCCAGATCTGCTGAACTTTTCCAGCAATTTCTGTTTTTTTTTCTGATTTCCCAGCATTTTCAGATGTTTAGTTTTCCAATACTCATCTTGTCTGTTGCAGAGGAGTTTGTTGATGAAATTAGAGGGTTTTGAAAATTGTACGTTCGGTCACACGTCAGCTATGATTATCATGAATGGCAGAGTAAAGTCGAGGGGCTGAATGGCCTCCTCCTGGTCCAATGAAAGTTATCCATCGTCAACATTTCGCCTCACTGCTCACTTCACCTCCATGTCGAACACACTGTTTCTGACTGAACAAACCTCCTGTGTTCAGTGGCTCCCTCTCCTGCCACCCGGGTTTAACTCTCATCATGGAATTCTGTCTTGTATTATTGCGGGAATGCCCACAAGGACTAATCCTGGAGTCTGTATTCCCTGGAATCCGCAATCACCGTTTATTTCCATCTTCCTATTTCATTCTGGCTATTGAACTCTTGGTTTCAATCCATGTGGGTGGACAAGAGGCTGCTGGGATTTAATGAACGAAAGTGGGGATGAGGGAGAAGTACAAGGGGCGGTGACAGCAAAGAGAGTTCTCATTGTAACGGCAGAGTTTCTCCATGACCCAGTGAGTGGCGAGGCACCTGAGTTTGTGGGCGGAGACAGATTCAATCAGGGATTTGGTAAGACACTCAGACATTGACCTGTCCATCTGATTGTTAACTCAGACAGATGGAAAGAACGGTGCACATTTAGATAGCACCTTTGATGATCAGGGGCAATGAAACATATTTCCAACCCAATGATTTCAACCTCAAATCTCTGAAAACACAGACACAAAGCTTTCGACTTGTAACAGGTTGTCTCTGAGCCTCCTCTTTTCTTGAGGGGTTTTGAGCTGTTCAGCCTTTCCTGGTGATTATAACCGGTATGTTCCTGTAAGATTTGTGACTGAACCTTTATTTTCCTCTTCCTTGTGAGTGATGAAAATAGCAGAAAAAGTTCCTGACCTGTGAGGGATTTTGGTTGGAGTATTTATATTTACAAATCCATTCCCACCCTCACATACAGTGTGAAATTGATGTAAAACTGAAGGAAATGAGTGAGTGACCACCCACAGAAACATAAAGGAAGCATATATATCTGAGTTGAATGAACCTGGCATGAGGAAAACATGACAGCAATCACAACTAGTTGGAATCCCAGAATCCCATGGGTGCAGAAAGAGTCTATTCGGCCCATCGAGTCTGCAAAGACCTGCTCACGCACCCTACCTCCATAACCCCACATTAACCATGGCTAGCCCAATCCACCTAAATTGCACACTGCGACGATGTTAGCATAGCCAATCCAGTAACGTTATACATCTGTGGGAGGGTCACAAATTACATCCAAATGCTCGGAATTGTGGATGAAGACTCACAAATACTTGACTCTGACACAAATGCTCTGCTTTTCAAAATAAAATCTGGGAGACACTGCAACCGGAAAAAATTCTGATTATCTCAGGTGGAAGAGAATTCAAAACTCGAGCCATTGACCCAGGGCTGCAGTGAACGTTACAGAGGTCTGGGAACCATCAGAAATGTAACAGGTTGTGAGCAAGGTGGGGGTGAGACAAGGATATAAAGACAGTCTGTCACATGGGGGATGCCAGGAGAGATTAAATAGCAGAAATGGTCGTCCCTCAAGGCCACGGGGAATGGAGTTAGAGCTGGGAAAGGAACAAGGAAACATGGTGTGCAGCTGCCAAAGAAATATGTTAAAAACAGATTATTGAAGCATAGAGGGCAGAGTTCAGTCTGAAATTTTTGCTCTCAATTGTGAGTACAAAATGCTGTAAAGCCTGGGGAGTTCTATTGCAGCCAACACATACTCAGGATTGACAAAGTATACTGTAACTTTCTGATATTTTTTTTTCTGACATTTGTAGTTCAACTCTGATGACGCTAGTAACTTTTCAAATTGGACTGGAGTTTAATATTCTGGAGAAATGTCAAATAAATTACATTGATCACATTCTGCAGATCTTTGTCCATAACCCTGCATGTTCCAGCATTTCAGTTACATCCATGTCCTGTCGGTGGGACAGTACATAAAGGGATGGTGACGATGGACATTGTAAGCTATGATTCTGTGCGTATGACTGTGTCAGCTTTTTGCTTGACTAGTCTGCATTCTAGCTCACCCAATAAGATGTTGGCAGGGTGAGACTCTACAGTTGGAGCACCTCTGCTCGCCAGTACCTTTTCTTTCTGCTTTTTTCAGAATTTCTTTCTCTCTCACTCTCCCCTTTGCAGAATCTGACACAAGTGTTTCAATCATGACAATTAAAAAAAAAACATATCTCTTCAAGAAAACAAATGGAGGAATATATATTTTTCTTGCATCAACTGCATTTTTAAACAAACAAAGTTATGTTCAATAAACACTGTCTCATTTTTTCCTTCAATTCTCTCAAGCGAGTTATTATATTTTGTCCCTCAGTTTACCGATCTTAATAAATATCCAATCAATTTCAGAGCAACATGCTGACAAAGTATTGAACCAATTTATCTCTTTATGTTTTCGCATTAGTTTTCAAGTCATTACCATTACAATAATTGCATAATAATTGGTCTGGGTAACAAATATACAATTTAATTTATTGACTGTTTGAAAATGGTACAATATACCCTTCTTCAGGATTCTAACAGTAATTGTTAAGGCATTTGCATGACAATAATTATAATATGTTTTAGTTTAGTCATGCTGACATCTACAGTGACGTTTATATTTGAATTTAATCCAATCTTCCCTAGTATCTGTACAGTAATATAAAAATCCATTTTATTTCCAATCAACACACCTACAAAAGAATCCATTATTTCTGATGGAACACGCACTTTTAAAATATGACTTTTGCTCATTGGAATGATCTGTGTAATCCAAGCCTTATAAATTTAGAAAATCCGAATTACTTTTCCTTGCAACAATTCCTGTTCATTTTTGCATATAGCACAGTCAAATAGCAAGATGAAATTTATCAGTATTCTTAAGAATGCTAATAGAATTTTGACAATCTATATGTTGTTAATATATAATAATTGTCCATTTCAATCCATAGAATATAGAACAGTACAGCACAGTAGAGGTCCTTTGGCCACGATGTTGTTCCGCCCTTTTATTCTACTCTAAGATCAAACTAACCAACATGCCCTTCATTTACTATCATCCATGTGCCTATCCAAGAGTCACTTAGATGTCCCTGATAGATCTGAATTGACTACCACCACTGGCAGTGCATTCCACACACTCACCACGATCTAGAAAGAAACTATCTCTGACATCGCCCCACAACATCCCCCATTCATCTTAACATTATGCCACTTTGTGGGGAAAAGTCTTTCATTTTCCACTCTATCTATGCCTCTCATCATCTTACACAAAGCTATCAAGTAAACTATCATCTTGATAGGCAACATCTTGATAAATCTCATCTGCACATTCTCTAAAGCTTCCGCATCCTATGTCTAATGAGGTGATCAGAACAGAACACAATATTCCAAGTGTAGTCTCATCAGGTATCCATAGAGCTGCAGCATAACTTCGTGGCTCTTAAACTCAATCTCCCCGCTAATGAAAGCCAACAAACATTGCAAAGTTTTAATAACCCTGTCACCTTGGATGTCAGCTACGAGGGATGTATGGACGTGCACCCCACGATCCCTCTGTTCCTCCACATTGTCAAAAATCCTGCATTTAATCTGAAAATATGCATTCAAATTTGAAATTCCAAAATGAATAACTTCACACTTTCCCAGGTTGACCTCCATCTGCCACTTCTCAGACAAGCTCTGTATCCTGTCAATGTCCTCTAGCAACCGACAAAAACCCTCCACACTATCCACAACTCCAACAACCCTCGTGTCATTGGCAAACATCCTAACCCACCCTTCCACTTCCTCATCCAAGTCATTTGTAAAAATCACAAAGAGCAGAGGTCCCAGAACTAATCCCTTTAGAACACCATTGGTCACCGTGCTCCAAGCTGAAAACTATCCATTTAATCTCATCCTGTCCTCTATGGGTCAGCCAATGTATTATCTAACCAGGTAGGTTTCCCTATATCCCATGCCTCATTCCTTTCCAAATGAGCCGACCATGGGGAACCTTATCAAACACCTTGCTAAAATCCTTATACACCACATCCACGACTCTGTCCTCACCAATGTGTTTGCCACAAACTCAAATAATTCAATGAGGCTTGTGAGGCATAACCTGCCGCTCACAAAGCCATGCTGACCATCTCTAATCATTCTATGCTTTTCCAAATAATCATAAATCCTGTCTCTCAGAATTCTCTCCAAACATTTGGCCACAACTGATGTAAGACTGACTCATCGATGATTCCCAGGATTATCTCAATTGCCTTTCTTGAAAAAGGGAATAACGTTTGCCACCCTCCAGTCATCTGGTATGACTCCAGTGGACAGTGTGTGCATGCAAAGATCATTGCCAAAACATAGTAATCACTTGCCTCCCTTCTCATAACAACCTAAGTTATATCCTTTCTGGCCCAGGGGACTTATCTATCCCCATGATTTTAAAATATTTTCAGCACATTCTCTGTCTGAACGTCGACCTTTTCGACCATATCAGCCTGTTTCACGTTGTCCTCACAAGGAACAAGGTCCCACTCACTCAATTCTGAAGCAAAGTACTCATTAAATACCTCCCCTACCTGCTCAGACTCCGGGCAAAGGTTTGCTTCACTATAGCGGGTATAAATGTGGAATTATATCTCATCATTGAATTAATGTAAAGATATTGCAGTGTACAATCACTCGACTACTTTGAATATTGAACGGTATTTTAACTGAGAAAAAAAATTTGAATTGATTTGATTACATTTCACTTCATGGTAACATTTATTGTATTTAGATCCACGATAAGAGTTTCCTTTTCACATATATCAAACTTACTTAAATTAATCACACGTTTATGTGAAGAAAATCGAATTAACATCTGCTTGTTCCTTCCTTTATCAATGACTGTTCACTTTGAAATAGTGGAAGTTGTACATTGTTGAAAGGCAGGGAACTTGCCTTCGGCTGAATATTCACATTGAATGACTGATGCATTTTTAAAATTAAAGTACAATGATCACGCAGTTTTGTCAATTTGTCTTTCAAAGAATTATCATGAAATTCCTCTTTATTTAAGACTATCATTCATTTATTCTATTGTTATTATAAAATATTGTTTAATTTCCACTCCATTACAAACAGAAACTACCTAATTAATTCCCATTCAAATTACTACAATAAACAGCTGATAAGTTTTCATTTGTGTAACCACTTTAAACATAATATTGCAGTCCTGCCGCCCTGAGTGGGAACATTATGAAAGGAGCCTGTCGAGCTGTGGCAGTGTCTCTATTCCTAGACCCGAGGGAAGGTTTCAAATCACACTCTCAACAGAAATATATCAAGAGCTATCTGAATGTTGATGAGAGAGTACCTAAGCACAGACTGAACTGCTTTTCAATCCAACATTAGATCTGCTTTTATCTATTATATCAATAATCACAAAATCTGATATTTATTTGTGTCAGGTTACCAAGAAATATATCAGGCGACTGACTGTGTGGAGTTTGCACATTCTCCCCGTGTCTGCGTGGGTTTCCTCCGGGTGCTCCGGTTTCCTCCCACAGTCCAAAGATGTGCAGGTCAGGTGAATTGGCCATGCGAAATTGCCCGTAGTGTTAGGTAAGGGGTAGATGTAGGTGTAGGGGTATGGGTGGGTTACGCTTCGGCGGGGCGGTGTGGACTTGTTGGGCCAAAGGGCCTGTTTCCACACTGTAAGTAATCTAATCTAATCTAATCTAATAATCTAATATATATTAGCCACTTTGTTTTTACAAAAGACTTCTATCTGTCCCTGTTTTCTCTAACTGAAAGAAATCTGAAGGAGATTTTCACTTTTACGAAAAAAGAGGAGGGGTTTCCCATATAAATTAATGCTCCTTCGATTTACGCCTTTTCAGTTTATGTAAGGTTGCATAATAACGCTTTACTTTCGGATAGTGGGGATACCTGTATCTAATTCTGTTGCCTATAAGTTCCTGGAGAATAACTGAAAATGTTGCAGAATTAAGGCTTACGATGTCTAAGTAATGAGATTGATCTTTTTTTGTTGCAAAGAGGCAGGTCCAAAAAATTGAAACACATTAAACATTATTCTCTCGTGCTATAAATTTGAAATAAAGTTGATATCTTCTTCAGTAAACTAACAAATGCTACCACCTATTACTTGTCAGTCAGCTGATTACCTACTTTGCAACTAAATGGTGTGATTCATCTAAATATTACTCTGTCCTTTGATCAAAGTGAATTAGTAATTGTTGTTCAGTTTATGAACTGTCAGAAACTTGCTTTTATTTTTCCATTCACCTGTTCATTTTCACCGTAAGATTGAAATTCTTTGAAAATATTGGAGTTTGTTCATTTAAAAATAAGGTTTGCACATCTCTCACATATCTCACTTCTTGTATTATGATTCAAGGATGTTTTCTGGTGGAATTCTAGTAAATACCAAACATTTGTTGGCTTCAAATAAGGTCTTTAACACCCAGTTATCAATCGGTGGTTAATGTTTCAGCTGTTTACATTGACATTGATTATGTACTCATTCAGAGAGATCAACTGACAATTATAAACTACTTGCAGGATTATTGAATTGAGAAAAAGATACAGACGTGGAAACATTTTTTAGAATGAATTCCTTTTTCATTCAAATGTGTCGGCATTTCAAGAATTCTATATAGCCATCCATTGGTTTTCTTGTCGATAAAGTAAATTTATAACTCATGTGAATTTTAATGTGTTCTGTATTATGAAATTTGTATCAGATTTAAGAAGAAAGAGAGGAGCAATGAACATGAAAACTTCAGTGAATAGAATGCATAGTAAATTAAATTGACAGATGTAACTTTTAGTATTTTCTCTGAACATTCAGTCAAATATTTCTAATGGCAAGAGCGTTGGGCCGGCAAAGCACAGCAGGTCAGGCAGCATTCAAGGAGAAGCAGAATCGACGTTTTGGGTATAAGCCCTTCATCAGGAAACTTTTCGATACCCCTGCTTTTTGAATGTGTCTGCACGTTTCCAACACCACAGCTTTCCTCACTTTCTCCAAATATGCTTAATGAGCATGAACTGAAAATGTTAGCAACAGCAGTTGAACAAGACCAAATAAACACATTTTTTGCAATATTGAGAGTGAAAACGTATAGTGAGAACATGCAACAAATCAGATCGAACAACATCCCTTGCCGTTAGAACTTTTGGCCCTTCATAATAAAGAATAACCATGCTTTTAACAACCAGTATGGTCTATAACGACTGAACTGAAATACCAGAGACAACGATTGCATTTATTGGAGGGAATTATAACCAAATCCTTACTGTGAGAGTGGGGATTGATCTCAGAAACAATAAGATATTTACTGTGATTATTCCACTAAACAGTAATTAGATGGTCATGAAGATCTTTGTGTGGCTTTATGTGCAGTGTTTTGTTTGAACATTGATTTGAGTAACATTGAGATATTTTACAAGATTGACAATTGACAGTTAAAGATAAGTTTTAAATTCAACATTTTAAAAAATTGTCAGTTTTGTTCAGTGAAACACAAATCTAAGTTTATGGAATCGATACTGTGCGGAAACAGACCATTTGGCCCAACAAGTCTACACTGACGTTCCAAAGAATAATCCACTCAGAACCATTCTTCTCTCAGATTACTGGACATTTACCCATGACTAATGAACATTGCCTACACATCCCTGAACTGAATGTGCAGCTTAGCATGGCCCATTTACCTAACCTGCTTATCTTCGGATTGTGGGAGAAAACCAGAACATGCAAACTCCACACAAACATGTGGCCGAGGATGGAATCAAACCCAAGTGCATCACACTGTAAGATACGATTGCTAACCACTGATCCTGTGTTCTCAATTCCCAGCCACCATGTTCAAGACGTCTATGTAACTGTTCATTGGTTCTCTTGTCCAGATACTAATTTATAATTCATATCGCTTTTATTGTCCCCGGAATTTTGAGATTTGTCTGAAAGTTAAGAAGAAAACGTGCAGCAATTAATATGAGTACTTGAGAGAATAAAAAGCACAGTAAATTTAAATTACAGACTGTGAGAATCAAAGCTCACTCACTTCAATAATTTCAGCCCAAGACAAGATCTGAAGCAATCAGTTTGTTTATTAGACGCTTGCAAGCGTGGTGCCTGGAATAAGGCACACAGAGTTTAGCAAATACATATCTTATATAGGACTCACTACTTCAAACCCGGAGCCCATTACTATTATCTCTCGCTTGCCTTATCCGGCCTTGTGCTTAACAAATTTCAAATTTTACTTTGCCATTTCACCACATCCTGCTGTTTTCCATTGTTAGGTATATCCTGCATCACTACTATCTAAATCCCCCACTTGTGACATTCCCTCCCTTTCCCCAAACATATTGATCCTTATGACCTTTTAATTGGGCTTTGTTTTTGTGTTTTTGCAAAAGTGGGAAACAGATGCTCTTAACTACTGCTTGTACAAGCATATCTGGCTTAACCTACATCCTCACAGCGCTTTATCTCGTTGTCTGTACCATCTACTTTTGTTTGCAGGCACGTTTCATTCTTGTATGCACATTTTAGCTAATACAAATACATTTATATATTTTCTTCACATAGTTTTAATTCTTGTTGACTCAGCTCTTGGTTGAAACAATTATACACTGGTGTGAGTGCATAAACCTTGCATAAATAATTATGATTGCAGAAGTGATACTACTTTAACTATATCCCAAAATTTCCCCCTTTTTCTTTAATTACCATTTGTTATCTTCTGCATTTTTCTTTTAAGCATTGCCCCAAAAATTCGCAAGCATCATTCTGGAGATTCGATCCATCTTGGTCTCACTCAACCCCTCATTATTTAATCGAAAAATTTCCTCTGCCTGATTCCATTTTAGGGGTATCTGTTTTATTAAGTCTGTTTGAATCAGTCTTTGGGTGAGTCCTCGTATACAGGGCATGATACAACACCCAATGGCTACTAATACCCCGGCTAGTGCTATCAGGGAAGTAAGGATGGAAACCACCACCCCCTTCCATTTTCTAAACCATGATTCACACCATCCTGTGAGAAATGTGTCTACTCCTGAATTCTCAGCCAGTTCCTCTGTTAAAATATTCAATCCCCTTAACACCCGAATAATTGAACCATCAGGTACAGTGTTATTAGGAATAAAGGTGCAACAGCATCCTCCAAACACCACTCACACACACACACTTTTTCTGCTTGAATCATATCAAGGGCCATTCTGTTTTCCTATGCCATCCTACTTGTCGCATCAAGCTGGTCTGATATTCCTTTAACCACATCTCTTGTATAATTTAAAAGTCGCTGTTGATTATAGAAAATGTAATTTATCCAATCTACATTTTTATTAATTGTTACCCACCAAAAGAGAGCTGACTCAAAGCCTTCTGCAATCTGATTACGAGCCTTGAACTCATCAGGTACTCCCCTAGGGACTCCTACAGAATCGAGATAAATCCTGTCAACGAAAGAAGTGTCTAACAGTGATCTCTTACTCCTCCCCTTTTTGCCCACTATTTTTTCCTTCTCAAATGCCAGGGTAAATGGAATTACCAATTGTACCATTGCACATATCCCTTTCCAATCCGGTGGTAGCGTGGGTCTCAATATTTTGCCTCCAGAGCACCACCATAGATCCACTCGGGGAGCCTTTAATGCTGAATAGTTACCTCCCTTGTCTGTTTCGGTGACATTAATAATCTCTGTACATAATTTCAGATCCCCCAAATGTCTGGACCGATTTGTACCTCGTCTATGCACACACGACATGTGATTTCCAACTCCGGCTGAAAACGTGGTGCGGGGGGAGGTGGCTTTTGAATCTTTCTTCTCCAAGGGATCGAACATCAGAGATAGGGAGGTACAATTCCTATCATTCCATGCAGTCTTATCCTTTACAGGGCTATCATACATTTCATGCCCTTCCTGTCTCGCTTCCACCCGAGCCAACCCGGAACAACCCGGGCCACTGGTCTACCGAAGGCACATGCATAGCAATTGCTCTTGTTCAGACTTTTTACAGCATAATTTACCCATTCAACTCAGGCATTTGCACCCCCACACTCAGTTACTATCCGATGGTTTGTTTCAAGTCCGTTTTCTCTATAATTTTTATTACTTTAGAGTCATCGGGAGGGGTGAAAGGTTGTACCTTATTATCCAATTGTTCTGCCCGTTTTCCCTGTCCTACGCTAATTTGAAAACAGCAGCCCGAGAATTCCTTCCCGTTTGTTTACATTTCTATCGCAAACCTTTCATCTAATTGTATCTCATAGGTGCCCCCCACCCCGAGAATTGCTTAGTGCCATGTGGTTTTCTTCATCATTAGGTATATTGGGTTATTTTTTTATCAGGATAATCGAGAGGTGATCGGAAGGTGGCCCGGTGTATTGTGACAAGACCATTATAACAAGTACCATCCCAAAGGACTTAAGATGTATCTCTGAGCTGCAGTACTGTCTCTGATTATCTACATCCCCACAATTTACTAAACTACATGCATCAGGTCTATTACTTGCGGATTATCAGACTCAGGGACTGTTAATAAAACATATGAAAATTATATTTGACAAAATCCCAATACTAAAAGAGCTAGCATCATAACTCTAAGCATCCCCAGCATTCTAAAATTTGTGCGAAAGCATAAAAAAACTTAATTCACAATCCTACAGAAATAATCCCACACTCACGTCGCCACCGTATAATTAGTTACTCTAAGTCTCTTCAGCCTGAGTTTCAGCGGGTCTTGTGTTGATTCGGCTGTCTAGACTTCTTCCTCAAGTGTAGTTTACACTGGCCCTTTCATCCGAGTGTAGTGAGTCCAGTCTTTCTCCGCTGTCCTTATTGTCGTTTCCCTAATCAAAGGATCCTGATACGGCCCTTACCAGTCCGGCTGCAATTTCGTTTCTCTCCATGATTTTACTAAGGCCCAATCTCCTGGCCGGATGGGATGAACGGTGAATTCAAAGGGCGGAGTCTGTGCCAATAAACTCTGTTTCCTGAGGAAAGACAAAGAGGCGGACAAGCCCAGTATATATTTCTTTCGAAAAAGTCTTTAATTTCAGGAATTGTCAATTCTCCGTTCGTTCCCAGATATTCCCAAATCTTGCCTTGGGGCTGTTCGTACTCGCAATCGAGCTATCAGTAAACATTTGGTCCAAGGGAGTCTGGTTTCTATTATCAATTTAGAGAGCTATCGTTTGAGTGTTTGGTTCATTCTCTCAAATCTTCCTGATGATGGTGGGTGCCATGGAGCATGGAACTCCCAGGAAATTCCCAACCCTTTCATTATCTCCTGTAACACTTTAGAGGTAAAATGAGTTCCTTGGTCGGAATCTATGTGGTTCACTAGTCCATATCAGGGAATTATGTGCTCTAATATTGTTTTAGACAACACACTCGCAGGGGCGGTACCTCGGGGGTATGCTTCGACCCAACCAGACAGATGATCTACTATGAGCAGCATATATTTTAGTCTTCCTACGCTGGGTAGTTCAGTATAATCGACTTGTATAATCTGGAAGGGTCTCAATCCCGGGACTCTCCCTCCCGAGGTCTGTTTTCTAAAGACTTTCTTATTTACCTTTCTGCATATTGCATACCCCTCACATAGTTGTTTAGCAATTGTATATATTCCTTTACATCCATATTCCCTAAGAACTAAATCACACATTGCTTGTACTCCCCAATGGCTGCCTTGATGTAGGACAGCCATAATTTCTCGCATCATATCTTTGTTTAACATTTCCCTTCCATTGCCAGTCTGCTGTTTTCTTTTGCAGCCCCCGAAACCTTTCAATTCTTTTCCCTCTCTTTCAGTAAATATAGGAGCTTCCGGGGATCAGGAACAGTAGATATTAGGGAAAGAATCAGCGCTCCTTGTGTGTCCAGGCCTGCTTCTTTAGCCACTTCACTGGCTAATCTATTCCCCCTAACTTCTGGTTCATTTCTTTTCTGATGACCATTTACATGCACGACCGCTATTTCTTGGGGGAGTGATAGGAACTCCAAGACCCGTTTAATCAACTCCTCTTGTGCTAATTCCTTCCCCCAGCTATTTATCAGTCCTCCTTCCTGCCATACCTTTCCAAAAGTGTGCACAACAACAAATGCATATTTAGAGTCAATGTATGTTGCTCCCTCTTTATCTTCGAACGCCCTAAGGGCACTTTCCAATGCATACAGTTGGCAGGTATGAGCTGACAACCCATTTGCCAAACTTCCTGCCTCTATCAGACTACCTTTCGTCCCATCTACAACTGCATACCCATTATGTCTTTTCCCTTCAGTCACCCGGGGTGACCCGTCTATAAAATGTCGGGCTCCTGCATGAAGCGGAAAGTCTCTCAGGTCCATGCAGACATTAATTTGGTATCTATAATGTCAAGGCAGTTGTGCTCTGGATTCTGAGGGGATTCTCCTTCCCCTTTCAAAAGAAAGGCAGCTGGATTTAAACAATTGTCCGTGACCAATACTAGATCATCATTTTCTATTAATATTGCCTCATATTTCAGAAACCGTGAGTCTGTCAACCATCGCCCAGCTTTTTGATTTAGGATCGTTCTCACTTGGTGTGGAGTGCTTACTGTTAGGGCTCCCCCAAATCGAAGCTTCCTGCTTTCCTCCAACAACCGTGCAGTGGCAGCCACGGCCTGCACACACTCAGGCCACCCCCAGGATACTGGATCCAGTAGCTTCGAAAGATATGCTACTGGCTGTTTCATTCCTCCCCACCTCTGGGTTAATACTCCCAAAGCCGCTCCCTTATCTACGGTAGTAAAGAGCTGGAAAGGTTTATCTAGAGAAGGTAAGGCTAACATGGGGGCATGGATTAGATCTCTTTTGAATTCTTAGATAGTTATTTTTCCTCTTATTCCCAACTCAGACACTTTGGTTCCTCCTCTAATAGTTTGAGATATAATTTATTCGCCTTTTGAGCATAAGAATCAATCCACAATCTGCAATATCCAGTTAAACCCCCCAAAATTACATAATTCTCGTTTAGTCTTGAGCAGCGGAATCCCCACTGTTCCCTTTAAACATTCCGGGCTGATCTTTCGCTTTCCCTCACTAACTAAATGTCCCAAGTATTTCATTTCTCGCTCCACATATTGTATTTTGCTTTTAGATACTCGCAGCCCCTGCTGATCCAGGAAATTCATTTTTTTTTAGTGGCTTCTACTACTCTTTCTCTTCTTTTTCCTGTTACTAAGAGGTAGTCTACATACTGCAACAGGGTAGTTCCCTTGGGGCTGCTAAATTTCGGCAATGTTTGTTCTAACATCTGTCCAAATAAATGTGGGGATTCCGTAAACCCCTGGGGGAGCACGATCCACCGGTATTGCTGTTTCCGTCCTGGCTTGCGATCTTCCCTTTCAAAGGCAAACAAATTCCTACTTTCCTCCACCAAGGGACAACCCAAAAGGCATCCTTTAAATCCATCACACTAAACCATTTGTGGTCATGAGCGACCTTACTTCATAATGTATACGGATTTGGCACCACTGGGTGCCTGACCTGTACTATTCGTTTCAATGTTCTCACATCCTGCATCAATCGATAAATTCCATCGGATTTCCGCACTGTTGGAATTAGGATATTATAAGGAGACATACATGGCTCCAACAATCCATCTCTAGCCCCTCAATTACTGGCTATAGTCTTCGTTTTCCTTCTATGGCAATGGGATATTGTCGCTCATAACAACGTCCCCTTCCCTTTTTAAACTTATTTCTAGGGGACGGATCTGTACTTTTCCACGATAACCTTCTCTAGCCCATATAATGGGGTCTATCTCTCTTTCCACATCTTCTGTCAACATTACATTTGTACAACTAATTCTTTTTCCTGAATGCCAATCTCCAGTCTTAAGTGGATAATTAAATCTCGTCCGCGTAAGTTACTTCCTATATCAGGGATATACAACAGTTCCCCTGTGACTGTATCGTTCGGACCTTCTATCATCATAGGTTCAAATACTGGAACAGTAAATCCTTCCCCTTTAACCCCGGAAACAGTAATTGACCGTGTTGACATTCCTACTTTCTTTGGTTTAAAATTCAGCGATGACCGTGCTACCCCCGTATCTACTAGGAAGACTACCTCTTCCCTACAGAGTCCCACCTTCAAGTTTATCAAGAGTTCCTGGTGGCACCCAGGGCAGGAGCCCCTGACACCCCTATTCTTCATCAAAATTTATAAGCGGAATTGCCCTTTCTTCTCTTTGTAGGTCAGGACACTCCCGCTTAAAATGCCCAAGTTTCTGCAATAATAGCATCCTGCCGTGGAGACTTACATCTCTGCCCCTGTCACCCGAACCCTCTATCTTCCCTTGTCCTCTCCCTCTCCTTCTTTCTCTCTGTCCTACATGCTGCCACCCACTGCTCTGGTTGCTCACTATTGGTTCCATTCTTTTCTTAACTACCTCATCAATTGGTAGCTACCATTATTTTTGCCTTCTATTTTTTGTCTCTCATCTTCTCTCTTTTCAAACACTTTCTGTGCCTCTCTTAACAATTCATCTAATGGCGTTTTCTCCTCCCTTCTATCTTCAGTATATTTTTCTGTGTCTGGCCATGCCTTTGTCACAAAATGTACTTTCAAAAGATCCTGTGCCGTTGGGTACTCAGGGTTCATTCCAGAGTATTCCCGCATTGAGTCTCTTAATCTTTGCAAGAAAGCTGAGGGAGTCTCATCATTCTCCTCTCTAACTTCAAAGGCTTTAGTCAAATTCTGCGACTTGGAACTGACTCTCTTATTCCTTTTAGAATCAGGTCTTTCAATTCCCTCATTTCTTCCCTATGCGCTGGGTTTTGATTTTCCCACTGGGTGTCTCTGAGGAGAAACTCCGTCTCTCCCTGTCCAGTATCCCCATCCCCAATGGGAAGTTCCCTGTCCCATATTTTAATGGCAGCTCCTGGTATAATTCCCCTTTCTTCCACAGTAAATAGTAAATTCAAAATAGACAGTAACTCAGTCCACGGAAACAGACTGGGCCCCAGGAATTGATCAATTTGTTCAGACAACCCTACTGGCTCCTCAATCGGGACCTTAATTTCCTTTTTGAATGTTCCGACTTCCCTACTGGTGAGGGAGCACTTAAAAGCCCAATCTCTTTGTCCCCTATTGGTACCTCCCGAAGGGGATAAGTCTTTACATTCTTCCCCTTTTTTGTTTTTGTTTCTCTCCCTTTGGCTTTGGTTTAGATACTCCAGAGGCCTCCTCTGCATCTACTTTATCTTCCCTTTCTTTTGTTGAGGATTGAGGATCGGGAACAACAATATCCCTGTCCACCGCCCCTTTGTCCTCCTCTTGTGGGTCATCCGTTACCTGTCCCTGTCTATCTGTCTCTCCTCCTCCCCCATTTTCACCGAATCTGATTTTATGGTATGGTGAGGGGAGAGGGGGGAGTGCAAGCAGGCCAAAAGATCCAAGGGACTGGGTGAGGCAGAGGGGGAATCCTTTGTCTTTACTACCATCATTCTCAAAAACATTCCGGTCGGTTGACTTTGTTTGATTATTAATTCAACTCTTGTCTCCGTGAAGCCTACATCATCCGCAACGTACAAATTAGATGCTTAACAAATCTCTCTCCATTTGCCGAGGTGGGTGCAACTTCAATACCACTGAAGAAACTGGACACCCTCCACGACAATGCAGTCACTCAACTGTATATTTTTCAACATCTGAATATTTATTCCCTTAACTGCTAAGGCACAATTGTAGCAGAATGCACCACATAGAAGATTCACTGCAGTAAGACATCCATCTTTGTTGACAGAATCTCCAAAGCTCAAAAACTGTACCGACTATAAGGACAAGATTGAAGATGCACTAAAACTTCACCATTTGCAAGTTACCCTCCAAGGCACATACCAGCTTGACCTGGAGAGGAATCAGTGGTAAATTCACAGCGTGGTGAAGTAGTTTGATGGGCAACGATTTATACTTCAGTCGTTTTAATAATTTGGCGACCAGAACTGTACAGAGTATTCTAAACGCGGCCGAACCAAACTCTTGTGCAATTTTAGCATGACTTGCCTGCTCTTATACTCAATGCCCTACCCAGTGAAGGCAAGCATGACATATGCCTTCTTCACTACTGTCTCCACCTGTGCAGTGACCTTCACGGTATAAAGAAGCTGAACTCCCAGATCTCTCTTCTCATCAAGTTTACCCAAGGCTCTTCTGTTTACTGTATACTTGGCTCTGGAATTCGACTTCCCAAAATCATCACCTCACATTTTCTTGGATGGAACTCCATTTGCCATTTCTCCGCTCAACTCTTCTGTCTATCTCTATTCCCGTTCATTCTTTGACAGGCCCTTATGTTTTCTGGCTACTCCACCAATCTTTGTGTCATCTGCAAATATAATGGTGAGATACACGCTGGCAACCCTTGGAGATTGGAACATGGCAATTGTTCATCCCATGCAGCAAGGAACCATGTTTGGATGCTTTTTTCCCAGTGAAGTACCACTGTTTCCTGATGTAGATCAAGAATTCAAACTTTTTTTTAGGAGTCATGATTTAGAAGATTAATAACGATACGTAGTTGGATAGTTGACTATGATGAATAATGTCAGGGACTGCAGGGATGTAGCCATCAGGTGAAAAGGAAAAAATGGTGAATGGAATTGAATCCAGACCAATGAGTGGTAGTGAATTTGGGGAGTTGTAACAATAACAGTGAGGATTATACAGAGGAATTCAATTACATTGAAGCCATTGAATGTCAATCGAATATGATTAGATTCTCATTTGTCAGAGTTATCTTCGCTATATTTGGCCCTTTTAGTGGGTCAATCCGATTCTAAATGCTTTCTGATTTCAAGTTCCAACTCCCGTCTGCGCCAGAAATTTCAACCCGTTTCCTCGCCGAAAGTTCTCCACCTGTCTTAATAATATGTAAGGACGCTGTAAGGGGCAGCGCAGACTTACAAACATGTTGCTAGCTCTGTATACAGTAGAACTTCGTGGAATGATTGGTTAGGCTGGGATTATTCTCCTTGAAGCAAAGGAGACGGAGGGGAGCTTTACAATCACATAATAACAATTATAAACGCTCAATGTTCGTGGGATCTTGACAGGGTAGATACTGGCAGGTGGTTTGCCCTATACTCTGAGGAGAGCACCAGAGGACATAATCTCAGAATTAGATATTTCACATTTAATTCAGAAATGAGGAGTAATTTCTTTGCTCAGGGGTCAAAGGATCTGTGGCATTGTCCAGTAACCGCTGTTGAGACTGTTTGGTTGGGTATTTTCAAGCTGTGACAGATAGTTAATCAGGAAGATGATGAAACTTTGCCAAGCTAAGTGAACAGAAAGGAGTTCAAGATGATCAGATCAACTATGTTAAAAATCACACAAACCAGGTTATAGTCCTACAGGTTAAATTGGAAGCACACTAGCTTTCAGAGCATCGCAGTGTACAGAAGCTGCGATTGCTGAAGGAAGTTGCTAGCTCTTATACAGTTGGCAAGTCAATGATCACGCTGGATGATGGATCGTTGTATGATTCACACACAGCAGAAATTTGTGAAAGAATGAAATGTTTGTTTAATTGGAGAAATTTTCTGCGGTTCCAATTCCGAGTGACTGTTTGAAATACTGATCAGATCTTCGTGTGAAGTGTTCGGTTAAAATACTCATGACCAACCCCACTGGATAAACTTGTGCTCCCGATCTCTTGTTATTTTTTTCTCTTTCTTTCGATGTAAATTCATAGAAAGACAAGATGGAATGTAGGGCAGAAGGAAAAATGCGTTCCTTCTCATTCCACCAATTTAATCTACAATTGAATAGAATGACTGCTCTCATTCTTCATTTCGACTTTAATGTAGTGTCGATTATTTGTGAATCTCCCGTGCAGTGAAGGGCAAGAACAAGATTCTTGATCCAGTGTATACCAGACGTGTGAGGTGCAAAGAAAAACTGCTAGAGCAGTGCATAAAGTTCACAACCAGAATGTGACTCGAACCCATGAATGTGGAGCACAGCGGTGTAATAACCCACCACCATAATCTCTCGGTCTCCTCTGCACATTTTGTAGAGGGGTGACATGTGACCTCATCAGGTTACATGTGGTGAAAGTCATGTATGAAAAGGTTCCAGAGTGGAATCTAATCCACACCAATGTGTTTCTGCTTTCACAAGAATTATAATAACAGCAAATTCTAATAAATAGCAATGCTGGTCAGAATGAATAGCTGTCATTAATACATTCTGATTCAGAACTGAAACAGAATGAAACAGGACAAGAATTTCCCGTCATATTTACACCTACATTTGACATATAATTTCTTCAGTCACTTTCTCTCTCACGTGAAGAAGCAGCCATGGTGAGTGAAATAAAGGTGATGTTGTCGCTCAATGGCCTTTCTCACATGACTAAACCTGAATTGGATTAAATCGCAATAAATGCTGATTTGTTCATTTCATTTTAATTTTGCTGAAACCTCACAATGTTCATTGTAATAATGAGAAGTGAATTAGATATATCTCATTGGAACGATTAATGTTGTATTCAAATTTGCTCTGACTTTATTTCAGCTTAACGAAATACTGCTAGGAAAAGCAGAGGGTTAAATTGCAAAAGAAAACCCACAAGTTTTGTCGCTCGTTGCTTTGGCAGATTTCACTGAGTATTAAATGGACCAAACATCATGGTGTTTGTTCTCACATCCTTAACGCATGTGATGAAGGCAGGAAGTCGATCTCCAAGCAACTAGTTACTTCCTATTCATTATGTAATATCTTCCCTTCGCAATAAATAAAAATCCACTCTGTTTCACTTACAATGCTTTAGGTGGAATATTATGCCAAGTCTTTCAAAATGCAGAGTTTTGGAAGCGAATCTTATTCAGGTGCACACATTAAAGAATTTTCTTTGCATTTAAAGTCAACCCACTTAGACATTGTTTCCTGCAACTTCCGATCGACTACACCCCACCTCTGCACCTTTACCTAGCCACACGCTGTCTCTCTCCTTGTGAAATTTATTCCTTGTATGTCACCAAATGTGCCTTTCCAAATATTTTGAAAAACAGATTCTTGGAGTGACAGCAATTCTGTTCTCATCATTTCTTTGCCCTTCCAAGGTTTTATCAAAGCTATTGAATGCCTGACATCTAGATGTTTACTTACTTGAAAGAGGGAATTTCCACCTATTTAGTCTGTTCAAACATTTCATAACCTGAAAAAAAACCCATTAGGTTTTCCTTGGTTCAGGGATAACTGTTCTCAATTTTCCAAGAAGACAAGTGAATAAAATCTCAACCTCAGTACACCTCCATCAGCATCTTCTCTAATGGCTTTACACCCCAGTAAACACCGTCATTATCAATTCATAGAATCACAGAATCCTACAGTGCAGAAAGAGCATTTCAGTCAATCGAGCCGGTGTCGAATCTCTGAAGAGCATCTCACCCAGTCCTCGCTCCCCTCCCTATTTCCTTATATTTCACCTGAAGAAGGGGAATCCCTCCCCCATATGATTTCAAATAAACCTGTTGGAGTATAACCTGATGTCCTGTGACTCCTGACCTTGTCCCCGCGTCACCCATGGCTAATTCACCTCACTTACTTAATTCACTCCCTGGACACGAGAGGGCAGTTTAACTTTGCCAATCAACCTAACCCTCCCTCTGAACAGCAGTGCGAATTACTGAGACAATGTTCCATCATACTGAGCAAATGCTGTATCATTTTTTAATGGTTTTATACCCTGGTAACAGCCTCATCAAAACAAATGAACCCAAATTCAATGTTTCGAAACGCTACTCTGACCTTTACAATTTAATTCGTGCTGCGGGAAATGTTTCTGCACTCATATTTGAATGTGTTTATGTTGTTTCTTCCTCAGCTTTCTGCTTCTAGTAAATACTTCAATCCGGAACAAGTCTGTCAAATGCTTTTCATTCCAACACAGTCACAAGGTGAAGTTTGCAGAAGTCACGTGTTTGGCCGTTCACTGACACTCTGCCTCCCTGAGAATTGCAGTCCTTCCCCACCTTTAAGGAGAAAGTGAGGACTGCAGATGCTGGAGATCAGAGCTGAAAATGTGTTGCTGGAAAAGCGCAGCAGGTCAGGCAGCATCCAAGGAACAGGAGAATCGACTTTTCGGGCATAAGCCCTTCTTCAGGAATCAGGATTCCTGAAGAAGGGCTTATACCCGAAACGGCGATTGTCCTGTTCCTTGGATGCTGCCTGACCTGCTGCGCTTTTCCAGCAACACACTTTCAGCTTCCCCACCTTTATTCAGGCAGCCCTGTCCTTCCTGCGACATGCCCCATCGAGAATGGAAGGACAGGTATCAATACCCACACTTGGGAATGGAGCGACAGTTTTAAAACGTTTACACTGTCCCCAGTGGAAAATTGAGCCCTGTGACAGGCGGGGACACTAACCATTATACTACCGAGGACAAGAGTGTCAAAGGAGGCCCTTCAACTAAATGTGGCCACACTTGTCAAAAACAACTGCCTAATGAACTGAATCCCATTTCAGTTATATGTATTGGCATCAAGAGTTCACATCTGAATATTTATTCAGGTTATAAGGGTTTCTGCCGCTCTGAACAATGCAGTGTATTCCAAATTCCAACCACCCACTGGCTGATAAAGCTTTTTCGCACATCTTCTCAAATCTTTCTGTCTTTCTCTTTAAATCTCTGGCCCCTGCTGATCGATCCCTCCATCAATGGGAAACTCGTTCAGTCAACCCTGTCCATACCCTAACTGGATCATGTCTTGTCTACATCTCCTTTGCACTGCGACAAACACTCCACTCTGTCCTGTCTTTCTTCACAACTGAAACTCTTCAGACCAAACAGTATCCCGGTAAATATCTCCTGCAATTCTCTCAGTGTGATCACATCCCTGCTATAATGTGAATGGCAAAACTGCACAACAACACTCTTGTTTGAGCCTAATGAGCATTTGATTTAAAATTTCTGGATTAGTAAGAGGGCGATTCTCGCTAAGCAGAATTTATTACCCATTCCGAATTGCCCAGAGGGCAGTTGAGACTCAACCATATTGCTATGAGTCTGAAGTCACATGCAGCCCAGACTAAGTAGGGATAGCAAATTCCATCGCGAAATGACATCAGTGAAACAGATTTTGTTTTCAACAATTGTCAATGGATCTATAGTAGTCATTAGATTCTTCCTTGCAGATACTTTTTGAATCCAAATTTGACAATCATGACATGGTGGGATTCAAGCCCGAGTACCCAGACTATTACCTCGGTCTCTGGATTATCAGTCCTATGAAATTATCACAAGACCAACACAGAAAGCCACAAAGCTGATCTTTTCCAATAAAATGTCTTTTCACCAAAACTGCCCTGGGTATTTTCCATGAGCCTGACGCTACAATTGTCTCTGGTCAGTAAAAGCTGCTGCATGGGGATTGATTTCACAACCCCAGTATCCAAATGGATCGATTTGTTTGAAGGTCCCGATGGTGGGATTGGGGCACGTTCACCCAACAACAGTGACCGCAGCAGCAGCACAGACAGAACAGTATGAATGTGAAAGAGAGTGATAGGTTGTGCATTGCCTCAGAGAAATGGGGGGAAGGGACGGAAAGGAGGTTTCATGATCCTGGGAAGGATCGGAATCTCTGACAACTGGTGTGATTGAATTCTGATACATGAAATGCAGAGATGCGAGAGAGCGGAACTTGAAGGTAAAACAATTAATTTATTAACGTGTATCACAAAAAGGACAACGGAGAGAACACTTAGTGCCGTGATTGGGTTCAAATCGAGGTTGCTGTGGTCCCAATGCAAAATACCGACAACCACGATCACAGTAACCACAGAACAGGATGCTTGCAAGCAGCAATAAGTATACTAGCAGAGGAAATGTTCGGAAGAACAGCAAATGCACAATATCAGTACTCAGCGAACAGTGACAGATATGTGGGAACTGAGAATGAGCTGAATCTTTCAGATCGATGTCCTCAGAGGCTGTGGAGATCCCTTGAATGAGAATGTTGAAAACTGAGATTGATCGATTTCGACAAAACATCAAAGACTCGGGGGACAGCACAGGATATTGTTGAAATGTATGCTTCAACAGCATTTTAGCTTAACATCGGCACAGTCGCCCAGTGGATGGGAATGTGTGTGCGGAGTTACTCTCTGGCTCCAGTGAAGCAATAGGTGAGCGTGCTGTCCTTCTATGATGGTATAGAGGCGCAAGAAATTCCTCGGTTGAGTGTGCTCCTGCTCAAGGGAATGGTTGTCCCCGTTTATACTATCACAGCGATTTCCGGCGCATCTTTCTAAGACAGCTGAGTGTCACAACTGGAGCGTGTTGAGCCCTTAACTTTGCAATGGTTGGTTTAAAAGATGATTTTGCTGTTTGGATCTGTGTTTCTGACACTGGCGGTGGCAGCTACATTTGCTTGCATCAACTCAGTATCAGTTTCTTCCACACAGTCAAGACTTCAACCTGGAGAAGATGATGTTGGGGTGATATTTTAAACTAGTTATCCTTGGGGGATGGCACACAGAAACGGCGATGTTTACGTTCGACAAATAAAACATGAAATACAAGCATGACCTCAGGAACAGAGATAATAAGTTTAATTTCCTACAATCCCATTCATTCATATCCCTTATGCAGGGGATTCTACCATCTTCACCCAGTCCTGCCTACGACAGACTCCAGGACTAGAAAAAACAAGAGCTGACACTTAATTCAAGAATCTCCACAGTGTGGGGAAGCAGTCTAATCGGCCCTTCCAGTCCACACGGTACATCCGAAGCACATCCCACCAGACCCCACGGTATTCCCTGTCCCATAAGCCTGCATTTCCCATTGTTGATCCCTGTAACTGGCACATCTTTGGTCTGAGGGAGAAATAAAAACGCAAACACACAGAGAATGTGTAGACTGCCCACAGACAGACACCCGAGGCTGGGATCGCACCCGGGTTTGTGGTGTAGCCAGACAGCAACGAACGAGGGGCGAAGAATAAATGTTGTCCTCACCAGTGATACTCACACCCTGTGGGTGAATGAGGAAGAATGAAAACACATTCATAACATGGAAAACAGGATTTGTATCTGTGTGGACACAATTTGAAAGGATAGTTCACCCTGTGTAGAAAAATGCTCACAGATACCACAGAGAAAGCAGGGCAATTTGGGAACTGCTGGAAGGGGTTCAATTAACCACAGAAATGGAATCTCATTTCATTAGGAACACTGGAGCGAGACCGTTCACCAGTCCCGTGTGTGGGAAGGGATCACTGAGCAAAACAACCTCCGGAGACTCCAACAGGATTACATATCCCATCAGGAGTTCGGTTATGATGTCAGTGCGACTGTTAATCCCAAACAGCTGCCTGCTCCATAGCGTCAGTCAGAGTCATACAACATGAAAACAGGCCCGTCAGTCCAACCGATCCATGCTGAACATACTGCCAAACTAACCCATTCCTGTCTGCCTCCTCCTGTATCCGCTGAGTGGTGATAATGCCCTTGTAGTGTTATTCCTGTGTTGTTAATCCAAAACCCAGGTAATATTTTGGGGACAAAGAGTTCAGGTCTGGCATGACAGATGGTGGAGTTTGGATTCAATAACCACCTGGAATTGAAGAGTCTCGTGATGACCTGAGTCAGTTGTGTGGAAAATCCCATCTGATTCACTCATGCCAGTTCGGGAAGCAAACTGCCATGTTCATCTGCTCAGTCCCACAGGCGACTCCAGATGGATAATACCGTGGTTGACTCTTAAATGCCCTCTGGGAAATAACTGACGTACTCTGCATGAATAAATTTATTTTAAAAATCCCACTTTCCAATTCATGTTTGGAATCAATTGTCCATTAAATGTTGCAAACATACCCTCATCCATCACTTCCTCAGCAAGTTAATTACACACATAAAACACCGTCCCTAACAAAATGCCGCACATGTCTCTTTTTTAAAAAAATCTCTCTCTTTTCATCTTAAACATATGCCCTCTCGCCTTGAAATCCCCCTCCTGAGAAAAGGCCGCTATCGTTAACTCTAAACTTGCCTCTCAATAATTCATAAACTTCTGTCAGGTCGCCGTTCAAGCCCCTAACCTAGAGTGAAAACAGTCTCAACTAGGAGAAAGTGAGAACTGCAGATGAGGGATCAGAGTCGAGAGTGTTGTGCTGGGAAAGCACAGCAGATCAGGCAGCATTTGAGGAGCAGGACAATCGACGTTTCGGGGAAGAGCCTGGTGAATGACACTTGCGCGAAAAAAATTGATTCTCCTGCTCCTCGGATTCTGCCTTACCTGATGTGGTTTTCCAGCACCCCGATCTCGAGTCTGAACAAAGTCTCAGCCTATCCAGCCTTTCATTATAACTCAAACCTTCCACAGGCAACAAGCGTGTATACCTTTTGTGAACCTACTACAGCTGAATAATATCATTCCTACAACTGGGCGACCAGAACTGGACATAATATTCCAGAAGAGGCCTCATCAATGTCCTGCAAAACTTCAACATCACTCCCAACTACTATACACAAAGGACTGAGCAATGAAGGAAAGTATTTTAAATGCCTTTGAAACATCTTGTCTGTTGGTAATTCAAATTACAAGGAATTATGTACCTGCACACCGAGCTTCCGTGTTCTCCAACATACACAAAGCCATATTCTTTTTGTTGTACCAAAATGCAATACCTTCCATTTATCCAGATTGAACTCCATGTTACATTTTTCAGTACAACGACTCATCGGTTAAAGATCCTTTTGAAACTTAGATCATCTTCCTCACTGTCTACAATTCTGGCGTCGCCTGCAAACCTACGAAGCATGCCTGCAGTGAGTTCCACTGTTTTCTCATATAGATCAATGATTCATATTTACTTGTAACGGCCGTGATTTAGCAGTGTGCAGGTCATACAACAGTTAGTTATGCAATTAACCATGAGGAAGAAAGCCGCAGACTGCAGAGAGATATTAAACAAGTGGAAATAAAAATGGTGAAAGCAATTCATTCCAGGGAAGTGGGTGATATTGAAGCAAAATTAAACTTCAAACCAGCTGCCCCTGCTCCAGTTGTGTCACTCAGCTGTCTCAGCAAGATGTACTGTAGATTGCTGTTAGTATAATCGGGAACAAATATTCCATTCTGCCCGCCTTTGACCAGAAGCACTCCCAACCTCGGAATTGCTTGCGCCTCCAAACCATCATAGAAACACCGTGTATTCTCCGGTTGAGTCACTTGAGCCATCGAGTATCTCTGCAACTTCATTCCCATCTTGATTTCAATTTGGGTATTTGCGACTGCGCCACTCAGTTCCTCTGATTCTGGGGCAGGGAACAGGGACTATGTGGCAGCAGTGGTTACTGCCTTGTGTGGGGAAACTCGTGAAGTAACCGAAGTTAAACTGCATTGCTATTGAAGTATACATTTCAACAAAAGCTTGGTAAAAACAATGACTGCAGATGCTGGAAACCAGATTCTGGATTAGTGGTGCTGGAAGACCACAGCAGTTCAGGCAGCATCCGAGGAACAGTAAAATCGACGTTTCGGGCAAAAGCTCGTCATCAACAATACAGGCAGAGAGTCTGAAGGGTGGAGAGATAAGTGAGAGGAGGGTGGGTGTGGGGAGAAAGTAGCATAGAGTACAATAGTTAAATGGGGGAGTGGATGAAGGTGATAGGTCGGGGCGGAGGGTGTAATGGACAGGTGGAATAGATGATAGGCAGGTAGGACAAGTCAGAACAAGTCATGGGGACAATGCTGAGCTGGAAGTTTGGAAATGGGGTGAGGTGGGGAAGGGGAAATGAGGAAACGGTTGAAGTCCACATTGATGCCCTGGGGTTGAAGTGTTCCGAGACGGAAGATGAGGCGTTCTTCCTCCAGGTGTCTGGTGGTGCGGAAGCGGCGGTGAAGGAGGCCCTGGACCTCCATGTCTTCGGCAGAGTGGGAGGGAGAGTTGAAATGTTGGGCCACAGGGCTGTGTGGTTGATTGGTGCGGGTGTCCAAGAGATGTTCCCTCAAGCGCTCTGCTAGGAGGCGCCCAGTCTCCCCAATGTACAGGAGACTGCACCGGGAGCAACGGATACAATAAATAATATTGGTGGATGTGCAAGTAACAAAAGCTGCACTGTCCCCGGAGTCTTTGATGTTTTGGAGAAATCTATATATCTCAGCCTTCAACACATTAATGATGGAATCACCACAACCACTGGGGGAACCGACGTTAAACGGTCAGACAATTCTGAGTTCCCACATATCTGCTACTGTTCGCTAAGCACTGATATTGTGCATTTGGTGCTCTGCCTAACATTCCTTATGATACTGTACTTAGTGCGCAAACTCAGCATGTTTGTCTGTGCGTTGCCATGATTGTATAGTGGTTACTACTCTGCGTTGTGGCCGCAGCGACCTCCGTTCGAATCCGATTCACGGCACTAATTGCTCTATGTGTCCCAGTCTGTTGTGAAACACAAAGGAATCAGTTGTTTTATAGTTTTGATTTTCTCCAAGGTGATTTTTTTTCCTTCAAGCTCTGCTCGCTCATACCTCTGTGTTTCATATGTCAAAATTCAAATCCACCCGTTCTCAGAGATTTCTTCCCTCCTACGATCACTAACCGAATTTTCCATCCCATACCCCCATGTCATTAATTTGGAGATGTCGGTGTTGGACTATGGAGTACAAAATTAAATATCACCCAACACCAGTTTATGGTCCTACAGGTTTAATTGAAGCACTAGCTTTCGGAGCGCTGCTCTTTCCTCATGTGTTTGCGGAGTCATTTCCTATTTCATTAAGGCACTGCAGAATCTAACACTGACTCTCAGATTGATACCGATCAGTCTGTGTGGCTGGGGTCACTGTTGCTGGGTGAACGTGCCCCAACCCCACCATCGGGACCTGCAGACTATTTGATCCATTTGGTTACCACTGTTGTGAGATCAATACTCATGTAGCAGATTTACTGATACGGACCAGATATTATTGGGGGTGGGGGTGGGTGTCAAGCTCAGGAAAATGGCACAGAACAGTATCGGGGAAAAGCGACTTAATTGGATAAGATCAGATTCACTGCTTTTCTACAATGGCTGAGCGCGATTACCACTGAACACTGAACTGTTAATTCAGACACCAGGGACCTGGGTTTGACTCCGACCATGCTAGGTGGTAGAATTGGGATTCAATAAATATCTGGAATTACGAATCTCATAACTCCTGTATATCCATGTTCAATTGTTGAAAAAAAACAAAACCATCTGACGTCATTTAAGGAATGAAACTGCCATTCTTACCTTCTCGGGCCTCCATGTGACTCCAGACTCACTACAATATGGTTGAGTCTCCACTACCCGCTGTGCAATTAGGGATCACAATCAATACTGCCGAGCCAGCGACGCCCTCATACTGTAACAGAATAGAAAAAAAGTTCATTCGGCTCTAGCTAGATTACTGTGTGCAGTTCTGCAATTCAGAGTACTGCATGGATGTGATCACACTTGGGAACGTTGCAGGAGAGATTCACTGGGATATTGTCTGGGCTGAAGAGTTTCAGTTATGAGGAGAGATTGGACAGACTGGGGTTGTTTGTCACCGAGCAGAGGAGATTGGAGAAGACATGACTGAGATGTAATAAATACTGCGGGATATGGATAGGATAGACTGAAAGAATTGTTTCTTATTGATGGAGAGATCGAACACTGGGGCCAAGAGATTTCGGGAAAAGGCAGAAAAGTTTGAGTATATTTGCAGAAAGGGTCAGAGGGGCAGAAATCATTCTAACCTTTAAAAAAATTGAGATGTTAATTTGCGATGCCAAAACATGTAAGATTATGGGCTAAACGATGGGAAACTTGATTCAGGTCGTTAAGCAGTTGCGTTGGGCAAGTGCGGCCACAACAGGCTGAAGGGCATCCTTCGATGTTGTTGTCCTCCACAGTATCGTGGTTAGTGCCCTCGCGTGTCACAGGGTTCAATTCTCCGCTGGGGTATCGTCAAGGTCTTAAACCTGTCGCTCTGTTCCCAGTGAAGGTTATTCATGTCTGACCTTCCATTCTCGATGGGACATGTCACAGCAAGGACAGTGCTGTCTGAATCAGCTGGGGAAGGACTGCAGCTCCTGGGGAGACAGAGTGTCAGTGAAAGTGCAAACACGTAGCTTCAGCCAACTGCACATTGTGTTTGTGTTGCAATGAAAACCATTATATAGAGTTGTTCCTGACTGATATGTTTATTTAAAGAAGGAATCTGAGGAAGAAAACAGAGTAAACTCATTCAGATCTGAGTGCAGAAACATTTCCAGCAGAACTACTGAGGTTGTACAGCGTAGAACCGCGTTTGGATGCATTGAATTCGGGTTGATGGGCGCAGCTTGCTTTCACTAGGCGGAGTTCCCAGTGTGTAAAGCCATTGCACATGATACAGATAGTGTTCAATGTGAGGGTACATTTGCTCAGTGGTTCGCACTGCTCTTAAGTCTGTAGGTTAGGTGGATTGGCCATGTTAAACTGCGCTGATGTGTCTAGGGAGTGAATTCAGTAAGTTAAGTGAATTAGCCATGAGTAACGCAGTGATAAGGTCAGCAGTCACACGATGCCAGGTTTTATTCCAGCAGATTTATTTGAAATCACAAGCCAGAAGCCTGTGGGGATAGAGACGGGAGCTAGGTCTGGCTGAGATGCTGTTCAGAGACCCCCTACAGACTCGATTGGCTGATCTGCACTTTCTGCCTTGTAGGGAATCAGTGATTCTATCAGAGAGGACACTGCCAGCGGTTACTGGCCCGTTAAGCCATTAGAGACGATGCTGACGGCGTTTAGTCGAGATGGAGTTTTATTTATTTGTGTTTTGCAAAATATGAAACTAAACCAAGAAAAACCGAATGGAAGTTTTCCAGATTATTTGAGGGTTGGAGAGAGTAAATCGGTGGTAAATGCACTCTTTCAAGTTCATAAATTTCTGAAAGTCAAGATTTCAAAACCATCGATGTAGGACAAAGAAATGATGGGAGCAGAATTTCTGTCACTCAGACATTCCGTTTCCAAAATATTTGGAAAGGCACATTTAGAGAAACACAAGCAGTGAGTTTCACCAGGAGAGAGACAGCCTGTGGCCAGGTAAAAGTGTAAAGGAGGGTGTAGGGGGTCGAAGGTGTGAGGAAACAAAATATCTAATTTGTACGAATTCAGATGCAAAGAAATATCGGAAAGGAATGCAGCTGAGTAAGATTCAGCAAAAAAAAACTCAGAGTTTTGAAAGATTTCGATTAATATTCCACATGAAGCATTATAAGTGGAACTGAGCAGATTTTGTATATTGCAAAGGAAAGCTATTTCATAATGAATAGGAAGTGACGCGTCTCTTAGAGATCGATTTCCTGCTTTAATCCCATGCCTTAAAGATGAGAAGATGATCGCCATGATGTTGGGTTCATTTGATACACATTGAAATCTGCCAAAGTAACTGAGCATCAAAACTGGCATCTTGTTTTGTCGTTCAACCTTCTGCTTTTCTCATCAGTATTTTCTTTGAGCTGAAATAAATTCGGAGCAAAATTGAATGTAACATTTAACGTTCCAATCATATAAATCCAATTCCCTTCCGATCATTGGAATGAACAGAGTGAAATTGCAACAAAATTAATAAAATGAAACGAACAAAACTGCATTTCCGGGAATTTTACCCACTTCAGGTTCAGCCATATGAGAAAGACCATCGAGCTAAAACATCACCTTCATTTCTCTCTCCATGTATACTTCTTCACCTGAGAGAGAAACTGTCCGAAGAAATTATGCGTCAAGACTAAATGTGCGTGCGAATGTGACGGGAATTTCATGCTTGCTGGGTCATTCTGAAACACTTCCGACTCGGAATAGATCAAGGACAAGGTATTCCTTCTAAGGACGAGGTCAATCCCTTGGATTTTGTTGGTATTATTATTCCGCTGAAAGCAGAAACATGATGGTGCGAATTCGATTCCGCTCAGGGAATTCTTATCGCCTAGGTGCACCATATGTGATCTTGATGTGGTCACATGTGGACACTTCAGCCCTTTGCAATGGGCTGAAGTGTCCCAGGGGTTCAGGCGACGGGTTGCTCTTCCATTGTGCTTGTGTGGATTTGAATCCTACTCGGACTGTTACTTCTAACAAACACAACTGTGGTTTCCCTTTGTGCCTCGCATCTTTAGGATACTTTAGGTGGAGAATCTTGCTCTTGCCCTTCATTACAATGGAGATTTGTGATAAATCGATACCTCATCAAAGTTGTAATTAAGCAATTTGATTCTGTTGTAAGATACATTGGGATAATGAAAAGGAGTGCAACATTTCTTTCCTCCTTTCATTCCATCTTGACTTTCTATGAATTTACATCGAATGAAAGTGAAACAAATAAGGAGAGATCGGGTGCAATAATTTATCCAGTGGGCGTGTAAATTTTAATGTAATACTCCACACAAAGTTCTGATCAGTATTTTATTCCAATGAAACGAATCTTTCATTCTTTCACAACCTTTTGCTGTGTGAATCATACCACGATCCATCATCCAGCGTGATCACCAAGTTGGCAATAATATTAGCCCCAACAATTTTCTTTAGCAATCACAAAATCTGCACATACCCATCTGCGGTGTGCCCAGTGCCACTTGTTGTATCCAGGCCACAGCACATTTCTTGTTCATGAACTTATGACCTGAGTTCCTGATCTGTCTGATTAGTTTGAGAAACCTTTTCTATCACTTCATCCCATCCCCTCAGAATTCTAAAGGTATCAATAAAATAAGGCGTTAGAACAAATGATGTAGGATTGGAAGTCGGCCATTCAGCCCATCGAGTCTGCTCCACCATTCAACGAACTCATGGCTGCTCTGATAATCCTCAACTCAATTCTCCTGCTTTGCCTCGACAAAGCTTCATCGTCTTTCTGGTTAAATATCTGTCTGGCACAGTTTGAAAATACACAACAACTCAGCCTCAATAACAATTTCTGCAAGGGGTTCCACCGATTCACTGGCCCCTGAGCAAAGAAATTACTCCTCATTTCTGAATTAAATAGGCAATATCTAATTATGAGTTCACGTCCTCTGGTGCTCTCCTCATACCAGAGGGTGAACCACCTGACCGTATCTACCCTGTCAAGATCCCATGAATATTGAAAGTGTATAAATGTTATTATGTGATTATAGAGCTCCCCTCCGCCTCCTTTGTTTCAAGGAGAATAATCCCAGCCTAACCAATCATTCCACGAAGCCCCATTTTCTCCAGTGTTGACAATATGTTCATTAATCTCTGCTGTCCCCTGCAGCGTCCTTACATATTATTACAGCAGGAAGAGACATTTATGCAAAGAAACGGTTGAAATTTCAAGCACAGACGGGAATTGGAACTTGAAATCAGTCAGTGACTGGAATCAGATTGGTCCACACAAGGACGAAATAGAGTAATGATCACTCTGACAAATGAGAATCTAATCATATCTGATTGACATTCAATAACTTTACTGTAAACAAATTACCCCGTGTAATCGTCAACAGAGCTATTATTTCGGGGCAAAAACTTATAGAAACTGGCTACATAAACACTTTGACAACAATAAAATGTTCTTGAGACATTTTTTGATTATAAACTCAACTCATTGTTCAGTGAATCCTTTATCGTTTGCAAGGCACAAATGAGACGTGGAATATAACTCTCTCCATTTGCCTAGATGGGTGTAACTTCAATAACACTTAAGGAACTGGACACCGTCCACGACAATGCAGTCACTTGAATGTACCCTCTTCAATACCTGCAATATTCATTCCCTTCACCGCTAAGGAGCAATTGCAGCAGAGTGCACCAACTATAATTTGCACTGGAGTAAGTCATTCGGGCATTTTTGACAACCTTCAAAGCTCAACAGCTGTACTGACTATAAGGACAAGGTTGGAAGATGCAACGAAACGCCACCATTTTCAAGTTACCCTCCAAGGCCCATAGCACCCTGAGTTGGAAAGGATTCAGTGAGAAACTCATTGGTGAAACGGTCTTAATGGGCAAAGTTGCATGCTCTAGCCTTCCATCTTTTATCTTACAATTTTAAGAAAAATGTTGAATTATGCTTTGACCAGACTTGTGCTCAGTCCTTTAGCTGTTCCCTAAACTGGTGGTTGCTAAAGTTCTGCTATCATCCACAGCCTGTGGTCAACAATAGAAAATATGCGAAAACCCTCTCAATCATCTGACTCCCCTCCAGGTTAGAGTGGTGTTGGAGAAGCACAGAAGGTTCAGCAGCATCTGAGGAGCAGGAAAAATGGACTTTTCAGCCAAAAACCCTTCATCAGGAATGACACTGGGAGCACATGAGATGGACAGATAAATGGGAAAGGGGTGGGGCTGGGGAGAAGGTAGCTGAGAGTGCTGTAAGTGGATGCAGGCGGGGGGTGAACATGATATGTCAGAGAAGTAGGCGGAGTGGATAGGTGGGAATGAAGATGCACAGCTGGGACAAGTCAGGCGGACGGCATTGAGCTGGAAGGTGGGAACTGGGGTAAGGTAGGGGGAGGGTAAATGAGGCAATGGGTGAAGACCAAATTGATGCCATGGGGTTGAAGGGTCCCGAGCCAGATGATGAGGCTTTCTTCCTCCATGCATCAGGTCATGAGGCAGTGGCGATACAGGAGGCCCAGGACCTTCATGTCCTCGGGAGAATGGGAGGAGGATTTGAAATGTTTGGCCATGGGGCACTGGGGTTGATTCTTGCTGGTATCCTGGAGATATTCTCTGAAGTGTTGTATGAGAACACATCTCCTCTCTCCAACTTAGAGGAGACCGCATCGGGCGGAACGTATAAAAGAAATTACATGTGTGGAAGTGCAGGAGAAACTTTGATGGATGTGGAAGCCTCCATTAGAGCCTTGGACAGAGGTGAGGAGGTAGATGTGGGTGCAGGTTTTGCAATTCCTGCAGTGACAGGGAAATTTATATTTCCCTCCCCACCCCTATCCACTTTTCACAAACACTCTTTCCTCCACGACTACCTAGTCAAGTCCTCGCCCTCCAAAAACCCACCCTCCCCTCACGGCACCTTCCCCTGCCACCACAGGAATTGCAAAACCTGCACCCACATCTTCCCTCTCACATCCTTCCAAGGCTTCAATGAGCCTTCCAAATCCAACAAATATCCGTGTGCACTTCCACACATGTCATTTATTGCATCTGTTGCTCGCGATATGGTCTCCTCTACATTGGCGCCAACAGACACATTCTCTGACAGCGCTTCAGAGAACATTTCCAGAGAACCCGCAACATTCAACTCGAACGCCCCATGACCAAAAACATCAATTACCACGTCCCCCGACTCTCCCAAGGACATGCAGTTCCTGGGTCTCCTCCACCGCCATTCCCTCACCACCAGACGCTAGATCTTCCACCTCGGGACCCTCAACCCCACGGCATCAACGTGGTCTTCACCAGTTTTCTCATCTCCCCACGGCCACCTTATCAGAGTTCCAACTTTCTAACTTGCCACCATCCTACTGACCTGTCCCAATTGTCTATCTTCCTTTCCACCTATCCGCTCCACCCTCTTCTCCGACCTATCACCTTTGACCCCATCTCTTTCCACCTCTTGCACTGGGATTGAGTGAATCATGAGAAGGGTATAAGGGCAGTCGGAGTATACTTAAACAGGAAATCATGAGGGAAAAAAGGGGACTTAAAATTGCTTTGGCAAATAGAATTAAGGAGAATCCGAAAAGATTCCAAAATTATTTTAAGGTTAGAAGAATAACTAAGGAGAGAATACAGCCCTTAAAGATCAACATGACTTTCCATGCATGGAACCACAGGCGATGGCTGAAACACGAAGCAAATATTTTGCATCAATATTTACAGTAGACAGCAGCATGGAAGCTAAGAAACTTGGGAAATAAATAATGTGATCTTAAAAAGAGTTCATTTTGCAAAAAAGGAGGTGTTGGAGGTCTTAAAGTAGAAAAACGGAAATAAATCCTGGATACCTGATTAGGTATTTCCCAGAACATTGTGGGAAGCTAGGGAAGAGATTCCTGGACCCCTTACTGAGATATTTGTATCGTTGATAATCATAGATGAGATGCCAGAAGACTGGAGAGTGACTAATGTGGCAGCATTATTGAAGAAAGTTGGATGGAAAAGCCAGGGAACGGTAAACCGGTGAGCCTTTCACGGCAGAGATGCTGCCATACCTTCTGAGCATTTCCAGCAGTTTCTGCTTTTGTTTCTGATACACAGCATCCACAGTTCTTTCAGTTTTTATTTTGTAGTTAGAGAGCATTACTTTTTGAATTGGAGGCCTGTTAGAACATAACAACATCCGAACATAAGAAATACAATCAGGAGTAGGCCATCTGACTCCATGAGTCAGCTCTGCCTTTCAATAATATCGTAGATCATCTTTCAATGGACTGAGACTCCACTTACCCACCCCTCACTATAACCCTTCATTCCTTTACTGTTCACAAATCTATCTTCACCTTTAAAACATTCGACAGGTTAGCCTCAGCTGCTTCACTCGGCAGGGGAATCCAGAGATTCACGACCCTTTGGGTGAATACGTTGGCTTGACCAGCTCTCCTTAGTAGCCACACACGCAGATGACAAGCAACATGAGTTTGACTGGGACAACACTACTATTATAGGACAAGCCAAACAGAGAACAGCCGGGGAATTCCTAGAGGCATGACACTCATCCACAGATTCAATCAATAAGCATATTGACCTGGACCCAATATACCGACCACTGCAGCGGACTGCTGGAACTGACAACCGGAAGTGGCAGATGCAAAACACTATAAATGCCAGAGAGCACATCACAGGAGGCCCCCAAGCCCTGAGGATGTCACCTAGACAGGGGATGAAACGTTTGCAACACAGATTCCCAGCTCGGCGAACAGAACCACAACAACGAACACCCAAGCTACAAATCTTCTCACAAACTTTGAGCCTCCCTGCTTCTGTCTTATCTATCCCATTTATAATTTTACAATCGCCTTCTCCATTCTTCTGAATTAGAATTAGTATAATCCCAGTCTGCTCAATCTCTCCTCATAAGCCAACCCCCTCATTTCCAGAATCAACGTAGTCAAACTCCTCAGCAAACCCCACCCCAGTGCCATCTCATGTAAGGCGGTGAAAAGTGTACAGAGTACTTCAGGCGTGTTCACACCTGTGCCCTATACAGCTGCAGCAGAAAGTCCTAATTTTAAACTCTATCCACTGGCAATGGAGGACATTATTCCATTTGTCTTCCTAATTAGCTACTGGACTTGCAAACGATACATTTGTGTTTCATGCACAAGAATTCCCAGGTCCCCCGCACAGCAGCATTCTGTAAGTTTTCACCATTTTAAAGGAGACCACTTTGTTATTTATCCTATCAAAATGGATGACCTCACATTTACTAAGATTATATTCCATCTGCCAGACCCTTGCCCACTCACGTAGCCTGTCTATATCCTTCTGCACACTTTGCACTACCACTCATTTAAGTGGCTTCTGTGAACTACAACACACTACACTTGGTCTCTAACTCGAAGCAATCTATCTGAATTGTAAACAATTGCAGTCCCAACAATTGTAACCAATTGCAGTCTTAACACTGATCCCTAAGACACATCACTAGCCACTGATTGTCAACCAGAAAAACACCCGCTTATCCCCAATTTTTGCGTACTGTTAGTTAACCATTCTTCTGTCCATGCTAATGCATTGCCCGTAATTTTTTTGCATCTTTACCTTATGCAGCAGCCTTTTGTGCAGCACCTCGCTGAATGCCTTTTCGAAATCCAGATACACCATATTCACCAATTCCCCATTGTCTACTACGCTCGTTATAACCTCAAAGAATTCCAATAAATCAGTTAAAGATAACTTACCTTTCATGAACCTATTCTTCATTAAATAAATGTAGGTGTTGCGTTTTTGTAAGGCAAACCAGGGCAGGACTTATACAATTAATAGCGGGGCCTTGGGGAGTGTTGCAGAGCAAAGAAACCAAAGGGTGCAGATGCATCATTCCTTGAAAGTGGAGTTGCAGGGAGACAGGGTGGGGAAGAAGGTATTTAGCACGCTTTCGTTCATTGATCATAATATTAAGTGTAGGAGTCGAGATCATGTCTCAGCTGCACAGAACGTTTGTGAGGCCACATTTAGAATTATTCCAGACAAATCTGGCTGACCATTTCTATGAAGGATTTTGTGAAACTTGAGAGGGTGTAGAAAAGATTTCCAAGAATGATGCTGGAACTGGAGTGTTTAAGGTATAAGGTGAGGCTGAATAGGCTGGGGCTTTTCTTTTCCCTGCAGTGGGAGAAAAGGAGGCTGAGGAGTGGCCTGAACAAGACCTATAAAATCATGCGGGGCATTGATATTTTGAATAGCCAAGGCGTTTTTCCTCGAGTGGGAGAGTCCAAAAACTAGAGGACAGCGGATTAACGTGAGAGGAGAAACGTTTGAAAAGTACCTGAGGGGTAACCTTTTCACGTGTATGTATGGAAAAAGCTGCCAGCAGTAGTGGTGGAGGCGGGTCAATTACTGCATTTAAAAGGCACCTGGTTGGGTGTATGAACAGGTAACATTTAGAAGAAGATTGGCCGAATGTTTGGCAAATGGTACTCAGTCAGATTGGGATATCTGGTCAGTGCAGTTGGACCGAAGTGTCTGTTTCTGTGCTGGATATCTGAATGACTACAATGTTTGTTGAAACTGAAAAGAAGCTCTACTCTTACCACAGCTGGAATACTGTGACCTGTTCTTGGGACTCATATCACAAAGAAAGGGTACACTGGAATGTAAGACAATCCACATGAGGTTTAGTCGACTGATCCTGAAGATGGAGGGACTGTCTTGAGAGTAGAGATTGAGTCGTTTGGGACTATACTTATTGCAATACAGAAGATTCAGTACTGACATTCTGAAACATCTGTTATTTTCAGGAAACTTGATCGTGTAAATGTAGAAATGTTGTTTCCCCTTGTGAGAGAGTTTCGGACCAGGGAGTAGAATCTCTGAGTTAGAGGTCACAAATTTCGGGCAGAAGAGAATTTTGTCTCCCAGAATGTAGAGAATTTGTGGAATTATTTATCACAGAAGACTGTAGAGGTTGGGTCATTCAGTATTTTGAATGCTGAAATGGACAGATTTTGATTTGTTAATTGAATCAAAACTTCCAGTTAAAACCCTGGAAAGTGGAGCTGAGGATTATCAGTTCAGCCATGATGTCATTGTTTGGAAGACCAAACTCCATTGGCTGAACAGGCTGCTTCTGGTTCCCTATCATTGACCTTTGCTCTAAGTTAGTCTTTTCAGAATTATATAGGCCTCATTTAAGTTAACCTCCATTTCATGTTTGAAGCCCAGCTGCTTCAATCCCTCCTCAACGTGAAAAAAGACAGGGATTGCCTTTCTCCCTGTTTGATGGCATTGCACTCTGCCTCTAATGCAGTGACTGCGTTTATAGTCCTGCAGTTCTGTTGAATATTTGTCAAACACAACCACGGCTGTCACAGAAAATATTAAAGACAGATGAAAACTACATTTAAACTATCATACCAAATTCACTGTCGGCATGCGTTGCATGGAATACACACATTGCATATGAAATCTCTCTCAGCACTCATCCATTAAACACTGCAAAGGTTGTTCATAGATGATTTGCTTATGTGTGTGTGTGTATGTCAGTGGCTGCAGATGATAATCTAATTGTATAACAAAGTTTCGATGCATAGTGTTGTTCCCTTTTTATTCTGGTATCAAGCATTTCAAAATCAGAAACCAAGTGGGTAGGAATAAAGCCCCTTTCCACGGCGACATCAAATGTTTTCCGTAAATGTACAGCTCATGTAATGTGCTGGGTAAATCTCCCTCTATGTTGTGCTGTCCAATGCAAACATGTCAAGTACATTTAGGTTTAGACACAGAGTAGAGCTGTATCCAGGGTTCCCTAAAAAAAACACTCCCAGAGCAGGAACAACACAGAGTCAACACAGAATAAATCACACACTACAATCTTAAACATTCCATGAGATGTGCAGTAAAAGTTAATTATAGACTAAATATGCGTTGCACTGAATCATTAAACATTCCTCAGCCAAGAATAATACTGCTGGGTTACAATGAAAACACTATCACAGTAAAGTCTTGCAGCCTCATTCCGATCAAGCATTTCCAGATCACTCAATACTCAGACAGATCTTTGAGAAAATCTGGCTGTACTGACTCGAATCTCTCGAAAGAAATGGATGAATTTGGCTGAGACCATATGTTGGTTAAGTGTTGGCTTCATGTTATTAAGGAAAACATTGTCCGATTGTGGAGAGGCAAAACAAGGCATCAGATATAAAGAAAAATGGAGAGAAGGCAGAAGGGGAAGAGAGAAAAAGAGAGACAGAAATATTAGCTGTGCCAATGTATCTCTGAATTATAGATTTTTGAATAAACATGACAACTGATACCTCTGTTATTCAACAATCATACAACTTATGTATTAAAAAGTCCTAACATCAATTAGTATTGGAATCCATTGAGTTATTTGCATTTTTTCCACAATTCGTGTGGGGAAATATAAATTCGGGTTTTGTTTTCTGTAATTTATTCTGAGAATTCTATTTCTGTGTTAATTTACATGAATGCTTAATTGGTTTCAAAGAAAGTGATGGTAACAGCAAAGCCAGATGAAAGAAGTGATTTGTTGGTAAGATTCAAATCGGAGCAAGTTTATTTTAAGAACGTTGACCATTTTCAGAAGGGAATACAAATTTATGAAGACGAATTGCAACAGATTTTATTTATTTATGGACGATATACACAATTTAAAACTTTTATTTAGGTTAAAAATTCAGTGCTGAAAATTCTGCAATTAAACTTCAATGTTGAACTGGATCTCGTCTGAATGTCCCATTGATTTATATTGTAGTCCGTTTGGACGGTGCAGCATCACTCAAAGTGCATTTTAGAATATTCACGTGAAATACTTGAAATGACATCAGGAACTATCGCAAAAATTACATTTAATTGATATAGTTGTTGCGAGGTTTTGTTACACGTATTACTTTCTGGTTAGGGTCAGCAATGAGTCCCTATCCCCAATTGCCCATTGAATAGCTTGCTAAAGCCACTTCAGAACACAGTTAATTCCTTCCCAGTGGGTCTAGAATCTCATGTCGGCCAGACCATGGAAAGGTGACAGATGCCTTGTCATTCGTGAAGCAGATGTTTTTGTATTTTTTCCATTGTCTCGGGTTACATGGTCACCATTTCGCTTTCTTTCCGATTCCAGGATTTCTTTGAATTCAAATTTCACCCTGGACAAACGATGGTATCCAAATTCCCGTCCATTCAGCATCAAACTGGAGTTTGGGAATACTGGTGTCATGATATCACCACTAATATTGGAAATGCACAGAAAGCGGTCACAAACAGAACTGCAATAAATCTGACACTTTACATCATGAACAAGTATTGGAGTGCAATACTGGCAAGAATTCTCTTGGTGTTCACAGCAACTTCACAGGAAACTTTGCATCCAATCATCAATATTAAATGTGTACCGGTCTCTGTCTGAAGAGCCTGGCTCCCCGTCATTGGCATTTTTTGAATTCTTCACTGACTTATGAAAAAGTTAGTCACATATCCCAAGAAGGTGGTCAACAGCTACCTTTTTGAAGGCCTGCCATCTTGCTCGGCTAATTATGGTTGATCTTTCTTAAGAAGCTTTATTACAACCAAATGGCTTCTCAGTCGAGGCTGTAGTGCTGGAAAAGTACAGCAGGTCAGGCAGCGTCCGAGGAGCAGGAGAAATCGACGTTTCGGGCATGAGGCCTTCATTAGGATACCTGATGAAGGGGTTATGCCTGGAACGTTGATTTTCCAGCTCTTTGGATGCTGCCTGACCTGCTGTGCTTTTCCAGCACTACACTCTCAACTCTGATCTCCATCACCTGTAGTCCTCACTTTCGCCTGATGGGTTTCTTAGTCAGGTTCGTCACAGGAAAGGACCATAACCTTATTGTTTAATGGGTAGGGCAGGCCAGGTAGGAAGGTCAGACGTCCTCCTCTGAAGGACAATACTAAACTATGTAACATGCTTCAAACCTTTGGTAGGTCTGCCATTATCGTTCATTATTCCAGCATTTTCATTTCATACTCTTTTATTAATTGAAGCCACCATGGTAGGGACTGATTCTGGAACTTTACTCCAAACCTTTTAATTGCTTATTACATACTCATAATGCCTCCTCAACCACTTTATCAAACTGACATGTCAGCTTCAATGTTTTTTTATTGACTCATGGAACATGGTGGTTGCTTTTAGTTGTCCGTACATGTCCTCCAGCAGATGGCAGTAAGCTGCCTTTCTGAAATAACATGTTCCAAAATGGCCTGAAGAAGGAAATTCCAGATTGGCCATTTTTTGTACCATTTGGCCAGTTGTAGCACCCGAGCTACAAATCTTCTTCCAAACTTTGAACACCTACGGGCGAGAGATGCTAAGACAAGCCAGGAAATGGGAATCATGTGCCAACCGCCTAAGCGCCACATACGAACAACTCTCGTTCCTGCATGAATGCCGAAAGAATCGAATCCTTCCACCATGTGTCACATACAGGCCACCAGTCAACAACCCACAAGGCAGGGACACAGCCAGACAGAATAGATTCAGGATGATCCAGGGAATGATAACAGACGCTCACAACAGACTACACAAATACAGACAAGAAATTGCGCGCCAAAAATCGTTAATTTCAAAAACCACCGTTCAGGAATGGACCCGAACCATAAAACAGGCCATCACCATCGGACAGAACAGGACCATACACCGCAAAAAAAAACGGCTCGAAAAGAAAAAAATGGCCAATCTAACACAGAACAGAGAGGACACCACAACACACACCTGGGTTAGAAACCTCTCCCACAGACAGCTCACAGACACGGAAAGAACAATACTGGCTAAGGGACTCAAATACAATCACAGGGATGCCAAGACAGCAGACTTCCTAGCAGCACTAAAATGCACAATCAGGAATAATGGACTGACAGAAAAGACGCAACAAACAGTGAGACAAAGTATTGTACCTCTGATAACAAGGAAAAGACAAACACATAACCTCAACACCAAGGAGAGGGAAGCACTAAAATCACTAAGAAACAATAAGAACATAATCATACGACAAGCAGACAAAGGCAGAATGACGGTCATCCTGGACAAAACAGACGACATCCAAGAAGTGCAAAAACTACTTGCAGATACCAACACCTACCAAAAGAGGGAGTTTGACCCCATACCACAGCTCACTAATAGGATAAACAACACACTGAGGAACTTACAAAAAAAGGACAGATAACCAGGTTTGACCTACAGATGATGAAACCTGAAAGCAACAACACCACCAGATTCCATGGACTACCTAAGTGCACAAACCAGACATCCCACTCAGCCATAGTATCACTATCAGTGACACCATCACACAAACTGGCTAAAGAACTACAGCAGAAACTGAAATACCTGATCAGCGGATCCAGCCACTCTATACGATCAACACAGTAATTCTTGGACATCATCAGAAATATACACATAAACAAGGAAGAAACCATGGTCTCATTTGATGCAACTGCACTGTTCACCTCTATCGACAAAACCCGAGCCAGAGAAACAATAGCCAACCTGCTGGACATACAGAACAGACAACAGGACGTTGAACCTATCAACAAAGACAGCATGCTCAAATTACTGGACTTGTGCCTCACAACACACTTCACATTCTACAACCAAATATATGAACAAATCAACGGCACACCCATGGGCTCACCCATCTCTGGACTCATAGATGAAGCGGTAATGCAAAGATTAGAACAAACAGTCTTACCGCAAATTCACCCAAACTCTGGGTAAGATATATGGATGACACCTTTCTAATCATTACAAACACAGAAATAGAGAACACACACCGGATCATCAACGCCACACTCACAGGAATCCGATTCACTAGAGAGGAAGAAAAGAACAACCAACTCCCATTCCTAGACGTGATGGTACAGAGAACACCGAATGGGGAATTCACCACAAAGGTATACAGGAAAGACACACACAGACTAAGTCCTGAACTATGAAAGCAACCACCCCAACACACACACACAAAAATTTGCATCAAGACACTGTTCAAAAGAGCCACAACACACTGTGGTACACAAGAACTGCAAAAAGTGGAAGAAGAACACCTATACAATGTATTCGCCAAAAACGGATACCCGCGCAATTTCATCAACAGATGCCTAGGGGAAAGACAACGGAACGAGGACATGCCACAACCCAAACGACTAGCCACACTACCATGCATCAAGAGACTTTCCGAACTGACAGCCAGACTACTGCAACCACTATGACTCATAACAGCACACAAACCAACAGCCACTCTCTTTCAACAAGGGACACTCTTGACCTGGAACCCCGGGAGGCAGCACAACATCATGGGGTCTCCTCTGCAGCCACACTTTCTCCTGTCTGTCCCCTTCACAACTGAGTCTCCTATAATGAAACAGAAATGGAAAACAGAGACTGTCTTGAACTACCTCCAGAGAGGGCTATATTTTGAAAGTGGAGTCTTTTAAAATGATACTGTGAGGATCCATGACCAGTGTGTAAATAAAGTGGGAATGACATAGGCAGCAAGACTAGTGAATACTGATCAAGTGATATCGTCAGTTTGATAGACAAAATGCAGTTCAATAAAAGCAGGTGAAGCTCTTCACAAGTATCGGGAGGGCAAGGGGACCTTAGAATTGAGGGGCAAGCAATGGCCATTAAATATCATTGGCAGACACTATTAAGGAAAACCTACCCGATATCTTATGACTATAGTCAGAGTCAGAGGATTCCTAGCTAAAGAGTGAGGCCTGTTGGAACCAAAGGGACATGGAGCCAGAGGAACTAGGTGAATTATTCAATGACTATTTCCCATCTGTATTAAAACAGGAGAAAGGACTTGTAGCCGGGGATTTCAGTCGGGATGATGAGGTTCAAGAACATCTTAAGATCAATAAAGAGGTATTAAATGTTTTCTCAGGCATACAGGTGTGGAAATCCCCCGTGCCCAATGAAATGTATCCCAGTCTGCCACAGGAGGTAAGGGAGGAGATTGATGGGTCCCTGGCGTATATATTTAATACTTTGCTGACCACAGTTGAACTGCCGAATGACTGGAGGATCGCTAATGTGGTTCTTTTGTTCAAGAATGGCAGCAGGGGTAGGCCAGGTCATTACAGATCAGATATCTGACAGCAGGGATGAGATAAATCATTGGGAACAGTTCTGAGGGACAATTAGGGATAGTCAGCACGGATTTTGTAAAGGAAGATCCTGTCTCATAAATTCAGCTGACTTTTCTTTGAAATCACTATTAAAAATATTGAGGGCAGTGCAGATGATGTGGGTTCTTTGGAATTCACTATGGCCTTTGACAAAGTCCCATATGGAAGGCTGGTCCAACAAACCAATGGGATCCAAGGCAAGTTAGCATATTGAATCCACAATTGGTGGAGGGTTGGTTTTGTGTTTGAAATTCTTTCACCAGTGGGTGTACCACAGGGAACTGTGCAGGAACCATTGATGTTCCTTATGGGCATTAATGAGTCGGATGTGAAAACAGAAGGTATCATTACTCGTTTTGCAGATGACATGAAAGGTGAGGGTGTTGTTCACAGTGAGGGGGATGGTCTCAGGCTGCAGTCTGAATGTTGAGGCTGGGACAGAATTTCAAGAGAGCCATTTAACTAGACAAGGCCAGCAAGAATACAGCAGATATAAGGGAAAACTGATCAATTAAACTACTTTATTTCAACATAACAGGTCTAACAGGTAAGGCAGATGAACTTGGTGCATGGACATGGGACTGGGACACCATAGGTATGTCAGAAACGCAGCTGAGGGAAGGACAGGGCTGACAGCTCAATGTTCCAGGATACAGATTCTACAGGATAGAGAGAACAGGAGGTGAGAGAGGACGGGATTGGAGTTTTTGATCAGTGAAACATCACTGCAGCACTTAGAGAGAATATTCCTGGGGTTCGCCCAGTGATGCCTTAATGGTGGAATTGAGAAATGAGAATCGGTCATCACTTTGATATAACTGCACTACAGGCCCTCAATAATCAGTGGGAAATTGAGCATCAAATATGTCGGGAGGTCTCAGATATCTCTAAGAATGATAGCGTTACAATGGTCAGGCATTTGAACTTTCAAAACTTAGACTGGGCCTGCCAGAATGTTCACAGCTTGGATGGGAGGGATTTGTTAGGCATGTTCCATAAAACTGTCCCAGTCAAAATGTCAATGGTTGGACTGAAGGAAAGCGTAAATCCTGACCTCCACTTGAGAAACGAGGTAGGGAATGCGACTGAGGTGTTCATGGGGAAACACTTTGGCAAAGTCACCACAATCGTATTAGTTTGAAATTGGTGATGGAAAAGAACATGGCTGGTTCAAAAGTTATTGTTCAAAGCTGGTCTTGCCTGAATCCAGAATGTATGAGTCAAGAGCAATAAACAATTGATTGTGGAGGCTATTTGGAGGTAAACTGACGTCAGGCAGGTGGGAACCTTTCATAAGAGAGATGAAGTGAGAGTTCAGGGCCAGCATATTCCTGTTAGTGTGAAGGATAATGCTGATGCAAGTAAGAAAAACTGGATGACTGAAGATATTGAGGTTCTGATCATGAGAAATGGAGCAAGTGTCACATATAGCCAGCAGGAATGAAGGAATCCATTGAAGAACATTGCAGGTGGAGTAATACATTTAAGTGGGAAATCAGGAGGGCCCAAAGGGGACGAGAGAAAGCTCTATTAGTTCAAATTGAGGGAAATACAAGTATATTAACAACAGAAGATTAAATACGGATGGAATATGGTTCCAACCAAGTGTGGAACCTGATGAGATGGCTGAGATCCTAAACGAAAAGTTTACGTTTCAACGTACTGTGGAGAAAGATTGGGAAAGTCAGGGAAATAAACAGTGATGTCTTCAAAAGCGTCCACATTATAGAGCAGGAGGTACTGGAGGTTTTGAAATGCATAAAAGATAGACAAATCCCTGGGAACTAACCAGGTATATCCCTGGATATTGTGGGAAGATCAGAAAGAAATTGTGGGGTCACATAAAGTGATTTTTCTATCACTGACAGTCACGGGTGACGAGCTGGAAGCCTCACACTCACTCAGTCACCGTCACACTGTCCCCCTCACACTCACTCCGCAATCGTTTCCCTGACAGGGTCACACTCACGTAGTCACCGTCACCCTGAAACACTCACACTCAATTAATGAATACCAACCTGATGGAAACACACTCACTCGTTCCCTGTCACGCTAAGACACTAACAGTCTCACTCTTCCTGTCACGCAGAGGCACTCACACAGCCTTTGTCCCTGTCATCTTGTCCCGTGCACACTTATTCCACCACCATCACCCTGACCCCCTCACACTTAGTCTATCACGGTCACACTGACTCTGTCGCAAACACTCAATCTCCGATAGCCTGTCCAATTCATACTCACTCTATCACTGTCATACTGATACCTTCACACCCATTCTGTACCGTCAGTCTGAAATGCACACACTCACAACCTCACTCTCACCCTGAACCCCTCACACTCACACACTCATTATCACCCTGATCCGCTCCGATTCACACTGTAACTGCCACACTGGCCCCCTCTCACTCACACCGTCAGGGTCACGCTGAACCCGTCACACTCACACTCTCACCCCCACCCTTATCCCTCACACTCACTCCGTCACCATCATCCTGACCCCTTCACACTCACTCAGTAGCACCGTAAACATAACCCCATCAAACTCACTCTCCGTTATCCTGACCCCCTCACAATCACTACATCACCGTCACTCTGACCCCCCTCACACTCTCTCTCTTTCACAGTCACCCTGACCAGCTCACACTCATTCCGTCACTACCACCATAACTCCATGATACTCATTCTGCCATTATCAACCGGACCCCATCAGACTCCCTCCTTCACAGTCACAGTGACCCCTTAATCTCACTCCATTTCCATGAACCTGACTTCCTTATACTCAATCATTGATTGTCACGCTGAAACCATCATGCTCACTCTCCTGCGGTCACCCTGATCCAGTCACACTTGCTACCTTCCTGTGTCCTTGAACGCACAATTCAAACCCTCACTGCCACGCTGAACACCTCACACCCACTCTGTCACAGTAACCGTGTGTACATGGCAGTCACTCCCTCATCGTCATTGTTAAACCCTCCCACTTACTGCACCCCTGTCACCCTGACAACGTTACACACACACTCAGTCATCGTCACCCTGATTCCCTAACACTCACTCCATCACCATAACCATAAACCCCTCACTCTCTCTCTCTATGACCGTTACCTGGTCACCCTAAACCCCTCACTCCATCATCATAACCTTGACCCCGTCTCACACACTCTGGCACTCTCACCCGAAACCCCTCAAAATCACTAGGTCACCGTCAACCTGATGCAGTCACACTCATTCCCAAACTGACCCCCTCACACTCGGTCCATCTCTGTCATCCTGATCCCATTATGCTATTCCTGTAACTGTCACCCTGAATCACTCACACTCACTCCACCACTATCAATCCTATACCATCACACTTGTCCATCACTGTCAGCATGACCCACACACAGATTCACTCAATCACCGTTGCCCTGACCCGCTCACACTCACTCCGTCACCGTCACCCTGATCCCAGACCCCATCACAGTTACTCTATCATCATTACCCTATCCCTGTCACACTTTTTTCCATGACGAGCAACCGGTCAACTTCACACTCTCTCTCTCATCATCACGCTCACCCCGCACAATCATTCTGTCAGCATAACCCTGATGCCTCACATTCACTCCATGACTTCACCCTGACCCTATCAGGCACATTCTGTCACTGTCACCCAGAACCCCTCAAAATCTCTTGGTCACCATCAAACTGACCCCATCACATTCACTCCCACCTTGACCCTCTTACACTCACTATATCATCGTCATCTCGACACCCCATACTATTCTGTCACTTTCACCCTGATATCCTCACATTCACTCAGTCACTGACACCCGGAAACCTTCTCACTCACTCAGTTACTGTCACCCTGGCCCGCTCGCACTCACTATGTCTCTATTTCCCTGACAGGGTCACAATCACTTCGTCACAGTCACCCTGAATCACTCATAACCACTGCATCAATGTGAACCTGACCCACACAGGTGCATTCGTCCCCGTCACACTCAGGCACGCACACTCACCCTGGCATGGTCACCCCAGCCCCTCGCACTTTCTTTACCCGATTACCCTGTCCCCTCACGTTCACTCCATCTCTGTTACCCGGACACTCACATTCTTACTCCATCACCATCACCCTGAGCCCTTCAGACTCTTTCAATCACTGTCACCCTGACACCACCACACTCACTCCAGCACCATGATCCTGACTCTTGCACACACACTCTGTCAACCTGACCCCACACAGTCACTCCACCAGCGTCACCCTGATCCCCTCACACTCACTCTGTCACTGTCACACACACACACGCTCACACACAGACATTTACTCTATCATCGTCACCCTGACCGCCTCACACTCACTCCATAACCATCAGCCAGATCACTCAATGCACTTAGTCACCATTACCCGGACCCCCTCACACTCACTAAATCACCGTCACACCATCACCGAAACATTGATCCAGTCACACTCACTCCATCACTGTCAACCTGTGCCCCTCACAATCTCTCTGCCCCGTTACTCTGAGGCCCTCACACTGTCTTTGTCTCCGCCATCCTGACCCAATCACACTAACTCCACCACTGTCACCCGGTACCCCTCTCACTCACTCTGTCACTGTCACCCTGGAACCTTCACATTCACTCAGTCACTGTCACCCTGTACCCCTCACTCTGACCTTCCGGTATTCATCCGTCATTATCATCTTATGTCGTCATATTCACTCCATCAGCGTAATCTATCACTGCCCGTCCCACTCGCTCCACTACCATAACCCTGGCACCCTCACACTCAATCCGTCATTGTCACAATAGACAGTAGACAATAGGTGCAGGAGTAAGCCATTCTGCCCTTCACGCCAGCACCACCATTCATTATGATCATGACTGGTCATCCTCAATCAGTATCCTGTTCTTGCCTTATCCCCATAACCTTTGAAGGTCTTTGACTATCCTTAAGAGCTCTATGCAACTCTTTCTTGAAAGTTTCCAGAGACTTGTCCTCCACAGCCCTATCGGGCATAGCATTCCACACACCCACCACACTCTGGGCGAAGAGGTTTCTCCTCAATTCTGTTCTAAATGGCCTATCCTGTATTTTCAAACTGTGTCCTCTGGTTCGGGACTCACCCATCAGCGGAAACATTCTTCCCACCTCCAGAGTGTTTAATCCTTTAATAATCTTAAACGTCTCAATCAGATCTCCTCTCAACCTTTTAAACTCAAGGGTATATAAGTCCAGTCGCTCCAATCATTCAATGGAAGACAGTCCCGCCATTCCGGGAATTGACCTCGTGAAACTCCGCTGCATTACCTCAATAGCCAGAATGCCTTTCCTCAAATTTGGAGACCAAAACTGCACACAATATTCCAGGTGCCGTCTCACCAGGGGCCTGTACAGCTGCAGAAGGACCTCTTTGCTTCTATACACAATTCCTCTTCTTATGAAGGCCAGCATGCTGTTAGCTTTCTTCACTGCCTGCTGTACCTACATGCTTGCTTTCATTGACTGATGTACAAAAACACCAAGATCTCGTTGTACTGTCCCTTTACCCAACTTGACTCCATTTAGATAGTAATCTGCCTTCCTGTTCTTGTCACCAAAGTGCATAACCACACATTTATCCACATTAAACTGCATATTCCATGCATCTTACCACTCACCTAGCCTGTCCAGGTCACCCTGTAATCTCCTAACATCCTCTTCACATTTCACCCTGCCTCCTAGCTTTGTATCATCAGCAAATTTGCGAATATTACTTTTACGACCATTATCTATATTATTAATGTCTATTGTAAAAAGCTGCTCTTTTTGATCCCTGCAGTACCCCACTGGTCACCGCCTGCTATTCTGAAAGGGAGCTGTTTATCACGAATCCTTGTTTCCTGTCAGCCGACCAATTTTCAATACAAATCAGTATTTTGCCCCCAATACCATGCACCCTAATTTTGCTCACTAACCTCCTATGTTGGCCTTTATCAAAGTCTTTCAGAAAGTCCAGGTACACGACATCCACTGGATCTCCCTTGTCCATCTTCAGAGTTACATCCTCAAAAAATTCCAGAAGATTAGTCAAGCATGATTACCCCTTCATAAATCCATGCTGACTCTGACCTATCCTGTTACTGCTATCCAGATGTGTCATAATTTCATCCTTTATAATTGACTCCAGCATCTTGCCCACCACTGAGGTCAGGCTAACTGGTCTATAATTTCCTGCTTTCTCTCTCTCTCTCTCTCTCCTTTCTTGAAAAGTGGGACAACATTAGCTACTCTTCAATCTGCAGGAGCTGATCCTGAATCTATAGAACATTTGAAAATGATCACCAATGAATCCGCAATTTCTAGAGCCACCTCCTTCAGTACCCTGGGACGTAGACCATCAGGTCCCAGGGAGTTACCAGCCTTCAGACCTAACACCATTTCCTGGCAAATATAAATTCCCTTCAGTTCCGGTCCTTCAGCCACCATTACCTCTGGGAGATTGCTTGTGTCTTCCACAATGAACACAGATCTAAAGTCCCAATTCAACTCTTCTGACATTTCTTTGTGCTCCGTAATATGTTCACCCGTTTCTGTCTTCAAGGGATCAATTTTAGTCCTAACCATTTTTTTCTTCCATTCACATTCCTAAAAAAGCTTTACCATCCTCCTTTATATTTTTGGCCAGTTTAACTTCGTACGTCATTTTTTTCTCTCCGTATTTCCTTCTTAGTTATCCTCTGTTGTTCTTTAAAAGATTCCCAGTCGTCCGTTGTCCCACTCATCTTTGCTATGTTATACTGTTTGTCTTCTGACTTTATATGTTTCTTAACTTCCCTCTTCAGCCACGCCACACCTGACTCCTCTTAGGATCCTTCTTCCTTTTTGAAATGAACTGATCCTGCATCTTCTGCATTATACTCGGAAATACCTGGCTCCACTGACATCCATCCTTGTTGGAGTATTGCACCATTGAACTTTGGCCAGCTCCTCCCTCATAGGTCCATAGTTTCAATGAAAATATTCTTCAGTTCACTTCCGATTGTACTCTCTCCCTTTCCAATTGCAGATTAAAGCTTATTATGTTATGGTCACTACCTCCTAATGCATCCTTCTCTTCGACGTCCCTGATCCAATCTGGTTCGTTGCACAACACCAGATCCAGAATTGCCTTCTCCCTGTTATGCTGCAGCACCAGTTGTTCAAAGAATCCATCTCGGAGGCACTCCACAATCTCCCTTTCTTGGGTTCCAGTACCATCCTGATTCTCCCAGTCTACCTGCATGTTGAAATCCACCATATCTTTGCGACAGGCCAATTTAGCTCCTTATTCAACTTACACGCTACATCCAGACTACCGTTTGGGGGCCACGAGGCTCTTTCTACCCGTAGAATTTCTCAGCTCTATCCATACTGACTCCACATCCTCTGCTTCTAGGCCCTCCTTTGCAAGGCACTGAATACCATTCCTGACCAACAGGACCACCCCACCCCCCTCTGCCCGTCAGTCTGTCGTTACGATTGAGTATAGCATTGAATATTCATTTCCCAGGCCCTGTCCACTCGAAGCCACGTCTCTGTTATCCCCAAAACATCGTAACTGCCAATTTCCAAATGAGCCGCAAGCTCATCCATCTTATTTCTAATGTTTTGTGCATTCATATATAACATTTTTAATTTGTTATTTCCCTCACCCTTCCTATCAATCCCTATTTCACTTGACCTTACGGCATGATCCCTTTATGAGTTTTCAGCTCCATTGATTCTGTTGTCTTTCTTGACTTCTCTTGTTCTAACTTTCCCTTCAATTTCCTTCTTAAGCTTCCAGTTTGTCCCCCCGCCCCCGCTATTTAGTTTAAACGCAACTCTATTGCAGTGACAAACCTGCCTGCCAGAATGCTGGTCTCCCATCTATTCAGCTGCAAGCCGTCCCTCTTGTATAATTTACCCTTATCACAAAACATACCCCAGTGATCCAAGAATTTAAGTCCTTGCTTCCTGCACCACTTCCCTAGCCACGCGTGCAAGTCACTTATCTCACTATTCCTGTCCTCTCCAGCCCGAGGAACTGGAAGCAAACCAGAGATAACCACACTAGACGTGCTGATTTTCAGCTTTCTTCCGAGTTCTCCGAATTCCCGCTGTAGAATATCCCTCCTCCTCTTCCCGACATCATTTGTGCTGACATGTACCACCATCTCTGGATCGTCACCTTCGCCCTTGAGCACTCTGTCTGCGATATCCTTTATCCTGGCACCAGGAAGGCAACACACTATCCTGAAATCCCGCCTGTTGCCACCGAAACCCCGTTCATTTCCTCTCACTATGGAATCCCCTATTACCATGGCTCTATATGATGTCTGACTCGTCGGGTCTGCCTCCACACCAACATTTGATTGGCAGACCTGATCGCCTCGCGGACTGGCAGTGTCATCTGTCTCTCCTGTTTCCAAAAGGTTCAAACTGTTCCTAACAGATACTTCCACTAGGGCCTCTAGTACTTGTCTCCTCTCTGCCTTCCTCAACGCATTTTCCCTTCTGGTATGCTCAGTGTATTCAACTCGCTGAAGGTACTGTCCAGAAAGATCTCATTTGCTTGGATGAGCATGAGGACATCGAGTTCTTTATCAGTGCTACAATATGCTCGGTCAGAGCTGAAGGTGCACACATTTTCCACAGTTATACGAGCCAGATACACCAGAGTACTTGACCTCCAACATCATGCACACAGAACCAGCTTTGCAGACAAGGAATCATACGCAGACACGAGGACAATGTGCAAACTCCACATGGACAGTCGCCCAAGGTGGGACCTGAACATAGGTCCCTGGCGCTGGGAGGCAACAGTGCTAACCACCGTGCCACCATAGGACGTGGAATTTATAACACACCTACTTAAATAACAGTCGCTCAACTTCCCATGTAGCCTCTGCGCTCCGACGTCACTTCCGCCCACCTCCCGCCACTCTCTGCTGCACCCAGACCCTGACACACGACCTGCAATCACAATCACCCTGTCACCGTCACCCTCCAACATCACCATACCGATCACCCCTCACAATTATTCTGTCGCCATCTCCTTGATGCCTCGCACTCATCCGTCACTGTCGCGCTGTCTCCCACACACTCACTCTCACAGCATCACACTGAACCGCTCACACTGACTCCATCACAATTACCCTGACATGGTCAACCTGACCCAGGCAAACTCACTCTCTCCCTGACCTCCTCACCGTCACTCTGTCACCATCACCCTGAGCCATTCACATTCACAACATCATTGTCACAGTCACACCCTGACATTGACTCCATCATCATTACCATGACCTTCTCACACTCACTCCGTAACAAGCAGCCTTACTCCCTCACACTCACTCCATCACTGTCACGCTGACACCCCAACACTCACACTGTCAGACACCCTGACACGCTCACATTCACTCAGTCACTGACACCTGCAAACCCCACAGTCAGTCACTGACACCTGGATCCCCTCACACTCATTCCATCACCATTTCCCTGGACCCCTCATACTCACTCCGTAATTGTCTCCCTGAAACCCTTATGCTCACTCAGTCACCCTTTCCCTGACCCACTCAAACTCACTCCGTCATTGTTTCCATGACCCCCTGACGCTCACTCTGTCACTGTTCCTTGGAAAGGGTCACAATCACTAAGTCACTATCACCCTGAAACCCTCGCAGTCACTGCATCAGTTACAGTCTGACAAACATACATGCACTCTGATCCTGATATGCTGAGGTACTCATCATCACTCTGAGCCCCTCGCACTCTGTCTGTCCCTGTCACCCTGACCCCGTTGCACTCATTCCGTCACTGTTTAGCTGGCACACAAACGCACATTCTGTCCCTGCCATGCTGAGGCGCTCACAGTAACTCTGTCACGTTCACCCTGTACCCCTCACAATCTGCCTGTCCCCGTCACCCTGAGGCCCTCACACTGCCTTTGTCTTTGTCACCCTAACCCCCTCACACTCACTCCATCTTTGTCACCCTGACGCCGACACACTCACTCCGGCTCCGTTACGCTGCCCAACTCAAACTCACTCCGTCACCATCGCCACCACCTCTCACACTGTCGGTTTGGTCCCATTGCACTCACTCCATCAGGGTCACCCTGAACCCATCAGACCCACACCATCACCATCACGCTGACCCCCTCGCATTCACTCCATCAACATATCCCTGACCCATTCACACACACACTCCATCACCATCACCCGGATCTCCTCTAATTGTGGGCGGCACGGTGGCACAGTGGCACAGTGGTTAGCACTGCTGCCTCACAGCGCTAGAGACCCGGGTTCAATTCCCGCCTCAGGCACTGACTGTGTGGAGTTTGCACGTTCTCCCCGTGTATGCGTGGGTTTTCTCCGGGTGCACCGGTTTCCTCCCACATCCACTGTGTCACCATCACTCATAAACCCTCAAACTCACTTCGTCCCTGTTATCATGACCACATCAGACTCTCTCAATCTGCATCACTCTGACACTCCAACAACTTCCTCCTGACCCCTTCACGTCACTTATTTCTGTCACCCTGACCACCTCAAAATTGCTCCATCATGGTCATTCAGTTCCGCGATGACGCCCTCACACTGACATGGCCACTGTCACACTGACGCCCTCACATTCACCCTCACCCTGACCCGATCGCACTCACACCATCACAATCACTCTGACCTCACACTCATCCGTCACTGTCTCTCTTGAGTCCTCATATTCACTCCATTACCCTAACCTATGACACCCTCACACTCACTCCGTCAGCATTACACTGAAATCCTCACACTCACTGTCACCATCACCCTGAATCCCCCAGACTCTGTCAATCACCGTCACGCTGACGTCCTCACCTTCACCCTTACTCCAGCATAATCACTCTGACCCCATCACGCACTCCGTCACTGTTAACCTGACAACCTGAAACTCATTCTATCAGCGTCACCCAGAACCCCTCACACACACCCAGTTTCTGTCACCATCTCCCCCCCACGCTGACTTAGTCTCCGTCACCCTAAACCTCCCACACTCACTGCGTCATCATCAACCTAAACCCATCACTCTCATTCCGTAACTATCAGCTTGAGCACTCAATGCAGTTTGTCACCACCACCAAGACCCCTACACACTCACTAAATCACCATTACCCTGTCACCATAATACTGATGCCATCACACTAATTCCACCACTGTCTCCCTGACATTCTCACACTTGCTCGATCACTGTCTGCCAGAGCCCCTCACACTCACTCTGTCACCATCACTTTGATTCCCTCACAGCCACACACTCACGGTCACCCTAGTCCGCTCATATTCATTCAGTCACAGTTTCACTGACAGAGTCACAATCCCTCAGTCACCATCACCATGACTCCGTCACACTCACTGCATCATTGTCACACTGACACACAGATACACAGTCACCGTCACTCTGTCCCACTCACACACACACTCTACCACCGTTGTACTGACCCCCTAACACTTACTCTCTCACCGTCATGCTAACGCCCTCACACTCACTCTGCCATCGTCACACCAACTCTCTCACACTCACTCGTTCACTGTCAACATGATCCGGTCACAGTCACTATGTCACTTTCAATCTGATTCCCCCACACTCTCTCTGTCACCGTCAGTCTGACCCCCTTACACTCATCCTGTCACTGTCACTCTAGCTCCCTGACTTGAACTCTGTCATCGTCACCCTGACCCCATCAGAATCACTCCCTCACCATCACCCTGACGTTCAATCTCACTCCATTCCCGTGACCATTACGTCCTTACATTCAAACCCTTATTGTCACCTTGACAACCTCACACTCACACCGTCACCATCACAAAGAACCCTCACTCTCACAGCATCACCCTGACTGGGTCACGCACACTCCCACCCTGTTCCCCTGACCATTCCACCTCAAGTACTCACTGTCACGCTGAACCCCTAACGCTGAACACTGTCACAGTAAACCTGACTACATCACACTCACTTCTTCATCATCATTATTTAACTCTCCCACATCCTCCATCACTGTCACTCTTGACAACTAACACTGAGTCTCCCAATATCACAATGACTGCTTACACACACCACATCATTGTCAGCCCGATCCACTCACACTCTTTCCATCACTGTCAACCTCCCCACATTCACTTGGTCATGGTCATCCTGCAACCCGACACTCACTCCATCACCATCACTCTGCCCCCAACACTCATTCCATCACCATCACCCTGACCCACGTACACTCTCACTGTCACCCTGATCCTGATACATTCACTCCATCACTGTCGCCCTGACACCCACACACTAACTCTATCAATATCATAGTGATCCACTCACACTAACTTCTTCACTGTCACACTGACCCCCTCGCATCACACTATCCCCACATACTCAGTCAATCACTGTCACCCTCAATCCCTGCCTCTCACGTTGTCACCGTCACATTGGCTTCATCAAACCCACTCTCTCACCATCACCCTGATACCTTCACACTCACTCCACCTCGATCACACCGAGCCCATCACACTCAGTCCGTCAGAGTAACCCTGACTGGTCACAGTCACAAGCATCCTGACACACTCACAGTCAAAAGCAACCTGACCCACTCACACTTACTCAGTCACTGTCACTATGTACACCCCACACTTACTCCGTCAACGTTTCTCAGATCCCCCTTACACTCAGTTACAATCAACCTGGCAGCCTCACACTCATTCACTCATTGTCAACCTGACGCACAAGTACTAACGCCATCACAACCACAATACCCACCCTACACTCAATCCATCACTCACACCCACAACTCTCTGACACTCACTTTGTCATCGTCACACTGACCCCCATCAGAATCACCGCCTGACCCACACCCTGATATCCACACACTCACTCCATCTCTGTCACGCTGACCCCATCACACTCAGCCCGTCTCAATAACCCTGACTCGTCACAGTCATAGACATCCTGACACCCTCACACTCACTCAGTCACCGTCACCGTGTCCCCTCACATTCACACCGTCACTGTCACGCTGACCCCCTCACAATCACTCTGTCATCCTGATCCTTCACACTCTCTCCATCACCAACACCCAACCCAATCACACACAGTCACCCCGCTACCCTGAACCCCTCACACTCAAAACCTCAATGCCATCCTGCCCACCTCAACCTCACTCTGTCCCCTGACCATCTCACACTCATTCCATGTCTGTCACCCTGGCCACTTCACTCACACTGCCACCGTCACCCTGACCCCATCACATTCCCTCTGTCATCCAAACCCAATTACATTCAGTACGCTCAGACACCTTTAGCCCCTTCGCGCTCCAACCCTCAAAATCATCCTGATCACCTCAGACTAACTCTGTCACAATGTACCTGACCCCCTCGCACTCACTCCATCAGTGATAACTTTACCCCCTGCACGTAGTCAGTCACCATCACCCTGAACATCTCACAGTCATTCTGTTACTATCACCCTGACCCTCACACACCTATTCCATCACTATCAATCTGAACCCCACACATTCACTCATTCACTATCTTTCTGAAACCCTCACACTCCCTCCGTAACTGTCATGCTGTCCACCTCAGACTCACTCCATTACCGTCACCTGCCCTCCTCACACTCATTCTGTCACCCCGATCCCCTCACACTCACTCTGGCATTGTCACCCTGACCTTCTAACACACACAATCGCCCTGACACCGACGTTAACTTTCTTCACTGACTCTCTCGCACTCAATTAGTAACCATCACCCTAACTCCCTCACACTCACTCTGTCAGCCTGACAACCTCACACTCACAAACTGACGGTCACCTGACTCCTCGCACACATTTCATCACTGATACACCTACCCCCTTACACTCACTCCTTTACTGTCACACTCACACCATGACACTCCATCTGTCAACGTCACTCTGACACCTTCGCACACTCTCGTTCACCAGCAGCCTGACACCCGCACACTCACTCCATCAGGATCATCTGGATCACCTCACACTCACTGCAAACCCCTCACCATGATCTCCCCACACTCACCCGTCACTATCACCCTTACTCCATTCACTCCATCACTGTAATCTATGATACCCTCACACTTACTCCATCAACGTAACCTTGGCACAATCACATTCACTCTGCCACCATCACAATGACTCACTCACACTCACTCCATCACCGTCACCCTGAATGCATCACACTCACACCCTCAATGTCACCTGACACCCTCACACTCCCTCCATCGCAGACACTCAGACCACCTTATTCTCACTCTGTCGCTGTCACACTCTGACACGCAATCTGTCACTATTACTATCAGCCTGACACCTTCACATTCAAACCATCGCCCACTCCCTGATCTGATTACATTCACTCCATCATTGCTACCTCTACTCACTCTGTTGCCCTGACCCACTAATAATCACTCAACTGCCATCACAATTACCGCCTTATACTCAGAATGTCACTGGCCCATGCATACCCTAACATGCACTCTCTCAGTGTCACCCTGACCCAGTCACAATGAGTAGGTCCCTGTCATCCTGTCACTGTCATCCTGTCCTCCTCACACACACTCAGTACTACCACCCTGACCCACTCCCACTAACACCATCACCATCACGCTATTTCCCCACCCTCGCTCTGTCACTGTCACACGCACCCCGAAACTCACATTGGTACCATCAAACTGATTCTATCAGACCCACTCCCTCACCATCACCCGAACACCCTCACACTCCCTCTGTCTCTGTCACGCTGAGCCCAATAACACTCAATCCGTCTAAGTAAACCTGTCATCACAATCATAGGCACCCAGACCCCTCACACACACTGAGTCACAATCACCGTGTAGACCTCACATTCACCCTGTCACCATTTCCTTTATCCCCTCACACTCATTCCTTCACCATCAGCCTGATACCTCACACTCACTAGAACACAATCAACCTCACCCCCTCATATTCACTCACTCACTGTCACCCTGACCCCCTCACATACACACTCCTTCGCTGTTACCCTGACCTCCTCGCAATCACTCCTTCATCCTGAACCCCACACATTCACTCCGTCACTGTCACCCTAATCATCTCACACACACTCCGTCAGAGTCACCGTGACACTCTCACACTCACTCCATCCCCCTCACCCTGACCTCCTCACACTCATCAGTTCCTGTCATCCTTACCATCTCACATTCATTCCATCACCTTAACCTATATCACACTCACCTTCACTTTGTCATGGTTACCCTGACGCCCTCAAACTCAGTCACAGGCACCTTGACCCCTTCACACTCACTCAATCACTGTCATCCTGTCCTCCTCTCACACACTCAGGTACTGTCACCCTGACCCTTTCGCACTAACTCCATTACCTTCTAGCTAATCCCCCTACCCCCACTGTTTCACTGTCACACTCACTCTGGAACTCACATTGGTAGCGTCACACTGATCCCATGACACTCACTCCCTCACCATCACCCTGACACCCTCACTCACTCTGTCTCTGTCACGCTGAGCCAATTACATTCAGTCCATCAAAGTAACCCTGTAGTCACAGTCATAGGCACTCTGACCCCTCACAGGCACTGAGTCACAATCAGCGTATACTCCTCACATTTACCCTGTCACCATTCCCCTGATCCCCTCACACTCATTCCATCACCATCAGCCTGATACCTCACACTCAGTTGGACACAATCAACCTCACCCCCTCATATTCGCTCACTTACTGTCACCCTGACCCTCTCACACACACTCCTCTGTCACCCTAACCTCCTCGCACTCACTCCTTCATCTTGACCCCCTCACACTCACTCCATCATTATCACCCAGACCCAATTACACTCAGTGCACCCCGCCACCCTGACCCTGTCACACTCAAATCCTCAATGTCATCCCGACCATCTCAAACTTACTCTCCCAGCGGGCCACCTCACACTTCTCCATCTCTGACACCATGACCCCTGCACACTCACTCCGTCACAGTCAGCCTGACCTCATTACATTCACTTTGTCACCCAGACCCAATCATATTCGGTCCTCCCTGCCACCCTGGCCCCCCTCACTCAGTCAATCACCGTCACCCTGACTCCATCACAGTCACTCTTTCAGCAATCGTCTTACCCCCTCGCACATAGTCAGTCACTGTCACCCTGAACATCTCACACTCACTCTGTCACTGTCACCCTGAAACCCTCGCACTCTCTCTGTAACTGTCCCGCTTCCGAGTCTCACAGCCACATCATTCTGTCACCATGATCCCCTCACACTCACTATGACACTGTTATCCTGACCCTCTCACACACACTCTGACACCATCACCCTGACCCCCTCACACTCTTTCTGTCACCCTGTCCCCCTCACACTCACTGTCACTGTCACCCGGACCCCCTCACATTCTTTCGGTCACCCTCATGAATTCACACTCACTCTGTCCCCCTGAAACCCCATACATTCACTCCGCTGTTATCACCCTGACCCTCTAATGCACATTTGTCACCATCACGCTGAAGCCCTCACTCTCATTCCATCAGTGTCATACCGACGCCCTCAATCTCATTTCATCACAGTAACACTGGCACCATCAAACTGTCTCCATCACTGTCACACTAACATTTTACACACATACTTCATCACCGACACACTGATCCCCTTACACTCACTCTGTCACTGTCACACACTAACACCCTCACACTCAATTTGTCATCGTAATTCTGACACCCTCACACTCACTTCTTCACCATCAGCCTGACCCCCGTTCACCCTCACTCCATCACCGACATCCTGCCCCCCTTACACTCACTCAGTTACCATCACCGTGAACGCCCATTTCTCATTGGTCACCATCAGACTTACTCTGTTACTGTCACGCTCACTTGCTGACTCTCACTCTGTTCCCGTCACCGTGACCCCATCATACTCCCGCAATCACAGTCATCTTGAACCCATCACACTCACTCCATCACCGACAATCTGAATCGTTCACTCTCACGCCGTCATTCTGACTCGGTCACACACATGCACCCATCCTATCACCCTGAACCCTCAAAATCAATCCGTCAGTGTCACACTGACTCCCTCACACTCAATCGCCAAGGATCACCCTAAACCCCTCACACTTCCTCTGTCACTGTCACCCGCAGCCCTCTCACTCATTCTATCACACTGACCATCCTCATAAACACCCCGTCACTGTCACCCAGGCCCCCTCACACTCACAGTCACTTACACTATGATCCCCTCAAACTCACGCAGTCACAGGCAATGTGACCCCCCTCATAAACACTCAGTCACTGTCACTGTGTCCCCATCACACTCATTACCTCACTGTCACCCTGACCCCTCCCACTAACACAATGTCCATTACACTATACCTCCACACTCAATCAGTCACTGTCACCCTCAACTCCCTGACGCTCACCTTGTCAAGTCACATGAACTCAATTAAACTCAGCCCACCGTTGTCACTATTACCATCTCACGCTCACTCGGTCACCATCACCCTGATCCCTACACGCTCAATTTGTCACTGTCACACTGACCTCCTCACACTCAGTCCATCACTGCCACCCTGACATCCTCAGTCTTACTCCGTCACTGTCACCCTGAACCCCTCAATCTCACTCTATTAAAGTAAGATTAGCATCCTCAAACTCTCTCCATCACTGTAACCCTGAAACGCTCACACTCACTCCATGAACGTCACTGTCAGATTTCTTTCCTCACACTCACTCCATCACTGTCACCATGACACCCCCACACTCAACTGGGTCACCGTTACCCTGACCCCTTCACACTCAATTTGTCGACGGTAACCTTTACCCACTTACTCCCAATTAGTCACCATTACACTGAACTTCTCACACTCCCTCCGTCACTATCACCCTGGCCCCCTCCACACGACTCCTTTATTGTAACCCTGACCATTTACACTGATCCTGTCGCTGTCACTTTGACTACCTCACAGTCACTAGCTCACCATCACACTGAGCCGCCTCACACGCACTGCATCGCCCTCACCCTGACATGATCACATATACTCCATCACTTCTACCCTGGCTCCCTCACACTTCGTCAGTCACCCTCACTGGCACCCTGTCTCCCCGCTGATCACTTCATCAATCCTACCCCGCCCACCGTCATAATCGCACAGTCACGCTAACCTGCTCACACTCTTTTCCTCACCATCACCCTGAACCCCTCAGAATCATATCATCGCCATAACCCTGTATCCCTCACGCTCACTCCATCTCTATCAACCTGATCTTTTCAGACACCCTCCCTCACCATCCCTGTGTACCCATCACACTCACACTGGAACTACAACCCTGGCCATCACACTCACTATGTCAATGTCAACCTGGCTACTCACACACTCTCACTCCATCTCTGAAACTCTGACCACCTCACACTTACTCCACCAAAGTCACCCTGAAACTCACACACATTCCATCACTGTCAACAGGTCCACCTCACGCTCACTCCATCATCGTCAACCTAACACCCTCACACTCACATAAAAACTATCACCTCACACTCACTCTGTCAATGTCACCCTGGCCACCTCACGCTCACTCTGTCACAGTCACTCAGACACACTCACCGGCACATGGTCATTGTCACCCTGACCCCCCACACACTCACTCTGGAACTATTACCCTGACCCGTCAGACTCACTCCGTTGACGTCACCCTGGCCATATCACACTTACTCCATCTTTGTCATCCTCGCCACATCACATTCACTGCATCAACCCGATTTCCTCATAACCACTCCGCCTTCATCCCTGGGATCTCCTCACACTCACTCCGTCACTGTCAGCCTAACCTTCTTCCCCTCACACACACTCGGTCACTGTCACCAAGACCCTCTCACACCCACTGCATCACTGTCACCCTGACGACTTCAATCTACTCCATCACCTTCACCATGACCCCCTTACACTCACTCCGTCACCCTGACACCCTCACACTCAAACCATCATTGTCACCTCGACCTTGTAACAATAACCCCATTCTCTGTCACCCACTCCATCACCATCAGACTGACCCCAAACACTTACTGCGTCAGTGACCCACTGACTCCCTCAAACTCACTGCATCTTTGTCTCCCTGACTCACCAACATTCACTCTTTCACCATCACCCTGAATCCCTGATCTTCAATTTGTCACCCTGATATTCTCACACTCACTCCATAACCGTCACCATCACCCATCACATTCTCTCTGTCACCCTGACCCCCTCACACTCTGTCAACCTGACCGCCTCCCACTTTCTATGCTGTTGTCAGTCTGACCCTCTCACACTTAGTCTGCCAAATTCAACCTGACCCACTCATACACACTCTGTCACAATCACTCTTACCTGCCTCACTCTCACTCCACGGCCCTCATCCTGATCTGATCACATTCAGATCATCACTGCAACCCTGACCCCCTCACACTCACTCCGTTGCCTTGACCCACTGACTGTCACTCCACCCCCGTCATACTTAGCACCTTATATTCTGTCTTTCACTGGTGCACGCACACACTGACACCCTCTCTGTCACTGTCACCCTGACCCAATAACACTGAGTCCATTTCAGCACAAATTTCTCCTTACACTCACTCCATCACTGAAAACTGAGCCACTCACACTCACTCCATTACTGTCACCCTAACCTGCTCACGCTCACTCCATCAGTGTAACCTGAGCCACTCACACTCACTCCATCACTGTCACCCTGACCCCCTCACACTCACTTTCTAACCATCATCCCGAATCCCTCACACTCAGTCCATCACGGTCACTTTAAACCCTTCAGTCTCATTCCATCACAGGAAAATTAGCACCCTCAATCTCTCCATCACCATCACCCTGACCACCTCACACTCACTCCATCACCATTGCCCTCACGCCATCACACTCACTCCATCACTATGACGCTGACGCCCTCAGTCACACTCCGTCACTGTCACCCTGAACCCCTCAGTCTCACTCTGTTACCATTACCCTGAACGCCTCTCTCTCACTCTGTCATCGTCATCTAAACACATCACACTTACTCAGACACTTTCACCCTCACTCGCTGACTCTCACTCTGTCTCCATCACCCTGGCCCCATCAGACGCACGCACATTCTGTAACTGCCAACCTGACCCACTCACATGCACTCCATCACTTTCATCCCGACCTCCTTACACTCAGTCTGTCACACTCACCCTGTCCCCATCAGATTCCCTCCGTCACCCTCACCCCTAACACTCACTCCATTCCCCTCATCCTGATCACTTCATACTCCATCCCTCACTGTCACCCCACTATTTCACACTCACCCTATCACTGTAACCTTGACCACCTCACACTCACTTCGTCACCATCACCCTGACCACACACATTCACTCTGTCACACAAACCCAATCACACACATTCCGCCCGGCATCTTGGCTCCCTCCCATCAAACCCTCAAAGTCATCCTGCCAACTCAGACTCACGTTGTCACCCTGGCCACCTCACACTCGCTCCATCACTGTTACCATGAACCCCTCAAAGTCACTCAGTTATAGGAACCCTGACCCACTCACACTCACTCCATCACCATTACCCAGACCCCTTCACACTCACTCCGTCACTGTCACCCTGAACCTCCAAACCCACTCCCTCATTGTCACGCAGACCACGTCACACACACTCTGTCACCATCACCGTGAATACCACACACTCACTCCATCACAGTAACCCTGACCTCCTCACGCACAATCCGTCACCAACACCGTGAATACCACACACTCACTCCATCACAGTAACCGTGACCCCCTCACACTGTCAATTTCTTCCTGACCACTTCACACTCACTCCATCACAGTAACCCTGACCTCCTCACGCACAATCCGTCACCATCACTGTGAACCCTACACACGCCCTCCATCCCAGTCACCCTGACCGCCTCACACTCACTCTGACACTGTCATCTTGACCCCCTCACACTCACACCCTCACTGTCACCCTGATCCCTTGACACTGACTCCATCACCGTCAACCTTACCCACTCACAGTCACTCTGTCACCGTCTTCCTGACCATCTCACACTCATTCCATCATTGTCACCCTGACATCGTCTCACTCATTCAGTGAACGTAACTGTGAACCTCTCAGACTCACTTCATCAATGTCACCTTAACCCCCTCACACTCATTCCGTCACAGTCACGCTTACATTCGCGCTCACTTCATTACACTGTCACACTCACATCAACCCTCATGTCCCTGCACCATCACACTCATTTCCTCACTCAATCCCCCATTATTTTCTCACTACTGTGCTCCCTCACCAGTACCCCACATGATCTCTAAAAGTCACGCTCAATCTCACGCTTCATCTACCAATGTGCTGCTCACTCCCGTGCACATACCCCCAATGTAAAGCTCACTCACCCGCACACTTCACCACCATCATGCTCACTATCATGCACACTTGCTAAGCACCAAAGTCATCCCCTGACATGCTCTCCTACATTCTTACCCATTCCCCTGCACACTGCTCCAACATAACACTCACTCTCATGTACATGCACCCAGAGTCGTAGTCACTCATCTGCACAATTCCTCACCATCAAGATCACTTCTCTGTTTGCACCTCAGTCTTTTCTCTCACTCATGCAAGTGGTGTCCCGCCATCATACTCTCTTTCCAACTCACGCCCCAACCATCACGATCACTCCCCTGTACACTCCCCCATCGTCATGCTCACTTCCTTGCACAAACCTCCACCATTATCCTCATATTTTTGCACATTCGTCCACCATCACTCTCACTTCACCGCACACTCCCCAACACAATGCTCACCCCCCTACAGTGCGCCACCATCACCATCACTCTGCTGCACACTCCCCGAGCATCTGCCTCATTCGCGCCAATATCAAGCTAACTTCCCCACAATCTCATCCACGTCACACTTTTGCACTGCACACTGACCCACAATCAAACTCACTACCTGCATTCTCCACACTGTCATGCTTACTACCCTGCACACTGACTCACAGTCATGCTCATCCCCCCACATTCTCCCCCACCATCACACTCTCACAACCCCACCGTAGTGCTCACTTGCCTACACGCCCCTACCATCGCACCCCCACGCAAACGCCCCCACCATCATTTTCACCCCCACACACACCCACAACAACATATTCATTCTCGCAAAAAATCCCCCACCTTCACACTCACTCCCCTGCAGTCTCACTCAATGTCATTTTCATTTGTCCCTACACTCCTGCACCATCACACTCAGTCGACCTCACACTGTTCCACCCTCACACCCACTCTCCCACACGCTCTCACACAATGAAGTTCACTCTCCCACACACTGCCCCAGTGTGACACCCTGTTAACACCACACGCACCCACCGTCACAGTCACTCCGCTATCCACCTTTGCACCAGTACACAAACTCCCCCACGCACTCTGCTACCATCACACTCCCTCCCCCCATGCACCACTTCCTTTACATCCACTCCTCGGCATATTCCTCCACCATTTAACTCACACCACTACACACTCACACAACATCCTACTGACTCCTGCACACACTCATCCACCCTCATGCATTCTTGCTGGCACACTCCCCCACCATCAAGCACACATCCCCGCACGCTCACCCACCATCACACTCAGTCACCCGCACAGTCCACTTCCGTCCTGCTCACTCCTGCACTTGATGTCCAACCGTCTCGCTCACTTCACCACACACTCCCCTACAGTCCCTCTCACTCCCCCCACATACACCACAATGTCATGCTCACACCCTTGCACGCTTTCTCACTGTTATTTTCATACTCCCCGCACACTGCCCCAGTGTTGTTTTCATTCCACCGTGCACATGCCACCATCACGCTCACGTCTCCTTGCACACTGCCGCTATCATGCTCTCACACCGCCAGACACTACCCAGTCACTCTCACCTCCCTGCACACACCCCTACCATCACACCCACACCTCTGCATGCCCCCCCCCCCACCGTCACACACAATCCACTACACACGCACACCCACTGTCACAATCAGTGTCCCAGATCCTTCCCCAAGGTCATGCTCACTCTCCAATCAGACACACTCCCCTGCACACTGCTCCACCGTTACGCTCACTCCCCCCCACAAACACGACTACAGAATGTTCATTACATTGTACTCTCCCCCACCATCACACTCACTGCCATGCACACTACTCTGCATTATGGTCATTCCCCCAACACTCCACCACCATTACACTCACTTTCCAGCACTCTCCCCCACCGTCACACTCACTCACCTGCACACATTAGCATCATCACACTTACGCCCCCACACACTTCTCCAACGTCACTCTCCCTCCCCATGCATACTCCCACCATGCGACTCCTGCCATTGCACACTCTCCCACTGTCACTACCCTAAACATTCACGAACCTTCATGCTCACTCCTCACACACTTCCCACCCTGAAGCTGATTCCCTGACACACTCCTCTACTGTCATGCCTACTTGCCGCACACTCCCTCACCATCATGATTACTACTCCGCCCACACGAACACTGTCAGAATCTGTCCCTCACGCAATCCCGCACTATGATACTCACTCCCTCTTGCTTCCCGACTGTTATGCCCACTCCCCCGTGCACTCCCCCACCATCACTCTCACCCATATGTTCCCCTCCATCAAACGAACTTTCTCATCATAGTGTCGACTCCCCACAAACTCTGCCAACATTACACTCATTCCCCAATGCATTCTTCCACCGTCACACTCACTTCCCAAACACTATTCCATCATCACGCTCACTCTCCTTGCACATCCCCACTGTCACACTTACTCACTAGCATATTCTCCGACCGTCACACTACTCCCCCGCACACTCCTCCACTGTCATGCTTACTCCACGACACACGCTCCCATGGTCACGCTCACTGCCTCATACTCCGCGATGTCGCACTCACTCAGTAGGACTCTCCATAAACATCACACTCACTCCCCTGCATACTCCAATATCATCATGTTCACTTCCTGCACTCTGTCCCATGGTCATATACACTCCCGCAATCACTCCAACATCACACTCACTCTCAAATGTTACTGAACACTCTCATTCACCACCCGGCACAATTGCCCACTGTCATGCTCACAATCACCTACAGTCTCCTTCAATGCCTTGCACACGTCCCCACTTTCACACTCACTCCGACACACTCCCGCACTGTACACTCACTCTCACGTTCTCTACCCCACCATCACTGTCTCTTCACTGCACATTCCCAAAACCATCACGATCATTCCTCTTTCCTCTCCCTCACTGTAATGTTCTCCTACCACACACTTCTCCACCTTCACTTTCACTCCTCTGCACACGCACCCACCATTGTACTCACTCACCTGCACACTCCCCGACCATCACACTCACTCTCTCACATATTAACCCAAAATTGCGCTCATTCCCTCACACGGTCTGTCAATGTCGTGGATGCACCCATACACTCCCCCACTGTCACTTACTCTGCTACACTCTCCCCCATGGGCAGGCTCACTCATATGCATAAATATGCCAACGTCACTTTCACTCCACCTGCACACCCACATCGTCATGCTTACTCTCCTGAAAGCTCCCATACTGTCAAACTCACACCCTCACACACTCCACTACCATTGCAATTATTCCCCATATGTTTGCCCACCATTTAACTCACAGCCCCAACTCCCTCCACCATCATTTTCACCCCCACATACATTCCCCCATTGTCATGCTCGCTCCAAAACACACTGTCCCACCGACAAGCCTACTCCCTACACATATGCCCTCCATCACCCTCACTCACACGCACTCTCCACCATCATGAGCACTCCCCTGAATGCTCTCCACAGTCACATTCAGTCACCTACACAATTCGCCATGGTCACATTTACTCCCCTGCACACGCTCCCAAAATCACACTCAAGACCAAGCACACGCCCCCATCGAATGCTCACTTCCCTACACACCGCCACAATGTAATGCTCAATACCCCGCACACTGTCCTACCATCACACACATTCCCCTGCACTCCTTTCCACTGTCCCACTCACTCTTCCAAGCATAACCCCGCTGACACATTCCCTCAGCTCTCTCTCCCACTGTCATACCATCTCCCCAGCAAACTTGCTTCCATCACACTCATTCCGCAGACACTCCATCATTGTCACACTCACTCCCCTGCATACTACTGCACCATCATCGTCACTTCACTGCATACTCCCTTACCATCACACTCACTCCCTCTACACTCTTCTTCACTGTCACCCTCTCTTCCCCGCACACGCCCAAACCATCATGTTCACACTCCTGCACACTGTCCCACTGTCAAGCTGACTCCCCCACAAGCTCTGTCACCGTCACGCTCAACCCCCGCACTCACCGACCAACGTACTGCCTCCCCCACCCTCACCCTTCAACGTTACGCTCTCTCTCCTCCCACATGCCCACATTACAATGCTCACTCCCCCGCGCAGTCCCCCAACTAATGCTCAATTCTCATACACTTCATCACCATAACGCCTACCATGCTGCACACTCCCCACCATCACACTCACTCCCCCACACACTTCCTCATCATCACATTTACTTACCGTACACTCTACTCCACTGTGACATGCTCTACCTTTCCCACGTCAACACCATAGCCCTTACTCATATGCACATTTCCCCACCATCATGCACCATCATCGTCAATCTCACATCCCCACACACTCCCCGGCCATCACACTCCCTCCCCACACACTCATACTGCATCACGCTCTCTCCCCCACAAACGCCCACACTCTCATGTTCACTCCCCAGATACTTCGCCACCATCGCACTCAGTCTCCCGCACACTCCACCACGGTCCCACTCAATCTCCCCGCACAGTCTCCTACCGTCATATTCACTCCTTGTACACTCCAGCATCCTCACACCTACGCTACTGCACAGTCCACACCGTCACGCTCATCTGCCTGGATTCTCCCTCTCCATTTCGCTCACTCACCCGCACACTCCCTAACCCTAAGCATTGGTCATGTACCCGTCCCTAGTTCATTCTCTCGAACTGGCCTTTGATCACATTCCCACTCAGATCAGTGAGCATCAACAATGGGTTCCACATTTTTTCCTCCTGTGAAGCAGCCTATTCTCCAATACCCACCCTTTAGCCCCTGCCACAGCCGATTGTGCCTCCCCCATTATTACCTCCTTCTTACGACTAATGCTCTCACATTCACCAAGCAAAGACGTTTGTCCCAAGCTCCAGGTATTAAGTGAGCAACAGCCTGTCATGCCTCATTCATCTTTCCTCCCCCAGCATCAGCCTGAATATCCACACCTCTCTTCCTTTCCCCACAGCAATGGAATGTAAAGAGAGGATTCGAGGAAAAGACAATTGGAGAGTGGGAGTTTGGGAGATAACGAGTGCAGAACGCAGAGAGCTCAGGAGAGTGGAGAATGGAGGTAAAGTGAAATAGACAGTAAATGGAAGACAGTAAATGAGAGACACAGAGGAACAGTGTGAGCATGGGAGGGAGATATGGATGGAGAGGGAAAAAGGCTGAGAGATGAATTGTGCAGAAGTCCAGGCCAGTGTGGGGGGACGCAGAGGTGGAAGCAAGGACAGAGTGACTTAAAAGCACTTGCTGAGTTCAGGCCCATTCCCTCCCCTTCCTGTGGAGCAGAACTTGGGGCTGAGTCTGTCTCTCTCCAGCCCAGCTTCTTAAAAAAAAAAGCAAACAACAATACCATTCACTCTACTGCTTGGCACTTTTTAATGACCATTATTTTTTGTTTACAAATTGAAGTGATGGAGTAGTCAGTGGGATGTTGCTGTTGCTCATTGGCCCCTCGGTTGAGAGAAACATTCTCATGTGTCCCCGTAACTCCACTGTGGGGTAATGTTGGACAGGCAAGAGCTACCCTCAGTCTGTTAACATAGAGATAGACTGCTCCATCTCTGAAACTCTGCACTGATGTGAGGGAATCCTGGATGCACTGATTAACGACCGAATTGGATTGAGCGATGAATTTAGGTAAATGGATATTTCAGCGCATTCTTCAGAAGCTGTCTGAACTTATTCTGTGTCACTGCATAAATTGCGGTGTTTGTACAGCAACTGAGGAGCTGCAGCATGAAACTCAATTCCCGCAGATAAGGATGGAGATGTATAGGGGAATTCGTAATGTACTGAATCCGGATCCACATAGAATACAGCAGAAATATTGACCACAGTATGATGAAATTAGCTGAGATCAAAAAAAGTAAAATGATAGATTTAATTCGATTTCTCATTTCTGGGTCGGACTGAGCTTCCCCATTGGTGGCAGCTGGGAGTCTCCTGCCAGCGCTGCTTGTCACGATAATGTGTGTGGCGGTGAGACCATTGAGCAGCAGAATAAGGAGAAAGGGGAGAGCCGGTGTTACAGTGTATTGGATGGACTGGACTGCGACCCAGACATGGGAGGAATGAACACCATCTTTTTGTTCACAAATCCAGTGGCGGTTTACCATCAGATACTGAGTTGAGAGTATAAAATACCAGGGAATGTTCTTTAAACAGCTCAGCACAGTCACTGCTCCCAGAAGCACTACCGCTGTTTTCTCACTGCAATATTTACTTTTCAGCTTCGGGCAACAAATGGCCACAAACCGATCAAAGGTGAAAGTGACGGTGAACCAGACAGAACAGTCAATGGATGCATAAACCAGGATGGCGTGGATATTACACACGGGGAGGTACGTGTAAAAATAAAACAACTCTGCATAAACAACGGGAATCCTTCTCAGTATCAGTTCGAAGGTAATGACAAGTAGATCTGCCGCTGCCATGGCCAACAGATAACGTCTCACACATGGAGACAATCCACAATCTTTCTCACGCAGGATGTAGATTGTCAGTGCGTTAACTGTGAGGAAGGAAAACAAGCAGATTATTCATCAGCCTGGACGCAATTCTCCTAGTCTGACTGAGAACCCAGTGAGATTATCAAATGTGTCACTGTACACAGGGAATTATTACTGAAATAATTGGAGCTGCAATACCAAATGTGAAATTCTGAATTACTGACAAAATGTCACAAGCCACAAGAAACCCTCCCTCCCCAAACGCACAGGAACACGTCCATAAGAACAGATGGTTCCTGAAACATTCCCAAACACTCGATCACTCGAGAGCAGGCACAGGTCACTTCTTTCCAGACCCTAATATGGAGGGTGGAAACGTTGCTGTTCCGAACGATTCCTTGAAGACAAATGGAGTTTCGAAATTTCTGTTTTTTTTTGTCTAAGTTGTGGTCGATCCTGTGTCGTAAAGGAATGTAAACGCAGGAAAAACGTAGTCAACACTTTCACTGCCTGAGGGACTTCGGAGCAGTCTCTTTTTCCCTGGAACGGGATCCTTTCCCTCGGCATCTGACCATTTCAGCAATTCATTGACGTCCGGCCATTTAAAAATAATGTCCAGGATAGAATGTTCGGGGAATGTCCGTTATAAAATATTGGGCACAGAATATTCGGGGAATCTTCCGCAAATACTTTGGCACCATTCCCCATATTTTCCTTCACTACATTGGTGACTGTATTGGAGTTATCTCGTGCTCACACGAGGAGACTGAACAGCTCATCACCTTCACAAATATATTCTACCCAACCTCAATTTCAACTGGACCATTTTGGGCACCTCATCCCTTCCGAGACCTCGTCATCTCCATTTCTGGCGACCAATTAACAATGGACATTTCCTACAAGCGCACTGACCTACGTAGATACTACACCTCCTTCTACCCTGCATCTTGTACAAACGCGATTCCTTATTCACAATTGCTCTATCTCTGTCCCACCTGCTTCTCGGAGGACCAATTCCACCACAGACAAAACCCAGTTAGCCTCCTTCTTCACAGATTACAAGTTACCTTCACACATGTTTCATAATGCCGTCCAGCGCATCTCATCCACTTCCTGAACCAGTGACATCAAAAACCAACTGCTCCCAATGCAACAAGGACAGAACCCCTTCACCTTCCACCCCACCAACTTCTGCATACATTGAATCATCCTTTGCCATTTATGCCACCTACAAACAGAGCCCACAACTTGGAATATAGTTCCCTCCTTACCCCGATCAGAGGGCATTCCCTTCGCAACTTCCTCGTCAGATTGACGCCCTCCACCAGCCCTCATCCCACTCCCAACACTTTCCCCGGCCATCGCAAGACCTGCAAAATATGCGCCCACACCTCCTACCTCATATCCATCTACGGTCACAAAGGATCCTTTCGCATCCGACAGAAATTTATCTGTACCTCCGCCAATGTCACCTACAGTATCCTTTACTCCCAATTTGTTCTCCTCTACATCGGGGATATTGAACGCCATCTTGCATATCATTTCAGACTGCATCTCTGGGACACCCGCAGCAATCGCCACCATCGCCCCATGTTGAGCACTTCAACTCCGCCGCCCACTCCGTCAACGACATGCAGGACCTGGCTTCTTCATCGACAAACAATAACCAGCCAAAACCTTGAGGAAGATGCCTCATATTCTGCCGTGGGACATTGCAACTGAACAGGGTCAATGTAGATTTCATTATTTTCCGCATTTCCTCTCCCCCCTACGTTATCACAATCCGAAGCCTCCAACCTGGCACCTCATCCTTGAACTTTCCTTCATATTTCACTTTTTCTGGTCCGCTCTCCTCTCTGACCGATCACCTTCTACCCCACCTTCACCTGTCTATCACATTCTCACCAAAATCTATGCAGACCATAGCATTGCATTTACTTGCAAACGTGGACTCGATATCTGTCCAACACAGGGAAGTATGCAGATCACAGCTGTTAAGTTGCATCGAGGTCACCCTGAGTGAAGTAATTTAGGACAACTTGAGTTTAATTTTAGTTCGCTTTCTCCAACTTTGAATGTTTATTTGGAAATACTCTTCAAAAGTACAGTGAGAATCGATTGTAAAGTCATGAAACAACCCCAATGACAGCAGATGGACATGCAAAGGGCATGTCTGTCTTTTTCTGTTATTACCTCAGGGACAAAGTTGCAAGGAATCGCAGAAAACTGCTCTGAATCTTCAAAGATATTCTTTGAAGAAGGAACCAGCGTGGAATGTCGTAAAGCTGGCGGCAGGGTTCAGAATGTTCCAGTTTGAACAGCTATGCTCTTCTGACACTTTGATTTTTTCTTATTTATTCTATTTTCTGGAGAGTATTTTATTGCCAAACTATTATATTTTTAACGTGACTCCTTTTGGAAAGGAGGAAGTGAGTCTCAGATCAGAGGATTGGGAGGGGAATCAAGGCTTCAAGGTTTAAAGAAAAGTTCTGCCCGGAGACATGTCCAAGTGCGGTTTGGATACTGGGCCCCGGACAGTCTGGAGACTGTTTCTGGTGCAGTCTGGAGACTGGGCCCCGTGCAGTCTGGAGACTAGGCCAAGTGAGGTCAGGCGACTTGGCCCGGTGTTGCATGGACAATAGGCCCGATGCAGTTTGGAGACTGGTCCCGGAATGTTCTGCAGTCTGGCCCAGTGTGTCCCAGAGACTGGGTCTGCTGCGGCCTTGTCACTTGGCCCGTATGCTTTGGACACTGGCCCTGGTATAGTCTGGAGCCTGGGCCCCGTATGGCCTTGAGACTGGGCATGGTGCGGTCTGGAGACTGAGCCTGGTGTGGTCTACCGACTGAACCTGCTGTGACCTACAGTCTCGAGACTAGATATTGTATAATGTCGCTAGTGATATTTGGTCCAATGGAAGATAGTAGTGGGAAGTGTTAGTTGAATCTGAGGACATGGGGAAACACTTCGTTATTACTTTTCGTCAGTATTCTCATTGGAAAATGGCAATGACATTCAGAATACGGAGATACAGGCTACAAGATTAGATGAGAATGATGTTGACAAAGGGGTGGCTTTCGCAATTTTAGAAGATCTGAATATATGTATTAACCCTGGGCCAGCTGGATTTATTCTCTTGTTCTATGGAAAGCCAGGGAGGAGTTACAGAGTCTTTGACTTCAAAATATATGTCATCATTGTCGACAGGAGTAGTGCCAGAAGACTGGAGGATATCAAAAGCTTTTCGCTTGCTTAAGAAGGGTTATCGGGACAATTCTGCTAACTAAAGGGCAGTGCGCCTTATATCAGTTGTGAGTAAGATGTGGGAAAATTTTGTGAGTGATAAGATTTCTAATCATCTCGAAAGGAATAATTTGATTAGAAGTAGTCAACGTAGTTTTGTGAAACGTAGGTCGTGCCTCACCAACCTTATTGGGTTCCTCGATAAGGTGAGAAAACAGGTGGGTGAAGGTAAAGTGGTTGATGTGGTGTACAAGGACTTCAGTAAAACATTTGGTAAGATTACACACGATAGGGTATTGCACAAAATACGGAGTTTTAGGATTCAAGGTGATTCAGCGGTTTAGATCAGATATTGGCTATCTGAAAGAAGACAGAGGGTGGTGGTTCATGGAAAATACTCATCCGGGAGGTGAGTTACCAGTGATGTGCCACAAGGACCTGTTTTGGGACCACTGCGGCTTGTCATTTTTATAAATGATCTGGATGTGGGCGAAGATGGATGGGTTAGTAAATTTGCGGGTGACACGAGGGGAGGCAAAGTTGTGGATCGTTCTGATGAATACATAAGATGCAGCACTAGACTGAGAAGTGGCAATTGGAGTTTAATGCAGGAAAGTTTGAGGTATTTCAATTCGGAAGAAATGACAATAATGCAGATCATTGAGCTAATGGTAAAAGTCTTGGCATTGTAGATGAACAGAGAGATCTCATTGTCCGGGTGCATACATACCTGAAGTTGCCACTCAGGTTTATAGGGTCGTTAAGAAAGCATATTGTGTGTTGGTGTTTATTTGAAGGGCGACTGAGTTTCAGAGCCAACAGGGCAAGGATCAACTGAGCAAGACGCTGGTAAGGCCGCCCGTGGATTATTGCCTGTAGTTCTGGTCAGTGCATTATATGAACGATGTGAAAGCTTTAGGCAGGTTCCAGATGAGATTTACGAGAATGTTGCCTGTCATGGAAGGAAGGTCTTACGAGGAAAGGGTAAATGAGGACTTACATTGTATCCGTTGGAGAGAAGAAGGTGACTTCACCGAGACGTACAAGATAATCAGAAGGTTGGACAGAATGGACAGTGAGAGCCTTTTATCCTCAGATGGTGAAGGCAAACACAAGGAGGCATAGATTTAAATTGAGGGGAGATAGACATAGGATTGATATTAGGTGTAGTTTCTGTAATCATAGTGCAATAGGGGCCAGGAATGACCTGCCTGAAACAGTAATAGAGTCGCCAACATTAATTGCATTTAAATGGGCCACGGATAGACATATGATCAATAATGGAACGGTGTAGGTTAAATGTGAATCAGATAATTTTCACCGTTCGGTGGCATTGAGTGCCGAAGGGCCTTTACTCCGCTGTAACTTTCTATGTTCTATGAGTGTCGGCCCGGTGCAGCCAGGAGACTAGACATGTTGCAGTCTGGATACTGGGCCTGGTGGAGTCTGGAGTCTCGGCCTGGTCAGGTCTGGAGACTGGGCCCAGTGCTGTCTGGATACTTGTTGCTGGCACAGACTGGGTTGAAATTCGAGTCAGTTCTTTCTTTCATTTTTATTCTTCTGCTGGACTTTCCTTCATTATTCTTTCAAGTTTGTACCAAATACTTAAGAATCTGCTCCGAGATTTCTTGTACCTATGATGGCGCGTAAGTGAAGTCATTGCAAACTTTCCGCTGCAATCATTAAACTGCACGTAACGATGAAGCCAATTCAATTCAAATGTGAGAGAGTCACTGTCTTTGACGGTTCTTCTAAACAAACCTGCTCCTTGTGCAGTGAAATGGAGCGTCCGGAGAGAATTTTATTACTTTACTTTAAACACAAGAGGGAGAGACAGGCAGTGATAGAGTGAGGAGAAACATTTTGATTACCATTTCACTGGATTTACTCCCAAAGAACAGAAACTCAAATGCTCAAAGATGCTGAAGCATGCGCGTGCGCAAACACACATGCACACACATACACACACACAGACACACACACCATATTCGCGCAGACACATGGAGATATTCAGCCAATCGTGCGTGCCATGACATTCCGTGGCTGATCTGAACATGGCCTCACCTTTATTTCCACCTGGGAAATAACGAAGGGCAAGGGATTTTCATGTGAGAATGAGGGCATTTTGTACCGGTGAACATAATTCTATTAGTTTGATAATAGTCCCGAAAAAGGATATACCTCCTCCACAAGTTTATGTTACAATTTGTGCAAGAGTAATTGTGAAGGAATTGGACAAAAACTTTCAAAAGATGATTGGGGGAAGCTGTTGAAGGTGAAAGGATTTCAGGGAAGTGGGAGTCATTCAAAAGTGAGATAGTGAGACTTCAGGAATTACATGTTCCCCGTCAGTGTGAACGGAAATGCGAATAGGAGTAGGGCACAGGACATGTCAGGGGATATTGAGGCTTTGGACAAGGAAAAAAGAAGGCATACGTCAGGTATAGGCAAGTGCTATCAAAGGTATCCCTGGCGCATATGGAGTGTCGGAGAACACTTACCAGGGAAATCAGGAGGGCAAAACAGGTGCATGAGGTAGCTTTGGCTGATGAGGTTAAGGAGATTTGAAAGAGATTCGACAAAAAAGAAACTGGAGAGACATTAGGGCCCCATAAAAATCAATCAGCCATCTAATGTTTGGCTCCACAGGAGAGGAGATGAATGAGGTTTATTAGGTCTATTGTCACATGTACTCACGTTCGGACAGAGAAAAGTTTACAAGTCGCCACATGTGACACAATCTTAGATACAAAGCTTCCCGTCCGTCCCCCTCCCTCCCACCCGCACCCCTCCCCCCCACCTCCAAGATACAAAATCTTGGTAGAAATCAGAAAAATAAAGAAAATAAAATTAAGTGTCAAACATTACAGCATTTCCTGCAGTAGTGGAAAAACACAGAAAATCAGTTCATTGTTCAACAACAGAGTCCATAAGTGTCTGGCCATGCTGGGTTCACACTCTACATCAGGACTCGACCTCTCCCACTCCGCAGCCTTATAGCCTGTTTCTGCTCGAAGAGTGAGGTCCCACACAAAAACTTCACGTCGGTATTTACTCTAGAGGAAAATGCGAAAGAGAGGAAAGTCAGAGAAATAAAAATAAGTGATCTTTGAAACGAGACCACATTACAGTAGCGGAAGAGCTGACGGTCTTAAAATGCATAACCACAGGTTAAAAACCCAGGGCAAATGTACCCCAGAATCACTGCAGGAAGCTGGGGAAGGAACTGTGCTAGCACGGGCTGTGATGTTTGTATCATTCCTTAGAGTTCTGGTGAAGGGTAACAGGCTCGTTACTTCCGACTTCTCTGCACAGATGTTGCCAGACCTGTTGAACTTTCCCATAACCTTCTCCCTTTCTTCCAGATTTACAGAATCTGCAGTCCTTTCAATCTTTTTTATTTGTATCATTTACAGCCACGTTGAGTATTTGAAGGCATCTAATGTGGCAACATTATTTTTAAAAAGGCTGCCAGGAAATACAGACCAGTGACTCTGACGTCAGATGTGGCTAAATGTGTATAGGAGCTTCTGGGAGACAGGATTTACATGCATTGGGAAAAACAAAGACTGATTATAGATAGTCAACATGGCTTTTTGTGTGGGAGAACTGGTCTCAAAAATAGTTTACATAGGTGACCGAGAAGATAGATGAAGGGCAATCAGCACACATTGTCAAAGTGGAGCTTAGCAAGCCCCAACATTTGGGAGAGTGAGGCAATTAGATACAGCAATGTCTTAACAGTCGGAGGCATAAGGTGCTGGGAGAGATTCCCTGGGAGAGATTATCTGGGAGAGAGTAGGATGCTTCTTTTCATTGTTTTTGTAAATGATTTGGATGGGAATGTCGGAACCTTGGAACGTAAGTTTGACGATGAAACCCCCAAAATTATTGTTATTGTGGGTAGTGAAAAAGCTTCCGGAAAAGATCAGTTGGCTCAGTGATTCGTATTGTTGCCTCAATGCACCAGGATCGCAGGTTCGATGCCAGCCTCGGGCAAATTCTGTGTGGAGTTCACACATTCTCCACGTGTCTGCCTGGCTTTCCTACGGGTGCTCTGGTTTCCTACCACAATCCAAAGATGTGCATGTCAGATGAATTGCCCATGCCAAATTGCCCATAAGTTAGGAGCCTTAATCAGAGGGAAATGGGTTAGTTTGGGTTAACTTCGGAGGGTCGGTGTGGACTTGTTGGGCAGAAGGGCCTGTTTCCACACTGTAGGTAATCTAATCTTGATCTACTGGGCCAGTGGCCTGAGGAATGGCAGATGGAGCTTCTTTCTGTTAAATGTGAAATGTTGCAATTTCAAAATTTGTGAGAAGATTTGTAGCTCGGCTGCTCGTTGTTGTGGTTCTGTTCGCTGAGCTGGGAATTTGTGTTGCAGACATTTCGTCCCCTGTCGAGGGGCTTTCTCAGTACTTGGGCGCCTCCTGTGAAGCGCTTTTGTGATGTTTCCTCGGCACTTAAAGTGATTTGCCCCTGTCGCTTCCGGTTGTCAGTTTTAGCTGTCTGCTGCAGTGGCCGGTATATTGGATCCAGGTCGATGTGTTCGTTGATATAATCTGTGGATGCGTGCCAAGCCTCGAGGAATTCCCTGGCTGTTCCCTGTTTGGCTTGTCCGATAAAAGTAGTCCTATAAAACTACTATTATAGGACAAGCCAAACAGAGAACAGCCAGGGAATTCCTAGAGGCATGGCACTCATCCACAGATTCAATCAAGAAGCACATTTACCTGGACCTAATATACCGGCCACTGCAGCGGACAGCGAGAACTGACAAACGGAAGCGGCAGGGACAAATCACTATAGGTGCCAAGGAAACAACACAGAAGCGCTTCACAGGAGGTGCCCAAGCACTGAGGAAGCCCCTCGACAGGGGACGAAATGTCTGCAACACAAATTCATAGCTCGGCGAACAGAACCACAACAATGTTGCATTTTGTTCGACCAACCAACGCAGGATTTACACAGTTAACGGTTGGGCTCTGGGCAGTGTTTTCCAACAGAGAAACCCAGGTTGCAGGCACATAGTTCTTTGAAAGTGGAGTCGCAGTTCGACAGGGTAGGGAAGAGGGTATTATACATGCTTACCATCAACTGACACACCATTGAGTAGAGGAATTGGGATATCATGTTGTGACTATGCAAGAGACTGGTAAAGACACATTTGGTGTCCTGAGTGCAATTCTTGTCGCCCTTCTACAGGAAGGATGTTATAAACTGGAAAGGAGACAAAGTATTTTAAATGATGTGGCAGAGATGGGAGCTTTTGAGATATATGGCAAGTCTGTGATTTTGTTCCCTTTGCATCGGATGATGTGAGGTTACCCTACAGAGGTTTATAAAATCATAAGGGGCACAGATAGGATGCACGGCCAAGGCCTTTTCCACACAGTACGTGTGTCTGAAACCAGAGAGGATAGGTTTAAGGTGAGAGGGAAGATATTTAAAAGGGATCTAAGGGTCAGTTGTTTCTCACAGAGGGTTGTATGTATATGTAGCCAGCTATCAGAGGAACTGGTATTGTTGAGTACAATTACAACATTTAAAAGCCAATTGGATGGGTACATGTACAGGAAAGATTTGGCCGAGTATGTGCCAAAAGCAGAAAAAAATGGAAATAGTTCCGTTCAAGAAACAGGGTGGAGAGAATTCCTGATGCTGCTTTTGTGCTACAGACCTCAGCAGCAGCAGAAGCATACTTATATTCAACCACGATCTGCAATTTTTTTCTTCTGGGGATAATCCCTCAGTCTGCCATTACTACCGATGCGATCTATGGTTCAGTGATAAGTGTGGGTGAACATTCCAGACAGAACCATGTGTACCTAAACCCGATGGCAAACGTTTAACCTCCGCACTTACTGCTTACATTCCAAACAGTTGGACTAACATCTGACAGAGCGGGCACAATAATCCCAAGACCAACAGACCAACAGTCCGGCCACATTCGGTCATAAGTGGTGAGGGATGGTTAAACAACTCACTGGAGGAGATGGCTCACAAATATCCCCATCCAAAATAATGGAACAGCTCTGTAGCTCAGTGTAAAAGACAAGGATGTAGTGTCTGCAGCATTATCAGCCAGAAGAATTGAATCACTGATCTACCTAACCCCCGCATGATGCCCACAGCATCACAAATGCCAGTCCTAAATCAATTCGATTTTCTGCACGTGCCGTGAAGAAACGATAGAACACAGTAACTTGACAAAGTCAATGGGCCCTGACATCATTCCTGCAATAGGACTGAAGACTTGTGCTGCACAACAAGCCGTGTCACTGGGGAAGCTGTTTCATTCCAGCTCCAACTCTGTTTTCTCCCTGGCAATGTGGAAAATTACTAAACAATGTCCTATTCCCCAAGAGGCGAATAATTTCAATAAGAACATGTACCACACCCTCAGACTCATCACGACAGTGAAAATCGTGGAAGTTCTTCTTGACAGCTGTCGAGCTGCACAAAAACGGCCAAGCAAGGCGATCAATTGTATCAATTTGCTCCGAGGTCGAAGGGATAGACCCAGATGGAATTCATGATTTGGAGATGCCGGTATTGGACTGGGGTGCACAAAGTTAAAAATCACACAACATCAGCTTATAGTCCAACAGTTTTAATTGGAAGCACTTGAGGTCGGAGCGCTGCTCCGACATCGAGTTTTGTACTTTTGGAGTTTTTGCTTTTAATCCCGGATACAGCACCGATCTTTAGCCTCCCTATCGGAAAAAGGAACGGGAAGTACGGTCCTACCGACTCTGTCGAGGCCTCCTTCCTAACATCTGACAGCTTGTGACAAACATTACAGAGCTTTCCCATAGACTGCACAGAAACATCGGGAAACGAGTAAGCCATTCAACACGTTAAGCATCCCCCATTCCAGTTCTTGAACAGCTCCCTCATGCACTTCTCCCCCAAAATGTATGCATCCCTCAATGTTATCAACCATTGGAAAAATATTAAATATTAACTTCAGCAGTCCCTTCGATCCATCGTTTTGTACCCCCATTCAATGTAATAATGTCTGATCCTTTGTCTTCAAACCATGGTCCTGAGCTATCTCTTCCTATTTAGCGTCTATGCATATTTCAGTGCGTTTGATCTCACAGGCTTGAGTGGGACATAATTCCCCAAGTTCAATAGTCTCTGGGTGCAGATATTTATTCTCGTCTCAATGCAGAATGTCCTGGCTGTACCTCATAATGTGGCCTCTTGTTTCAGAAGTCCCAGTCAGGGGAAGTATCATCCTTGTTTCGAATCTGTCTCACCGTCACAGGTCCATATTATTTACTCAGATCTCCATTCATTTTCCTAAAGCCCTTGGAATACAGGCTCAGTTCACACAAAGTGTGTTCCCACAACATGCCTGATATCGCAGAGATCCTTCACTGCACTCCCTGAAGGTCAGTGTTGTCCTTTATTAGGGACAGAAATCAAAACTGCACATAATGTTGCACAATGTTAGACAAGGGTTCTCACCAAATTGCAGCTGCAGTAAGACACCCTTACTCCAGTTTTCAAATTCCCTTGAAATGACGGTCAATACACCATTTATTCACCTAAATGTTGCTTTCAGTGACGAGTGTACAAGAAGATCCAGATTATTTCCAATATTACAGCTAACCACTTAGTGGGTATATGTACACTAGTCACTGTGTCAATGCCATTCCCAGTACTGATCTCTGGCGCCAGAACTCACAACTGTGCATGAACGTCGAAGGTCTGTGCAGATTAGAACAAGAAAACTGGATAAGTCCCTTAAAAATAATATTTTTAACCTATCCCTTTTCAAATAGCAGGCTACTGTCCTATTGTTCCCACCAAAGTACACAACATCACATTTACACATATTGGTCTTCATCTGCCATGTACTTGTCCATTCACCCCATTGTCTCAGTCACCTTGAAGCATTTTGATATCCCTCTTACCCACTCGCAATCAGACACCGTTTAGTGCTGTAAGCAGGCTTGGAAATATTGCACTTGGGTCCGACAACCCAAGTGAGGTATATTGGGAATACCTGAGGCCCAAGGCCCAATTCCTGTCACACACCACGATACGTCCACCCCCAAATAAGTGTTCTCACACTCAGGGATCAGTTCAGAAGCCCCCTCTGGACTTCCCGGCTTGCTGCCGTTCATTGAGTACTCCCCTGTCTGCGTTTTTACTTCTGAGGTGCATCACCTCATATTTATCAGTGTTAGATTGCATCTGTCATTGATCTGGCCATTCCATCTACATGTTCCTGTTACATAAGACCTTCCTCCTCACAGTCAAAGAAACACTTATTAACCACATTCCCTCATCACCCTCAACATCCACATCTCCAGTATTTTATAGTACCCCAAATAGGAAGTGACACAGCACTGATCCTTGTGTTACACGTTCCCAGTCACACAAACATCCTTCTGCCACCACCCTCCTTCTCCTTCCTCTGAGATTGTTTTGGATATAACTTGCTAAGTTAACCTTGATACCATAAGATTATAATAAATTTATCAGTTTCCCATGCGGGGCTTTGTCAATGGATTTGGTGAGAAAACCATTAAAATAACACCTTGAAAAATTCCAATAAACTTCATTAGGCATGACTTCCCTCCGATAAATCCATGGCGACTGTCATTGATGAAACATTTTGCCTCTCAAATGGAGATCTATTTTATCCTTCTTTGTATTCTCCAATAGCTTCCCTGAAAGAGATCTGATACTCACTGATCTACAGTGCCCTGGTCTTTCTGCACCACCCTTACAGTACAGTGTAACCGCATCCATCCTCTAGCTTCTCTCTCCTGTCACCAGATTCTATATATATATTAAAAAATTGGTCAGGTCTTTTCTTCCTTATCTCCAACAGCAGCCTGGGATAAAACGCATCCAGATCATTTTTATCCAATTTTCAGACCAGCTAAAACCATCAATCGAAAAATTACATCTTATATGAATTTGCTAAATACTCCATCTTCTCAAATTCTATGTTTTCAAACACGCCTCGTTACTAATATGAACGATTTTAGTCTTTAGTTACACAAGTCTCATGGTCACTTTGTAGTTCTGGGAGATGTTATGTATTCCTCCACGAAGACGCAATATAACGAGTTAATTTCCCTGCAATTTCTCTTTTATCAGCAATAAATTATCCTATCCATATTTGTTCCCCACTGCTTAACATTTCAAGTGGATTTAAAATTTCCTTTCAAATATAGTCAGAAGCTTTTCCTTAGTCCTTATGTTTCTTTTTTATTTTGCATTCTTGATGTCTTTTTTAGTGCCCTTCTCAATTTCTTAGTCCTCCTTCGTTCCAATGAATCCATACTGTCTTCTATTTTTTTGATCGACTTTCCTTGATGTAATACAATTTTTAACTTTGTCTGTTAATCATGGTTGTGTCACCTTACCTTTTTGCCATATGCGCCTTGAGAATATATGTATACTCTGCAACTTATCGTGTTTCGATAAATGAAGGGTGGCACGGTAGCTCAGTGGTTATCACTGCTGCCTCACAGCACCAGGGACCCGGGTACCATTCCCGCCTCGGGAAACTGTCTGTGTGGAGTTTGCACATTCACCCCTTGTCTGCGTGAGTTTCCTCCACGTGCTCCGGTTTCCTCCCACAGTCCAAATGTGTGAAGGTTAGGTGAATTGGTCATTCTAAATTGTCCACACTGTTAGGTGTAGAGGAATGGGGCTGGGTGGGTTGGTGTGGACTTGTTGGGCCGAAGAGCCTGTTTCCGCACTGTAGGGAATCTAATCAACAGAAATAGCCTGTCTTCCAGTGTATCTTTATGACGCACTTTTAAAACTGCCACCTGCAGCTCATGCATTCATGACTCCAGTCAGATAAACGCATTTTAATAAAAAAAAAATTTGTATTCAAACGTCATGTAAAATTCAATATATTAAGATGATTATTTCCAAAGGCTCCTTTTCCGCATGGTTTTCAAATAGGTCTACTGATCACACAGCAACTTCTAAACAGCCTGATCTCGAGTTCACTGTTCAACATATTGCTCAATGAAAGCCGCTCATAGACACTCATGAAACCCATTTTCCCAGCATTAACATTAACTTTGATTCATATTGTTTAGATGCGATTTTATTTTCTCCATAATTACTGCTGTACCCAAAATCTTGTATTTCTATTTTCCTATTTTGTAACATACGCACCATTTGAGTCACAACATTGACATTGATAAATACCTCCCATCAATATTTGATTATCCTTGCTGTTTCTAAACCCCACTTTAGCAGATTCTGTGGAATCTGAGCGACGTGGGATCGAGGAAAATTAATAGCCGATTCAGCGAAATGTTTGGCCAAGGCATGTTTGAACATTGATATTATCTCGCCGCATCCTACACGATCTTCACAAGTGTCATTCTGACATTTTCACCAATTCTCCCGTTATGCTCGTGAAGTAGAGAAGAGCAAAATATTTCAACAATGCTGTGCATTCCCCCAGACAACTGAGACCACTCTAACCTTGGTGGGAACCTTACAGCAGGCAGGTAAAATGTTGCTGCTGCTGTACAGTATCTTCGTACGATCATACCTGGAGTAGCGTGTACAGATTTAGTCTCAACACTGAGGAAAGAATATTTGAATTAACCAAGATATTGTTCGCTTAACTTATTTCCACGGTGAAGATTTTAATCATAGAGTTTCTATAGTGTGGAAGCTGGTCATTTGACTCATGGACTCCGCATTGGGCCTCAAGAGACCATCACATCCCAATCAGGAACACTCCTCTCGTTCAAACATTCCCTGAAACCCTGCACTTTCCATGATTAGTGTATCGAGCCTGTACATTCCTAGTTAATTTAGCATAGCAAAGCCACTTAGTCTTCAAATTTTGGGACTGTGCGTCAAAGCTGGAATATCAATGGAAACCTTTGACAGACACGGGGAGAATGTGCAAACCCCGCATAGAGAGTTAACTGAGGCGTGAATTGAACACGGGTCTTTAGCGCTGAGAGGCAGCAGTGCTAACGACTGAGCTACGTTGTGTCAGTCTTAGAGCTGGCCTAGATAATAATTAAGGAGCAGCACACACATGTTTCTTTCTAGGGTCTTTTCCCACGTGAGGTGAATGTAACAACTACCACTTTACAGAATCACAGTGTGGCCGCTGACTTCCTGTAGGCTCTGCGTTGTCCCTCACCATAGATCACTTTGCAAGAAACAGATTACATTTTTGACATATTCAATTTAAACATAGCTCACTCACACGAAGATTCAGCATAACACGCAATTAATACAAATGGCAGTGATGGGATTCAAGCCCTCAGCGACTTTCACAGCGAAGCTTACAAACAGCACCTTACGTTGCTCGGCCACACCAGCACGCAAAACTGAACCCATAAACAGTATTTGAATCGAGCTCCTGAGGACATTACTACATTTCTATCTGCATAGGGATGTGCACAATCACCTCAACTGAACACAACATCGTCTGATGGGGGGACAAGCCAAGCATATAGGAGTGGGAGCGCTGTTACCTTCAAACACAGGAAGCACTTATAACAGATAATTAACAATATTAACATTTGCTGTGTAATCCGAAAGAGATTACTTTGCTAAATTTAACACTTCGCTAAAATTCTAAGTAGACAGCCAAATTTTGCTGGATTCTGCAGGTAGACAGCTTGCCCTTACAAGTCTTGCAAAACTGTCAGAATCAGCAATAGTCAGGGAAAACATAAACTTCATATCAACAGCCGAATGTTCCCAGTTCCTGTCCTCGAGAAGGATGAACAAAATGTAGTACAAAAAGAACAGTACAAAAAGAATATGTGAAAGTTGTGCAGGCCCTCACATACGGCATTTGCCAAGTGTATTGAGCCCCCTGCAGAAGTTACAACAAAGTGTTCTCTTTGCTCTTGCTAGAATTTGATTCGAGTCGATTTAATTTCCACGACTGTAAACTTGGGGGCTCGTCCGGTACCCCACGACTGGGTAAGAATCCGAGTATTCCCAGGTGGTGTAGGCTTCAGCGCGTTGAAGGACTTTCACTTCATCTCGAGGGCTGAAATGGCCCTTTCGCGTGAGAGGACTGGGAATCCGAGGTTCGTCCCATCGCCGGGGTTTCAATCGAATAGGGCCGGGGTAAGAGTCGTATCTTAAGTAATCCAACATAGAGTATCATTCTAAGAGAATAAATAAAGATGGAATAGGTTCCAGTGAACCTTCACACGGTATTCGAGTAAAACGCAAGGTAAGCGATTGCTGTCTCTATAGTGCTTTAGAGATAGCAAGTTTAAGGGTAGTTTGAGACTTGGAACCATCACTGCCTGAGTTAGACTCGCCAAAGACGTACCAGACATGTGGTTTCTTGGTTTTCCAAATCCAAGACATTGAGGCGGATGCGCCCAATGTGAGGAGGCACCTCCAGAGGTAAAAGCAAGTCAAAAAGGAAAGGATAACAGCACAAAGAAAGAGAGAGACATCCTCAGTGCTTGGGAGCCTCCTGTGAAGCGCTTCTGTGCTGTTTCCTCTGGCATTTATAGTGGCCTGTCTCTGCCGCTTCCGGATGTCAGTTCGAGCTGTCGGCTGTAGTGGCCGGGATATTGGGTCCAGGTCGATGTGTTTGGTCACTACCATCGATGTATATGCGTGTGAGTATAGCGGGGGTGGAGGGTGTCTGTAGGAGCGGTTGGAGGGATATATGTGTGTGTTTGTGTGTGTGAGAGAGAGAGGGAGAGAGAGAGAGACTCTGAATTTGAGTGTGTGTAAGGGGAAAGTCAGATTATGTGTATCTACATTAAAACACAGACAGATATAGCAGATACCTTTCCCCGTACTCACTCTGTAATTTCAGAGGTTCCATTCTCTGGAGCCTCTGCTCCATTTGTTGTTCAAGTTACACACCCAGATGCTGTAGTTACAGTCTTCATGCTTAATCCAGAATTGGATCACCAAGTCCTCAGGTCTGCCTGAATGTCTGAGACAGCTTACAGCACAACCTCCAGAAAACCATCCCCAACGCATCGACTAACTTTTCAATAACAGGAATCAGGTTGAAGCCCATCAGTCACAAGGTAAATGCCTGTTTCTTTAAAATACTACACCAGGGGCTTCCTCATGTTACTGACCACATTGTCAGCTGAGAAGACAAACACAGGCTTGCGGTGGACAGCTACTGACCAACATTCAAAGACGTGAGTGAAGCTGCTGCGCACCCTGTCCAACATGGAGCACCACACAACCAACACCGGGAAGTGAACAACAGCCTAACAAACCTCATGTCATTGTTTCTGAGCCTCACGATGTCAGCACTCGATACATTCGGAAGCCAAACACCCAAGGTCAGGGAACGATACAGAGGAACAGAAAGATTCGCGTTAAAGATAGAAAGAGACCATTAAGATAGAAATAGAACATGTTGAAATATGGAGGAAGACACAGGGGAGTACGTCTAATTGTAAGAGTGAGACCTTGATAGATCCAATCACAAGAATGATAACATTGAATAAAGGCCATGCCTCACAGAACAAACACAGACGGTCTTAACTGAGATAGGTTGACAGCTTAGCATGGAGAGCAGTGCACACTATGCTCGTGTAATTCTTAGTAAGCTAGACTATCTGCCCAGCATGGGGAATATTGAAAACCTTGGACAATATATTCCTGCTATATATGTAATAGATATCTGTTACGCATGGGAAGATTTGTATTCCATACTGTAAATGACGGTAAATGGGGCTCCCAAAAATTTTTATTTCTGTATCTCCATGCATCAGCTCGATGCAAGGTATTTTTTTAAGAATGCATGTGTGTGTGTACGACTGAGGCGATGATCAATGTGAAAATCATTGTCTAAGGTAGAACACATATGGAGAATATCATTTTAAATATGAATAACTGCAGGGATTGGGATGATGGACAGAGAGGGAGTGAGAAATAGTTCATGGACAGATGTGAGGATATGCTTGAGAGTATTAAAGTAAAGGCATTGCCAGACCCAATAACAACATACATCAGTGCGCAAAGGAATGACAGAACGATGGGGAATCTTTTTGAGAGTTCAGATAAGATCCACTTGGAATCGACACAGATTTACATCTGCAGGTTTGGAACTGGGAGCATTAGCAGCTGATTATTGGCTTTATTAAGACTGTCTATCATAGTGCAAAGTTCAAATAGCAGATGGGATGAGCCAGTGAAGTATATCCTACATGTGTTTGTAATTACAATTAGGAGTGGGCAGTTTATGGTAATAGGAATCAAATCAATGCCAAAGGGATCATAGTTGTCATTTATCTGTTTCAGCCTCCGATATTGGTCAGGGATAGGATGCAGTCAAAGGAAGGAAATTCAGTTTGTAATCAGAATAGAAAACAGTGCTCTATGCTCCCAATATTTAAATATCAAGGGCAGTGATACAATGAAATATGGTTCACAGGTAAAATTGAAAAAGTCAACATCGAGACCCATAGTAACACTGCCCGAAGCAACGAAGGAGATAGTGAATTATCAAGGATGCAGTTAGTGGTGGTTTGTAAAATGAATATCTGAATCAGAGTCTCAGTAGGAACAATAAGAGTGGCAAGGATGGTAGTGTCAATGAAAAGAATAGTGTTAGAGTCAAACATGATTTATAGAATAAATGACTAAACTGTAAAACTTACCAGAGAAACCAAAGAAAGCTCGAACTGCATTATCAAAATATTGAATAATGTAAAGTGCATATTCGATCCAACATGATAATGACCTTCGATCATGATATGTGAAAGGAAGCTAAATATCCCAGTATAAACTTCTGTCCATTGTTGGAAGATTCCGTCTTATATTCTCAGATTCTGTTCAATTGTTGGAACTTCCTAGTCTAATGTTCTCAGACTGTGAACTCTCCAGCCCCTCTCTGTGGAGCTGCTAATTCCTGTTAGTACTGTTGGTGATGCTCCGCTCATCCGATGGATTGACACATTGAATGGAGCCGACTTATGGTTAAAAGATGGAAACCCTCCACTGGAATGCTTAGATTATTTAGAGATTGACATTAATCACCGTCACCAAAGGACTAGGTGAAATTTACCCCTTCCTTACATCATTTTATGTATCACAACAAAAGGAACATTTCCTCGATCTGGATGGAATGGACAAGGTTGGCTGATCATAAATTTTCAATATTTTAAATCATTCCTCCCTGTATGTAGGAGCACTGTCAGAACACTGCAGGATTGTATATGACAGAGATAAAATAACAGACCACCTGCACAAAATGCCTGGTGGGCATTTTCTCGAGACCATAAAATAGGGTAACAAGATTTATTGCCCATTGCATTTTGTAATTTCATTTCTTTGGTTAAGTGCCCTTTTACCAATCGTTCCAAAACCTCGAGGAATCATCCAAAACATTTAAATTGCTGCTTAGGAACAGGAGGAAGCAATTCTCTCCCCATGTGCCATTTGCAGAAGGATAGGCGAAGGCCATCAGCCTCTCTTGCCTGTTATAGCAGGGTCATTCAGCTTCTCGAGTCTGTTACAGAGGGACAGAAGGAGGCCAGTCAGCCCCTTGACCCTGTCACAGAGGAACAGGAGGAAGCCATTCTACCTGTTTGGTCTGTTATGCAGTAAAGATAAGTTTTAAAATACTTATGGAGAAATTAAACCTGAAATAAACGTTAAAGCTTGAGTAAGGACAATTTTGTACGTTTTAGGCTGGCACTTTGAAAAGATGCTTGAGAGAAGCTATTGGCATGATAGTGGGAGGCGTTTAAAAATGAGATTAAAGAGTCTATCCACAGTATACTTCTTTTCAAGAGGAGGGTAAGGCTGGTAGGTGTAGACAATGCTGGATGGCTAAAAGGATGGGCGTTCTGGTCAACACAAAGAAAGAAGCATATGATAGGTGTGGGTAGGAAAGCTCCACTGAATCCATCGAGCTGTACAAGGGCAGTAGAATAATACTGAAGAGGGAAATCAGGAAGGAAACATGGCGAAATAATATGATTTTGGAAAATATGGGCAGCAATGATCCAAAGAATTTCTGCGAACATATTAAGGTCAAACGAGTAACTGGGAGAGACTAGGCCCTCTGAAGGTTCAGCAAGGCGACCAACATGTGGAACCACAGGATTTGGGGAGACACTAAATAAATATTTCTCGTTCGTATGTACTGTGGAGAAGGATACGTGATGCAGATAACCTGAGGAAATGAACAATGATATCTTGACAAGTGTTCCTATGACAGAAGATGAGGAGCTGTCCATCTTAAAATGCATTAAGGTGAATGACTCCCTGTCTTTTTTCCCTTTTTTGCAGGGGTATTCCCCCGTGTCGTAACAGAATCAAGTTTCGGGAATGTGCTTTATTCTTGATGCTACTGAAATAATTCCACAGCGGCCGGCATCACCAGAGCGAGTACTTGACACTGATGCAACTCTCTCAGAGGCAGCTCTCAGGGTGACAGAACCACTGACACCCTGTCTATTTTTTGACACTCCTGTTCTTTTTTCGTGCGTGTGCAGGTATGAGACAGTGAAAGACACTAGGTGTACAAATCTTTATTCCATTTCCACGACCAGGAAGAAAAGAAACACCCAAGTGGCCAGTGACCAGCAGTGCCCTTAACATCAAAGGGCAATGCTGAGTGATCAAATGGTGAAGGGGAGGGCAGGGATTAAATCAAAATAGAGTTGGAACTCCCTGTCTTTAAAGCCACTCCTGGATACGTGGAACGTAGTAGAATGAAAGGCATGCAGGTTAGTTTGGTTTTGGAGAAGCATGAAAGATCTGCACAATATCGAGGGCTAAATGGCCTGTACTGTTCGATGTTCTCTGACCTGATCAGGTGTTTCACAGAACCCATTGGGAAGCTTGGAAAGTAATTGTTCAGCCTCTCGCTGAGATACTAGTATCATGGACAGTCACAGGTAAGCTGCCAGCAGATAGCAGGGTGGCTTTTATTGTGCGAGTTTTAAAAAGCAACTGGGAAGGAAAAGCCAGGAACTGTAGACCGGTCTGCCAAATGTCATTGGTAGGTAATTTGCTGCACGGGACTCTGAGAAACTTGTTTTTTGAAAGCCAAGGACTGAGCAAGATAATCAATATGGCTTTTTGTGTGGGAAATCATATTTCACTAATTTGATTTAGATTTATGAAGATGTGACGAAGTACATTGATGAACGGGCGGAAGTATGGGTTGTCCATATGGTCTTCGGTAAGGTGTTTAAAAAAGATTCCTCATGGTAAACAGGTAGCACTTGTTAGGTCACATGAAATACAGGGAGAGTCTTGTACCGAAGGTAAGAGATGAAGGAAGTATTTGCGGAGAGGTTTTCTGCTGAGTACCATAACGATCGAATGAATTTTGTAATGAACATAAATGATTTGGATGTGAATAAGATAGGAATACGTTGTGGGTTTGCAAGTAATACCAACATTGGTGATTTAGTGAACAGTGAAGATGGTTAACTCAGAGTACAACGGGACCCTGATCAGATGAGCCAAAATGTCGAGGACTTGCTAATGTTATTTATAGTCGACACACTTCAGGTGTAACGGTTTGATAAGGCAACTGGGGGCAGAAGTTATAGGTAGGATCTTGGGATATATTGCCAGCTACATACACCAAAATATAAATCATGGAAGCTCTGTTGAGTAGAAACAGGCCATTTGGCACATTGTGTGCAGACTGACCCGCCAAACAGCATCTCGACTAATACAGCCATGTATTACCCCAATAACCTGACATTTCCCACAGCCAATCCACCACAACCCAGGGTACTGCGCAGCAGTTTAGCAAGGTCACTGCACATGTTGGACTGTGGGACGAAAGCCAAAAATAGTGTTGAAACACACACAGACCCAGGGAGGATGTTCCAACACCACACATGCAGTCACCCAAGGTCGGAATCAAAGTTAGGCCCTTGGTGCCGTGAGCCAGCAGTGCTAACCAGTGAGCCACATTCTACCCCCGTGACCAGCGTAGTATTCTCCTACTTTCTCTGGAACCCTCACATCTGTTCAGATGATCGCGAGTTCCAGTGGAGTACTTTCAGCATGCTCACCTTTTCTCTCGCACGAGGATTTATATTACCCCTCCCAAACTTTGATGGACAGGGCCTTCAGCTGAAACTGACCCATGTCTTGATCTTCTGCCCTCACTCCCTCCCTCCTTCCTAGATTAAGTCAATCATTACTACTGTGGTATGCACAATAATTGACGATTGAAAAATAAAACAGAGTGCATATGCTGGAGATCTGAAACAAAAGTTCTTCTTATGAAGCGTCCTCAGGTTTGAAATGTTCACTCTGCTTTCTTCCTTCAGATGTTACGAGTCCTGTTGAGTTTTGCCAGCAATTTCTTGCATATCTAACGCCCTGCTTACAATATGCACAAAATTTGCACGTTTGACATTGAACATTCGCAGAATATAAAGAAACTCCCACCAGTATTTGTTTCTTCTTGCTTTTTCCAAACTCCAGACAAAATGTTTCTTTTTATTCTGACCGCCATGGGCTGTGATGAGATTGATTATAGATTCACTGAGATGTTCCCTGAGGCCTTCCTTGATGTAAAGATAAATTCGCTGCATCGTGTTTGTCGTTCTCAAGGGGAATGGTGAGATTCTTCCCGGGGCTCCCCTTGTTCTGGCTGAGTGGAGAATCACAATGATCTCCCTACAATTATGTACGTTGCTCCCTATGCCTGCTCTAATCTTGGGAGCAAATTCAGAGCAGGCAGACATGGTCTGCTGTCATAGCCCTCACTCCTGGATCGAGGGGAAGGAGAGGTTCTGCCTGTGACTCTTCTCACCCGAGAGGAGCTCATGCCCATGCCCAAAGGCTTGGGGAGTGCAGAAATGTCACCCTGCCTGCCACGTACAGGCTCAATGTCAGGGGCTGTGCAGGTTATCTCCACACGACTGTGCTTGTCACAGTGCACTATGGGGATTCAAAGAATGCACAGGTTCCTTGGGATGCTGGGTAATTCCAGGCTCTACTGTGGTGGGAATGGTGTGCAATAAGAAGTGGGGGAAGGCCGATGTGATTCTCATACTGAGGACTCAAACACCAATTAATTTGTGAGTTTGGTGAGATCCCCTCAGCCTCATGTTAGAAATCTCTCCCCAATCCAAATCAACTGGCACTTTGCATAAAAACATTAAGTATTAAGATGAATCCATAAGAACAGAAGGAATTGGAGCAGGAGTCGGCCATCTAGCCCCTCAAGCTTGCACTACAATAACGTCAGGGCGGATCTTTCCATAGACTCAGCTTCCCTTACCCGCCCTCTCACCATTTCCCGTGATTCCTTCACACTTCCAAAATCTAGCTTTGCTTTAAAAGCATTCAGAAAACTAGCCTCAAGTACTTCACTCAACAGGGTATTCTACAGATTCAAGTGAAGATGTTCCTCCACAACTCTGTCCAAAATCTGTTCCCATTCATTTTCAGGATCCCCCGAGGTGCTAGTGTCACCCAACAGTCAGAACATCCTCCCTACTATTACCGTATCTACTCCATTCACAATGTTATGTTAGCATAAATCCACAATCATTCTTCTAAGAACCCATGAGTATAGTCCCAATCTACTTAATCTCTAATTATTATTCAACGCTCTCAATTCTAGATCAGCATAGTGTAACTCTTCTGCACTCATCGAGTGCTAGTATATTCTTTCTCAAGTAAGGATTCCAAACCTGTATGCGGTACACGAGGTGTGGCGTCATCAGAACCATTTACAGCTCCAGCATAACCTTTCTCTTTTTGAAGTGTATCCATTCAGCAATGAAGGATAATATTCTATTTGCCTTCTTCTTTATCTGCAAATCAATGTTTTGTGAGTCCTGCACAAGGAAAACCAGGACCCTCTGCATAGCAGCATGCTGCAATTTTTTACCATATAAAAAGTTGTCCAGTCTACTGCTATTCCTGTCAAAATGATGAACTCACATTTAACAACATCGTACTCAATCTGTGAGACCCTTCCCCGCTCACTATACTATACCACTCTGCAGATGTTCAGTGTCTTCTATACACTTCACCCGCCCACTTATTTTAGATTAGATTACTACAGCGTGGAAACAGGCCCTTCGGCCCAACAAGTCCACACCGCCCCGCCGAAGCGCAACCCACCCATACCCCTACATTTACCCCTTACCTAACATTACGGGCAATTTAGCATGGCCAATTCACCGAACCTGCACATCTTTGGACTGTGGGAGGAAACCGGAGCATCCGGAGGAAACCCACGCAGACACGGGGAGAACGTGCAAACTCCACACAGTCAGTTGCCTGAGGCGGGAATTGAACCCAGGTCTCTGGCGCTGTGAGGCAGCAGTGCTAACCTGCAAACTTTGTCACACACGAAATCATCCACGCAATACCCTGATCAATGCACTTAAGATCCTCCTTTTCAATCAAACAGATGTCATTCTTTGTTAGGAGATCTACCCTACCTCATCTTTAGTTTTGTATAACATTCCTTAATCTACAATCAGGTGGATGTTCAGGTCTCAGTGTTGGTCGCCCAATCACCATGTTTCTCCAATGGCATTAAGTCATATACATTTCTTAATCCTTTTTGAGAATATAAAATATTTTACAATAGAGTACCTTTCATCAACTTTTTAAAATCATTGTTCTCTTCTTTACTGCCGCCTTCATTTCTCATACTGACGCCGTCAGGAAACAGTGTGACACCGCCATACTCACACCTACTGCCCTCCACAGTATTCCTCGGTGATAACACAGTCCCCCTCGATGTCGAAAACAAATCAGAGGAAGCACTGAGGGTGCCAAGGACACAATGATTAGTCTGAGTGTGGGACTTCAACGTCTATCACCAAGTGTGTCGCCATAGGCCACCACTGACTGAGCAGGGAGAGGCCTCAAATACACAGCAGCCAGACTGGGGGAAAGTGATGGGGGAAACAACAAGAGGAAAACATTTTAACCAAAACAATTCTCACAGATGGATCTGTCCCAACATTATCTGTAGGAGCAGTCAGCACACGGTCCTGGTGAAGGGAAAGTCTCAGCTCATATTGAAGATACCGCCCAAAGTATCATGTGGCACTCCCTCCTGTGCAGTATGACATACTTCTAATGGACCGAGCAAATGGAAACGGCACCTCCATGAGGCACTGTGGGCTAGCTGTAGCTAGAGCATTAATGGCATTCGCTCCATCATAAAATCAGAAGTGAGCTGCTCAGTAATGGTTCCAAAATTATCAGCACCATTCACAACTTCACCGACACTAAAACAGGCAATTCAGACCATGAGAACATTTAAACAGGAACAGAATGAGGCCATTCAGCTGTTCGAGTCTTTTACTCAGCAATTGAACCAGAACTTTTATCTCTAATGTCTGTTACATGGGAAATGGAAGGGAATATTCAGCCTTGAAAAGCTGCTACATAGGAATACTGGAAGAACTGGTTACTGATATGGGAGCTGGGCTAAATTAGGGATAAATCAGTCTCTGTCAGTTTGACAGAAATTAACGCTGCGGTGACGCAGTGACCTGTGCTTGGGCCTCAGTTATTTGCCACTAATATCAACGTTTTCGAAAGATTTAACAGAAGTATTCTAACTAAGAAAGGCAGGAAATTAAGATGGAAGGAGGCGGTGCAGTATCTCTAATTGGATAAACAATGGATGACAATTTGGCACCTGGAATATAACGTGGGTAACTGTGAACCTGTTACTTTTACAGGAAGAATAACAAGCTATATATTTATAAGTGTGGAGAGCTTACAGGACTTCGTGATACGTGTGTACTGGAGGATTTATGCTGTCGTTCACAAATGGGAAGTGTTGCTCCAACTCCTTGAAGGTCTGCTCCCTGATGTTCTCACTGGCCCAGTTGCTCTCAGTACACACCGGACATTTTTATTGGCTTGGATGGCGGTGGGAAGTGCTGTTAGAGTATGCTTTGTGCTGTGTATCAAGGGGACGGCCTTTATCTAATTGGCCATCCTTTCTTTTGACGTGGAGACTCGAGGACAATGCAAATGGCTGACTGCTTCTGAATGAAGAGGCCAGCACAGTGGGCTTTCACGATCATGATGTAATGTGCATGGTCACAGTGCAACATTAATTGAGGGTTGGACGGAGGATCCAATCACAAGAATGAGAACTAAATGCATTGCCAGATCAGCTGAAATAGTTAGTGAGAACTTGTTCTCAATCCAACACAGAGAAACATTAACTCAGAGGAGATATCTGTTCAGCACAGTGTGAAGTTCGTGCTCTGCTCAGTCTAACCCAGCAGTCTGCCGAGTGAGGACAAATGTGCAGACCACGCCACTGCATTAATCTATAAACTCGGAGTAGATATGAGTCTAACGATGGGAGCTATCCCCACCACAGCAGTGCATTCATCCAGACACACCAGATATCTATCCAGCACTGGCAGCTATGCAGACCACAGCAGTGCATTGCTCTATAAACCCTGTCGTGCGTCACGAGCTATGCAGATCACAGCTGTACAATTGTATTCAGGCTACTCTCAGTGAAGCACAGTGGAAGAGGTTGAGATGGATTTTCTCTTTCTCTAACCACTTTCTCTAACTTTCAACATTTTTTGATACAGTTTTCCAATTTTTAGTGAGAATGTATTGTAAAGTCCTAAAACAAACCCAATGTCAGCATGTGGGCCAGCAATAGACATGCCCATAACCTTTTAGTAAGAGACAGTATTGCAAGGAATTGGAAAAAAACTGCGTTAAATCTCTAAAGTCATTCTTCGAAGAAGGAAGCAAACATCCTAAAGAGAGTGGCAGAGTCAGAATGTACCTTCCGGAGCTTCTCTGCTCTGCCCGCTCATTATACCAACCTTTATTTATTCTGTTTTCTGGAGAGAATTCTTCTTCACAAACTTTTAAAATTTTAAAATTCCTCCGATGGGAATGGAGGAGGTGAGTCCCAGACAGGGGGCTGTCACGGCGATGGGAGGCTTCGAGAAAGCACAGTGTGCTCTTGAGACTAGACCAACTATAATCTGGATATTGAACTTAGTGCAGCCTGGAGAATGGGCCCGATGCGGTCTGGAGACTGAGTCTGGTATGGTGTGGAAACTGGGCCTTGTATGGTCTGGAGACTGGGCCTGGTATAGTGTGGAGACTGTGCCGGGGCCGCCTGGAGACTGGGCCTAGTGCTGTATGTCTACAGGACCTGGGGAACTATGGAGACGAGGGTGGTGTAGTTTATTCACTAGGTCTGGTACAGTCTGGACACTCTGACTGGTGCGGCCTGGGAACTGCTCCTATTGCGGCCTGGAGACTGAGCAAAGTTTGGCCAGGACACTGTGGTCGGTGCAGTCTGGAGACTTGCCCCGGTGCGGTCTGGAGACTGGGCCCGGCACTGTCTGGCTACTGAGCCTGGTGAAATCTGGAGACAGGACTCGGTAGTGTCTGGATACTGAGCCCAGTGAGGACTGGATACTAGGCCAGGTTCGTTCTGTAAACTGGGCCTGGTATGGTGTGGAGACTGGACTGGTGCCTGCGGGAGACAGGTCCCAATGCTGTCTAGCGACTAGGCCTGTGGAATTCTGGAGACTGGGTCCCATATTTACAAATGACTCGGTCTGGAACAGTCCGGTGACTGGGCTCGATGCACTCCGGATACTGGCCCCAGTGCAGTCTTGGAACGGGGCCCGGCCCATTGTGGAGAATGGGCCCGGTGCGGTCTGGAGACTTTGCTGGCACAGACTGGTGTGTCAGGGACTGCAATTCATGTTTGTTCATGTTTTTCCCTTTTACTCTTCTTCTGGACTTTCAGTTCTCATTCTTTCATTTTTGGACCAAATACTTAAGAATCTATACCTAGATTTCTTGAACCTAAGATGGTGCCATAAGTGAAGCCATTGCAATGTTGCCACTGCATTCATTAAAGTGTACGTGACATTGAAGCCAATTCAATTCAAATGTGAGCGATTCACTGTCTTTGATGGCTTTTCCAAACAGAGCTGCGACTTGTGCAGGGTCACGGGGCAAATATCAGAGGTTGGTATTACATCACTTAGAACACAAGATGGAGAGACAAAGAGAGAGAGTGAGAGAATGAGGAAACGCATTTTGATCCTCATTTCAATGAATTCATTCGCAAAACAACTGAAATCCAATTGCTCAAAGATGCAGATGCAGATACGCAGATGCACACTAAAGCACGCACACGTAGACACGGGAAAAAACAAACACACACACACAAACACATGCAGACATTCGGTCCCTAGTCGCTGCCTTGCCATTCAGTAAGTTCATGGCTGATCTGATCGCTGCCATTCAGTTAATTCATGGATGATCTGATCTTGACATCACCTTTATCACCTCTTGGGAATTAAGGCAGAACATGTGGTTTAGTTGATAAATTGGGTGACTGTAATTCCACTAGTTTGACAATAGTCCTGGAAAAGGATGAGCCAGGTCCACAAGTTAACATCTTAAATGAGGGCAAAGCCAATTGTGATAATATTTGGCAGAAAGGTTCAAAAGCTGATTGGAGAAGCTGTTCGCAGTTAAAAAGACATCTGGCAAGTTGGAGTCTTTCAAAGCGAGATAGTGAGAGTTCAGGGACAGCATGGTCCTATTCTTGTGAAGAGCAATGTTAGCAGGAGTAGGGATCAGAGCATGGCGGTTATTGAGTGTCTGGTCAAGGGGAATCAAGCAAGTATATGTTACATATTGGCATCAGCGATCAATGGAATCCCTTGCGCGTAATGTGTATAGGAGTATACTTATCAGGGAAATCAGGAGGGCAAAAACAGGACATGAGACAGCTGTTAAGGTGAAGGAGAATTCAAAGAGATTATATTATTGTATTAAGGGCAAAAGAAAATCTACAGAGAAAATAGGGCTCCTAAAAACTTAGACAGCCAACTTTGTGTGGTCCCATATGAGATGGATTAAGTTTATGAGGTTTATTGTCACATGTACTCACATGAGGACAGGGATTACTGTACAAGTCGCCATATATGACGCAAGCTTATGCACAAAGTCCCCCCCCCCCCAAAAAAACACAGCATCTTGATATAAAGCAGAAAAGTAAAGAAAAAACAATTAAAATGTAAGGCATTATAAACAATCTGGTAAAAGTGGAAGCACAGAAACACAGTTAACGTTTCAACAACACAGGATATCTGTTTCTGACTATTCTGGGTTCTTACTACTCACAAAGAATCGACCTCAGCTCCACTCCAACGCGTTAGAGCCAGTTCCTGCTCAATGGGCGAGATACCCCATGAAAATATAGTGTCAGTATTTACTCTGGAGGAAGACATGGAAGCTGGGGAAATTAGGGAAATAAATCGATTCAGTGATGTTTGGAAATGCGGCTACATTACAGATGAGGAAGTGCCGGAATTTAGAAAATGCACAACGTTAGATAAACACCCAGGGCCTGTTCAAGTATAGGTTTTTCCACATGAACCTTCATGAGATCCAACAAGATGCCACATGGTAGCCTGGTTAATAAGGTTTGATCACATGGGATCAGGAAAAGTTTCTAAATTAAAGTAGGAGACAGATGGTGCAGGGAGAGATTTGTTGTGACTAGCGGTGTGCCACAGGACCAGTGCTGGGGCCACGGTTGTTTGTTATTTTGAGAAATGATTTGGATGAGAAAATACAAAGGATGGATGGTAATATTGTCGATGACACCAAATTGCTGGTAAAATGGCAGTGAAGAAGGTCATTTAAAAGGAAAATGAGATCATGATTAAGTGCGCCAGTAGGACGAGGATGGGCAGGTGGAGCTTCTTGCCGTTAAGTATGAGGTGCTGCCTTTTTTTTTAGAATAATCAGAGCGGTACTTCCACATGTGGACAGGGTAGTGTGGAAGGCAGTAGGTACGATTACCTTCATCAGACAGCAGTGAATATAGTAATTGGGAAATGATGCTGTGTCTGTACAAGAGGACAGTAAGGAAAAAATTGTAGTACTGTGTACAATTGGTGTTGCCTTGATATACGAAGAATGTTATAAACCAGAAAGGGGGCAAAATATTTGCAATGATGAGAACGAGACTGGAGGTCATGAGGTGTAAGGGTAGCCTGGATAGAACAAAGAGAACAAAGAAAATTTACAGCCCAGGACGCCCTTTGGCGCTCCAAGCCTGAGCCGATCCAAATCCACCCTGTAAACCTGTCGCCCAATTCCTAAGCATCTGTATCCCTTTGCTCCCCAGGGACTCATCTATCTGTTGAGATGCATCTGAAATGAATCTAACGTGCCTGCCTCTACTAATTCTGCTGGCAACGCTTCCAGACACCAACCAGCCTCTCTGTAAGGTATTTGCCGTGAGTATGCCCCTTAAACTTTTCACCTCTCATCTTGAAAGCGTGACCTCTCATTACTGAATCCTTCATTCTGGGAAAACGCTTTTCTCGATATACCCTGTCTATAAATTTTATGATTTTGAAGACCTCAATAAGGTCTCGCCTCAACCTCCTTTTTTCAAATGAAAACAATCCTAACCTACTCCACCGCTCTTCATAGCTAGCACCTTCCATACCAGACAAAATCCTCATAAACCTTGCCTTCACCCTTTCCAAAGCCTCCACATCTTTTTGGTAAGGTGGCGTCCAGAAATGTACACAGTATTACAAATGCGGCCGAACCAAGGTCTTGTACAATTTTAACAGACCTGGCAATTCTTATACTCAATACCCTGTCCGATGAAGGCAAGCATACTATATGCCTTCCTGACCAATCCATGTACCTATGAGCGACGTTCAGGGTACAATGGACTTGCACTCCCCGATCTCTCTGCTCATCAAATTTTCACAATGCTATTGCGTTTACTGTATAATTCGCTCTAAAATTAGACTTCCCAAAATTCATCATCTCACATTTGCCTGGATTAAACTCCATCCACCACTTCTCTTCCAACCCACCAGTCTATCTATATTCTTCTGTATTTTTTGACAGTGTCCGATGTTTTCTGCTCCTCCACTAATCTTCCTGTCATCTGCAAACTTGCTGATTCTACCAATAGTGCCCTTTTCCAGATCATTTATATAGATCACAAACAGCACTGGCGCAAGCACTGATCCCTGTGGAACACCACTCATCACGTTTCTCCATTTCGATAAACTCCCTTCAACTACTACTCTCAGTCTCTTGTTTTTCAACCAGTTCTTTATCCACATAGCTACAACACTCTGCACAACATGCAACGTCACTTTCTCCATTGGTTTACCATGGGAACCTTACCAAACGCCTGTCAAAGTCTATGTATATGACATCTACAACCCTTCCTTCAGCTATCAAGGCGGTTACTTGCTCGAAGAATTCGAGTAAGTTGGTAAGGCACGATCTCCCCAGTACAAAGCCATTTTGCATATCACTGCTAAGTCCATTCTGTTCCAAATATAAATAGATTTTACCCCTGAGTACCTTCTGCAGCAACTTTCCTACAACTGACGTCAGGCTCACTAGTCTATCGTTAACCGAAATGTTCCTACAACTCCTTTTGTTCAGGAGGGCAAACAAGCAATTCGCCAATCCTCCAGCATCTCACCTGTGTTTAAGGATGCTACAAAGATAGCTATCAGCGCCTAGGCATTTTCTCCCTTGCCTCCCTCAACAACCTGGGATAGATCCCACCCAGTCCTGTGGATTTGTCCACCTTAATAAACTCTAGCCTCTACTTATGTGAACGTGATCCAGAGTAATCAAACTTTTACTCTAATTTATGCATTCATCATGTCCCTCTCCTTAGTGAACACTAATGCCAAGTAATTATTCAGAGTTTCACACATCTTCTCAGGTTCAAAATGCAGCCTTCCTTCCTTATCCTTCAGTGGACCAATCCTTTCTCCAGTTACCCGCTTGCTTCTTATATCCTAACAAAAGGCTTTGGGATTCTCATTAATTGCGCTCAGTAAAGTTATTTCATGACCACTTTTAATGGAACATTGAAAATAGAAAAGTAGGCCTTTTGGTCCACGACGTGGTACCGAGCATTAATCCTAATGTAAAATCAAATAACTTAAGCTACACACCCCTCAGTTGTCTGCTATCCATGTGCATGTCCAGCAGTTGCTTAAATGTCCCTAATTACTCTGCTTCCACCATCACCATTGACAACGCATTCCATGCATTCACAACTCTCTGCGTAAGGAACCTTCCTCTGACATCCCCTCTATACCTTTCTCCGAATATCTTAAAAACTGTGAGCTTTCGTACCAGTCAATCCTGCACTGGGGAAAGGTCTCAGGCTTTTGACTCTATCTATTTCTTCTATTACCTTGCGTACCTCGATCAGGTCACGTCTCTTCCTCCTCTCCAGAGGTAAAAGTCCGAGCTTGGTCAATCTCTCTTCACAAGGCAAGCCCTCCAGTCCAGGCAGCATCCTCGTAAACCTTTTTTTTGCACCGTCTCCAAAGCCTCTGTACCTTTCCTACAATAAGGCGACCAGGACTGGACACAATATAACATGTGTGGTCTCACCAGTGACTTGTAGAGCTGTAACAAAACCTTGTGGTATTAACGGCGATCGCCCTGTTAATGAAAGCCAAAACACCATATGCTCTTTAACACTCTATCCACTTGGGTAGCAGCTATGAGGGATCTATCTGCTTGAACACAAGATCTCTCTGCTCCTCCACGCTGCCAAGAATCCTGTCTGTAATCCTATATTCAGCTTTCGAGTTCGACCTTCCTAAATGTATCACTTCATATTGTTCAGGTTGAACTCCATTTGTCATTTTCACCCCAGCACTACATTTTGCCTATGTCACGGTGTAGCTGCAGTATCCTTTGATACTATAAACGGAACTCCAATCTTTGTGTCTTCTGCAAAATTTACTCACCAATTTTAATGTTTGCCAAAGTTCCAGCACATCAGCATCATGGATTTTGATCGAATCAAACTTGTATACGAGTTCCTCATAGCTCCCATTCGAAACAAGGTCCCTTTCCTTCGTGATGACGGAAGCAAAAGACTCATTTAGGGCTTCCCCTGTCTGTTCAGACTCCACGCACAAGTTCCCTACGCTGTCCCTGATCGGCCATACTTTATCACTGATCATTCTCTTATTCCTCACGTACGAGTTAAATGCCTTTTTTATACCCGTTCCTGACTCTCGTCAGTCCATTTCTGAGCTCGTTTATAGTAAGCCTGTGATCCTCTGCGTAATCTGCCTTCTTCCTATGGATAGGAAGTTCATCTGTTCTCGTCATCCAAGGTTCCTTAATCTTACCCCTTCTTACACATTTCAGAGGAACAAATTTTTGCATCACTCGCAACAACTTCTCCTTACACGGTATTCACATGTCTGCTGTGCACTTTCTGTGGAACAATAGCTGCCATGTTGCACTTCCCAACATGTCTTATAGCGTCATTATTTCCTTTTCCCCAATTAAGTGTCTTCCCGATATGTAACTGCTGCTTTCCCTCTCCAATGCTTTGATAAATGTGAGGCAATTATGATGACAGTCACCAACGTGTTTTCTCACCGCGAGATCTGACACCGGTGCTAGCTCATTTCCGAGCACCGAATCCAAAATAGCCTCTCCCTTCGTCGGCCTGTCTACATACTGAGTAAGGAAATCCTCCTGAACAAACCTGACATAAACGGCTCCATCCAAACAATCTTATCGAAGGAGAATCCAGTTGATTTTGGGAATGTTGAAATCACCCATAATAACAATTTTGCTACATCTGAATTTTTCCAAAGCCTGCCCGCCAATGAATTCTTCAATCTTATTAGTCCGCTTAATTCCTCGTTAAAGAATGGTCCTACTCTCCCAATATTCCATTAGAGCCCATTCTGTTCTTAGCTACCTGGGCGTTATGTACGCTTCCCTATTCCTCTTGGCTACTCGTTCCATTACTCCTGTCATCCACGGTTCACGAATCGTGCCTTTCCTATCCTTTGCTTTCAACAGGGCATGAAAATGTGTTGCTGGAAAAGCGCAGCAGGTCAGGCAGCAACCAAGGAACAGGAGCATGCCTATCCTGTACTATCTTTGCACTATCTTTGAAAGCCTCCCACATATGAAATGTGGACTTCCCTTCAAATAGCTGGTCCCAATCCGCATTTCCCAGCTCCTGCCTAATTTTGATACAATTGGCCTTGGCCCAGTTTAGTACTCTTCCCTTAGGACCACTCTAATCTTTGTCGTTGAGTAGTCTAAAACCTCCATAATTGTGGTCACTGTTCCCAAGAAATCCTCCAACGCAACTTCTACCGCTTTGCCTGAATCATTCCCCAACACCAGGTCCAATATGGCCTCTTCACCCATTTGACTATTGACATACTGCTTCAGAAAACTCTCCCAGCCGCTTCTTATAAATTCTATCCTATCCAGACCTCAGACACTAATTGTCTGCCAGTCAATGTTGGGAAAATTAAAATGCCTTACTACCACGACACTGTTGGCTCGAAATCTTTCCATAATCTGTTCACCTGTTTGTCTTTTTACCTTACACTCACTGTTTGGAGGCCTGTAATACAGCCCCAACAATGTATCTGCACCCTTCTTATTTCTCAGTTCCACCCATAATGATTCACTCCTAAAGCCCACCATAATTTCCACCTTTTGCAGAACCGTGATATCATCCCTGACCAGCAATGCAACTCCTCCCCACTCTTTTTACGTCTCTCCCTGCCCTGTCTGAAGCATTTATATTCTGGAACATTTAGTTGCTAATCAGGCCCTCCTTTCAACCAAGTCTCTGTGACTGTTATAACAACATAATTCCAGGCGCCAACCCAAGCCCTACATTCATTTGTCTTCCCCACTATACTCCTCGCATGAAAGTATATACACTTGAGGCTACCATTTCTTTGCGTTCATCTGCTCTCTGCCTACTCTTCCCCTTATTAGTGTTAACTTCGTGATCCTTATGGTCTCCAGTTTCCACCTTGTTGTCTTCTTCTCTGCAATTCTAGTTTCCAGCCCCCTGTCACATTAGTTAAAATCCTGCCCAACAGCAGTAGCAAAACTCCCCTAAGGACGTTAGTTCCAGTCTGGTTCAGTTGTAGACCATCCAATTTTTAATAGTCCCACTTTCCCCAGAACCGGTCCAAATGTCCAACAAACCTGAACCTCCTACACCATCCCCTAAGCCACGTGTTCATCCTGCCTATTCTTTCATTTGTATGCTGGCTAGCATGTGGTACCGGTAGTAATCCCGAGATCAGTGCCTTTCATAGACTGGGAATTTTTTCCCTTTTGCATGGCAGGCTGAGTGGTGAACTGGCAAAGTGTTTTTATAATGATGGACATGGATAGGGTGAATAGCCAAGGTCTTTTCCACAGAGAAGAGGTGTCCAAAATCAAAGATACACTTTTAAGGTAAGAGGGGAGAGTCGTAAAACAGATCGAAGAGTTAGTTGTTTCGCACAGACTGCTATGTATATGTAATAAGCTGCCAGAGAAGGCAGTACAGGGAAATACAATTACAACATTTAAAATACAATTCAATGGATACATGAGTAGGAAAGGTTTGGAAGGCTATGTGCCAGATGCAGACAAATAGGATTAGTTCACGTTAAGAAACCTGGTGAGCATGGCCACGTTGGGCAGAAGGGTCTCTTCGCATATTGTGTGAATCTGAGAGCCTATGACATTATAAATCTCTTTCATCACAAATGCTTTGCTGCTCTCAGCTCATTTCTAGGACAAATATCCACTTCAAAGATCGTGCTCCTCTTACTTTGAAAATAACATTCTTAATATTGATGTATTACCACAAGCCACAGCAGCAGCAGCAAAATGGTATTGAACCACGACCTGAAGCCTTTTGCCCGGTATACTCCCTCAGTCTACCATTACCAACGAGCCGATCTATGATTCAGCGATGAGTGTGTTGCACATGCAACTTAGAAACGTGTGGACTGAAACCTGATCACAATCTGTTAATGTTACTGGACTGGACTGGTTGCATTCCGAACAGCAGAACTAACATCTGAAAGAGAAGGTGAAATGTTTTCAAGACCAACAGATCAGATCGAAACTCTTCAGTCCTGCCCATCCATTCGTAAATGTTGATGGAAAAATAAACAGCTTACTGGAGGAGATGACTCCACAAATATCCTATTATTAGGAATGGAATAGCCCTGCGCATCAGGATAAAAGCAAAGCATGTAGTATTTGAACTATCATCAGCCAGAAGTGTTCAGTCGATGATCCAGCTCACCCTCGCCATGATACCTACAGAATCACAGATTTCTGTCTTCAACCAATTTGATTCACTGCACCTGACGTGAAGAAACAGCTGAACATAATAGGTATAACAAAGACAATGGGCCGTGACACCATTCCTGGAATAGGACTCAAAACGTCTGTTGCATGTTGTCTCTGGGGAAACTGTTTCATTCCAGCTCCAAATCTCACAGCTCCCTAACAACGTGGAAAGTTATTTAGCTGTTCCCCGTCCCCTAAGAGGAGAATAATTACAATTTGACCAATACCACCGCTTCAGTCCCATCAAGACAATAACATTGGTGGGAGTTCTTTTTGGCAGAGCTGTCAAGCAGCTCAGAAATAACTTGCTCAGTGTGGTTTCTGATCGGTTCCCATGTTGAGATGATGCTGTTGTGGAAATGTCATTGGATTACTAATCCAGGCCAGGCTAATGCTCTGACAGCTGATGGAAGTTAAAAACAATTAATAAAATACTGAGAGCTAAAGTCTAGTGTCATTAACAGAGACCCTGAATTCAGCGTCGACTGGAAGCACCACTTTATTCCCCAATGTACATTCAGGAAGCAAATCTCGCGCGCTTTCCTGGTCTGGCCTAAACATGACGTCAGACACACAGACATATGTTGAACTCTTCAATTATCTCTGAAAGGGCCAAGCAAGAATATCAATTGTACTACATTGCTCTGAGGTCGTTAAGGATACACCGGATAGAGCACCCATCACCAGACTCAGAATTGGAAAAAAAAACATCCGAATACACAGTCCTTTAGACCTTCAGAGCCCTCCTTGCGAACACGTGGCTGCTTGTGACAACATTTACCGAGATTTCCCACAGACTGCACAGAAGCATCGGGAAAGGAGTAGGTCATTCAACACATTGAGCCTCCTCCCTTTCTAGTTCATTTGAGAATATCCCATCAATAAACTTTACCCACACAATGTGCATATTCCTTAATATGATTAACTATTATAAAAATATAAAAATAGACATTTGATTAGTCCCTTTGGTTCATTGAGTTTTCTACAATAATCCAAAAATAATAGCTGATGCTCTATCTCCACAACATACACCTGTTCTCTCCCTCTCGTGTATAGAAATCCTCATTTATATTCAGTGCCTTGACTTCCACAGCCACATATGCGAGAGAGTCCCCCAGGTTCACCGGTCTCTGAGCGCAGACATTGGTTGTCATCGCAATGCAGAGTGACCTGTCTATACCTAATCCTTTGGGCACTTGTTTTAGACGTCCAAGCCAGGGGAATTATCATCCCAGCTTCCACTCGGTCTCACCCTGTCAAAAATTATATATGTCACTGAGAACTCCACTCATTTTCCTAAATCCCAAGGAATACAGGCTCATTCGCCCCATACTCTTCTCCCACACAATCCTGTCATCCCAGAGATTAGTCTGGCTGTACATCGCTGCTTTCCCTCAATGTCTGGTGTCGTTTGTTAGTTAAGTAATCCAAAACTTCACAAAATCCTCCATAATGTTCAAGATGAGGTATCATCAAGCCCCTGTACAGTTGCTGTGAGATACCATCACTGCTGGACACAAATCCCCTGGAAATGTAGTGCAACACAACATTTCTCTTCTTAACTGCTTTCTGTTCCTGCAATATTGCTTTCGCTAACTGTAGTGAAAAGAGATCCAGATCCTTTTCTGTGCTACAGCTACCCTTGTGGGTCTATATACACTGGACAGCGTGCCAATGCCATTCCGAGTATTGACTTCTGGCTTCAGAATTCACTGTCCTGCATGGTCCTCGGAGGGGTTTGCAGCAGGAAACAGTAAAACGATCATAATTCACCTTATTCTAACAACATTCTTTCACCAATGCCTTTTCAACTGGTATTTTGCCATTTTATTTTTCCCACCAAAGAGCACAACATCAGATCGACACACAATACTCTTCATCTGCCACGTATTTGCCCAGTCACTCACTTGTCTCAATCACCTTGGAGCATTATTACATCCTCCTCACCCACTATCATCCAACATCGGTTCGTGCCATCAGCAGACTTGGAAATATTGCATTTGCTCCTCTCAATCAAATGTTTGAGATGTACTGGCTGTGGCCGAAGTACCACTCTCTGTGGTATCCCATGATGCTTCTGATACAAAAAAATGGATATCTTTATACCGATACACTGCTTCCTGTCAGCTCGCCCATTCTAAAACCATATTCATGTATGAGCCCCATTACCACTCGGTTTGATTTTGCACTCTAGGCTTCGGACTTTATGAAAAATATTCCTAAAATCTCAAATGCGCTGCATCCATTGTTTCTCTAGACTGCATCGGACAGTCATGTTAACTTTGTCGATAACTATTACTTGCAACACAAAAAGTTTCTCCCAAACCTTCTATTTACAAACATCATTGTGTTGTCGGGAGTGTGTTGCTGGAAATGCACAGCAGGTCAGGGAGCAACCGAGGAGCAGGAGAATCAACGTTTCAGACATCAGCCCTTCAGCAGGAATGAGGCTTGTGGAACAAAGTTGAGAGTTAAATGTGACGGGGTTGGGGTTGCGGGGAAGGTAGTTGAGAAGGCGATATGTGTTTTAAAGTGAAGGAGAAGGTGATAGGTCTGAGGGAAGAGGGATGGACATTTCTGCTGGGCGGTGTCGAGTTGGAGACTTGGGATTGGAATAAAGTAGGGCGAGAGGAAATGAGGAAGCTGTTAAAATCCACTTTGATCCCGTGTGTTTGTCGGGTCCCAAGGCGAAATATGAGGCATTCTTCATCCAGGCGTCGAGTAGCAACGGTTGGCTGGACCTGTATGTCACTGATGTAGCGGGAGCGGGCATTGAAGTTTTCAGCAACAGGGCGGTGGGATTGGTGGGTGCGGGTGACCTAGAGATGTTCCATGAAATGATCCACAAGAAGGGAAGACAGAGAGTCTTGTCTCCCCTTATAGATTCTGCTTGTCTCCCTGAATGTCTGAGGCTGCTCACAGTACAACCTCCAACATAACATCCCCAGCACTGCACTAACTTTTTAAGAACAGGAAAAAGCCAGAAGTCCCTAATCTGCAAGATAGATGCTTGACGCTTTAGAATAATACTCGAGGGACTTCCTCGTGTTACTGACAGCACAATCAGCTGAGAGGGATAAACAAGCGGTCCGTGGACAGGAACAGACCAAGATTCAAAAACATAAATCAAAGCTGCTGAATGCCCTATGTCCAACATGGAGCACCATATGGGACACACTGGGAAGTGAACAACGACCCAACACACACCATTTCATTTTTTCTGATGTTCAACATGCCAACAATGTGGAGTCAAAAGCCAATGTCAGGGAAAGAGACAGAAAGACAAGTGATTCATTAATGACTGAAATGTTGTGAACTTATGGATAAGGAGGCAGAAGTATAGAACTAACTGGAGAAGTGAGACAATGGTTGGCCCAAACACAAGGATTAGAAAATTCAATAAAGACAATGTCAGCTCAGTAGAAATGGTTTGGCACATCAAATTCTGAATTTGCCTCATAGAACCGCCCCAGACACCATTAACGGGGCAAGGTACCAGCCAGAATGGAGAGCTGTGCAGACCGTTCTACTGCGGTACCACATAAATTGGGCTATCTGCCAAGCATGGTGAACATTGCAAACCATTGCCATATATCACTCTTATGCTTGCATTTGAGAAATGCGTTGCGTTGCATGGGGGGGGGGGGGGGGGGGGATATGCAATCCATCGAGTGACAGTAAAAGAACTCCCATAAATGTATGGTTCTGTATCTCATTTGCACCAGTATAAGGTAATACATTATGTGCATTTGTATGGGTGTGTTTTTGGTCATCAATATGAAAACCGTTTTATGAGATAGAATACACATGGAGGAAATCATTTTAAATGTGAACAATTGGCAAAGGTTTGGGTAATCAACATAGAGATACTAAGCACCGATAAACAGACTTTTCAACTTTCTTTTTAAATTTTTTAGCGATTTACATATGAAAGAAATAATCTGGATTTTTTTCAATATATAATTTCAATTATATCAAACTGTAAACTTTTGCCATAAATTCTGATGGACTATAACTTGGTGATTTTTAACTTTTTACACCCCAGTCCAACACCAGCATCTTCAAATCATGACTGAACAAATGGGTTCAGTTAACCCCTTCCTTACAGAATTTTTATATCATAATAAAAGGGAACATTTACTCGGTCTGGATGGAATGGCCTTATCCTATCCCTCTGTAACAGGCTCAATCGGTTGAATGGTCTTCTCCTAAGCGTGTATAGCAGGCCGGCGGCATTAAATGACGCAGCAACCCATGGATGATGAACAGCCAGTAAACAGTATTTGCTGGTGCTCTCACCCTTCTCAGTTACGGAAAAACATACTGCACTATTTACTCCAGGTGTACTTTCATTAACACCTCGTACAGCTGCAGCACCACTTCTCTACGTTTTGACCCATTCCTTTTGCAAAATGTGCCAAATTTCAGCTTTCCACCTCTTTCAGTAGTATAAGGCCCGTATGGGCTGAATAACCTCCTCATATCCCTCTGTTACAGGCATATGGTGTCAGATTAGTTTCTACCCGTTCCTGAGAAGCAGTCTCGGTGCTCTGAAAGATGTTTCAATGTTCTGAAAGGCCTTAATAACTGGTCATTAAAATTGGAGCAGCATTGCAAAAACTCAGCGAACAAGAAACATTTTTACGTTGCTTTGTGGCCTCTAGACAGACCCCCATCAGACATTTTATACAGCTGGTCTGTTGTTTTATCTCTGTCTTGTTTTTTATAAACAGGTTGGGACATATACAACCCTGTACTGATCTGGCACGATTTACAAATGCAAGGATTAAAATGATTGAAAGATTTATGGTCCCTCCCTCAGCAACTGTCATCCATTCTGCTAATGCAACACGGCGGTAAAAGCTTCTGCTAATTAAAGCACGCAGACAGCAAAGCTCATCTTGCCTCGTAATCTGTTAAAGCATGGGTGACAGAGAACGACCCCAAATATCACTGTTTAGCGAAAACAACTTAAAATGCTTTTCTTTAACTCCAAAAGTGATCATTAAATAACAAAATATTCCAACTCCGAGCCTCCTTTGTATTAAATATTTAGCTAACGTCTACTCTGTAACAATATATTGATCCAATATAGCCCCTATTAAATTTACAGCCTATAATTTTCAAAACCAGCTAGCAGTGTTGATCCTCCTCTGCAGGCCCCGGGTCGTCTTCGGCCTTCTGCTTGAGATTTGTTTTATATATATGGGTAAAATGGTTCCTTTTAGAGAGAGTTGCAGTCGTTCAATGGCAGAAGGTGCTCTTTTTATTGCTAACTGTCGGTAATGTTGGCGTTTATAGCCCCAAAACACTGGATCGTCTCATTGGTTTAATACTGTCAAAACAGTAAAATTCGAATTCCATTGCCTTTTAGAGTATTGGTGCATTATTGGGGCATAATGTAAACAGGTTAGTTGAATTCAAAATGCTGTGAAAACAACAAGGCAACAAGGTTTTTTACGCAACAGCCAAAATGTTTCATTTTCAAATTGTTCAGGACACTTTGTGTCTGCAGTCAGCCACATGACAGCTTTTAAACTTTCTCTTAAAAGTATTATTTCAATTTTTTGCTTTCAACTTCATCACTTTATAACTTCTCAGAGTGGGTCACCAAATGCTCTAAGCTTCTTTAATGTACACAGCTGCTTAAAACACAACTTCCATGGAAACAATCCCCAGCATTTTTAGTAAATTTTCAATAACAAAATTAAATTAGATGTCACTGAATGACAAGCTAGAATCCTAGTCTGAATCAAACACAGTTGAAGGGATTCCTCATGCAACTGAGCAAATGATCAGCAATAGTGGTTATCACGGGCTTTCAGTAAATAGGCTCAGCACAAGTTCCAAAGACGTTTCTGGAAGCTGCTGAAATCCCACTGTCCAACATGAAGCACCGTGAAGAGCAAATAAACCGCAAGCTATGCTTTTAAAAAATAAACTTTTCCTCAGCTTCTTAATAGTGGAATCACGAGGGTAAGCATCACTAAAGGCCATGGAATGCTACAGGACAGTTATTCACTTTAAAACTGAATGTCAGTTTGATTAACAACAAATGTGAGGGTTTGGAAAGTAGACAGCGGGAGAGACACTGGGATAGAGCATTGTCGGAGGATGTGTTCACAGGTTTCAGTCTGCTGAAAATAAGACATTTCAACAGAATTTTGCAGTATTTCCAGTAATAGTGCATAAAAAATTTTGGTGTGAACTCAGACAGAGTCAGAGAGTCATGGAGATGTGTAACATTGAAATAAACCCTTCTATCCAACTGATCCCTGCTGAACAAATATCCTAAAACAATCTAGTGACACTTACCAGCATTTTACCAATATCGCACTAAACCGTTTGTAGTCATATACCTATCCAAATGCGTTTTAATTGTTGTAGTTTTACCCGCCTCCACCACGTCCTGTGGCAATTCATTCCAAACATACACCACCCACTGCATGAAAAAGTTGCTCCTTAGGTCCCTTTTAATTGTTTTCCCCTCTCACCTTAGATTGTAACCCTCTAGTTTTGGGGAAAAGACCTTTGATATTCACTCTGTCCATGCCCCTTACTGTCCAAGCAACGTAGCCCCAAACTAATTAACCTCTCTCTAAAGCTCAAGTCCCAGCAACATTCTTGTAAATATTTTTTAACCTCTTCAAGTTTCACAGTTCTTTCCCACAGGAGGAGAGCTAGAATTGAATGCAGTATTTGAAAAGTGATGGAATTACTGTCCTTTACATGACGTCCCGATTCCTATAGTCAAAGCCCTGACCAATAACGACAAACATACCAAAGCCTTTTCACAATCCTGTCTAACTGTGACTGCATTTTCAAGGAGCCATGAACCTGCACTCCCATGTCTCTTTGTTTATCGACGCAGGACCTGCTCATTGAGTGGATAAGTCTTGCAATGATTTGCCTCTCCAAATACAGCACTTCACATTTGTCTATAGTAAACACCATCTGCCAATCCTAAGCCTATTGGCCTATGTAATCAAAATTCCGTTATATTCTGAGGTAACCTTCTTCCCCATCCACTACACTATAAATTTTGGTGATATCTTCAAACTTACCAACTGGTCTTCCTATGCTCACATCCAATATATTCATATAAGCAATGAAAACTAGTGGAACCATCACCAATCCTTGTGGCACACCTCTGGTCACGGCCTAGCAGTTCAAAAACAACTCTACACCACAACCTTCAACACTTACTTTCAAGTCAATTTTCTAATTAAATAGCTAGCTCTCCCTGTATTCCATACTAATCTTGTTAACCGGTCTACCATGTGGAAAGTTGTCAAATCTCTTACTGAGGTCTATTTCAACAATGTACATTTCTCTGCCTCAATGAAGCATCTTAGTCACTTGTTCAGAAATCTCAGTCACGTTAGCGAGACAGGATTTCCCACGTTAAAATCTACGTTGAATATTCCTAATCAATCCATGCCTTTCAAAATCGATGCAAATCCTGTGCCTCATAATCCTGTCCCAACAGCTTGTCCACCACTGGCGTCAGGCTCACCACTTTTCCTTATCACCCTTCTTAGATTCTTTTAGTAATAACACCACGTTAGCCAAACTCGATTCTTCAAACACCTGACCTGTGGCTATCCATGATTCATATATGTCAGCATGGGGCCCAGCATTGTGTTCCCTATCTTTTCACGACTTCTAGGATACATCTGATCAGGTCCTGGAGATTTTTCCAACTTTATACGTTTTAAGAACTCCTCTGTAATCCAGACACTTTCCAAGATGTCATTGATTATTTCGGAATTCTCTAGCTTCAATATCCTCCTGCACAGTCAATATAATACAAAGTGTTTTTTTAATACCTCCTTCATTTCTTCCAGTTCTGCACATCGGTAACGTTGTTGATCTCCCTCGTTGCTTTTTTCTCTTTAATTCATTTCTGGAGTGCCTATGGATTCTCCTTAGCTTTACTTGCCATAGCTACCTCATGTACCCTGTTTGCCCTCCTGATTTCCTTCTGAGGTGCATTCCTACTGCCTTTAGACTCCTGTAGCGAATCACTTTAAATCTGGAATTAAGAGTCTAATGACGATGATTAATCTATTTTCAATTGTTTGGAAAATCCATCAGATACACGAATGTCCTTTAAGGAAGCAAACTGCGATACTTCCCTGGTCTGGTCTACATGTGACTCCAGACACACAGCAATTTGTTTAACTCTGTACTGCCCTGTGGGAAATTAGAGATGGCCAATAAATTCTGCCTACCCAATGACACCTTTATCACGTGACTGAACATTGAAAAAAACTGGATTCCTGCTGTCTATATCTGACATTTGATCCCCACTTATCCAGGAACAGAGCCTCAACTTCTCGAGTCATCCTGCATTTCTCACACCTCCCACCTTTACCCTTCACACTAACAGGAGCATACTGACTCGGAACTCTTGACAGCTCGTTTTTGTAGGCGTCCCTCTTCCCAGCTGGCCACTTACCTGCCACTATAAGGTCCAATCGTATTTTCAAAGTTCGGGCCTAATATCATCAAGTTTGACCTTCCTCCAATTTCGAACTTTACCTTTCAGATCTAGTGCGTCCGTTTTCACCTCTATTTTAAATCTCATAAATTTATGATGACTTGCCACAAATAGTGCCCCCCCAAAGGTAAGTCACGTTTAGCTACTTCTCTGTGATAGCGAGTAATGGACAAGCAGCTGCAGCTTTGAAACGGGGGATGGGCTTAGCAAAGTCTAAGTTTCTTTGCGCTGAATCTAACAATACTTTGTCTCAGTCACATTTTCATTGAGTGTTACAGGGAATCGTCTGCAGGAGGCCTCGCTAGTTTCCTTTCGAACCCATTTCAGTAACTACATACCCCACTCCATGGTGTCCTTCTCATTCAATGACAGTTCAATTCTCCCACCCATAATGGCTGGTGATTCTCACCATCTCCTGGATGCTCCTGGATATCCCGCAATCCCTGGCACGAGCGTTATTCTTAAAAGGACAATGGAGGTTTCTCAGTTGGGAGCTATACTGCACAGTTTACCGTGAGCATTCCAGATAAGCAGAAATTACACAAAGTTTTGTCGACGGGGGCACAGAAATCCTGGAGGATGGGCTAGTATAGAAGAGGACCATTCTCTTCCCAGAGGGGGCCACACCACAAGACCCACCAAGTATGGTCTGAGCTTTCCACCCAGCCTAGTGCAGTATCTGCAGTCTGAAGAAATGCCCAGCAATACAAGGCAAGCATCAACGACCTCCACCGTATTCGCTCTGCTCCCTCATGCTCACTGTATATCTGTTATAGCACCTGCCCCGTGACCAACTCATTCTCCACCACTCTCCATTGCATACAGCATCTTTCCTATCTCTCTCTCTTTTTCTCTCTTTCTCTTCAATGCCCCAACAACCTTCTGCTATCCTCCCACATTAATAATACTGCATGGATTCAACACTGCGGATTGACTACCGTGGGCGGCACGGTGGCACAGTGGTTAGCACTGCTGCCTCGCAGCGCCGGAGACCCGGGTTCAATTCCCGCCTCAGGCAACTGACTGTGTGGAGTTTGCACGTTCTCCCCGTGTCTGCGTGGGTTTCCTCCGGGTGCTCCGGTTTCCTCCCACAGTCCAAAGATGTGCAGGTCAGGTGAATTGGCCATGCTAAATTGCCCGTAGTGTTAGGTAAGGGGTAGATGTAGATGTAGATGTAGATGTAGATGTAGGGGTATGGGTGGGTTACGCTTCGGCGGGGCGGTGTGGACTTGTTGGGCCGAAGGGCCTGTTTCCACATTGTAAGTAATCTAATCTAATCTAATCTACCGACACTATGCCAATTCATATGCCAACACAAACAGCACGGCCACCCACTCCCACCCTCACTCCCTCCTTTCCTATCTCCCATTCCAGGATAAAAAGCATGGAATAAGACGGAAAGTGCCAAGCCAAGTGTAGGTGTGCCAGATATCTGTGTCCTCACCTCCTTCCTGCCACCATGTGGAGGGGACCCTGGTACAATTTGGAGAGGACTAGGATGCCTCGTGTGGAGATTCGGCGATATCCACGCCCTACAAGTGAGTCAGAAGCAATGTTCATTGAGGAAGAATTCTCACTTTAAACCCACTGGCAGTTCCTTTTACCCACGGCATATCTCAGAAGGTGTGGCCCTGATGCCATCTACCTTGTGTGTCTAGTTCGTACAAATGGAATCGCCACTGTCTCAGTGGGTACGAGGGTGTGCTCATAACACATTGTCCCCAACACCTCCCAGGAAGGAAGCACGGTGTAACCCTCTTGCGCACCCTACTGTAAACAGCTCAGAAACTGAAACGAATCTGTGGTATTTACTGCTCTCCTAACTGTCCTGGCATCTCCAATAAGCTGTGCTCATATAAACCCAGGACCCTTTGCTATTGGACCCCGTCGAAAAAGATACAGTTTGTTTTATGTTGTCTTTCAAAGTCATTCCTACCAAAGTGCACCACCTTCCACTGCTCTACTTTGATCCTCATCTGTCACATATCTGCAGGCATGGAAATTGTACTACATCGTGCTCCACGCAAAACAACAGACAGGCTGACAAACTCAAACATCTGAGTAATAGTAATGCTGAGAAACCACGGCACAGCGAGTGAAATAGTGAGACAATAACCAAAGATCAAAAGATATACTTACAGATTCCCTACGTCGGTATAAATGTCAAGGCATTATTGTTTATGTCTGTGTTTCTGTATTACTGTTTGTGCATCTGTATCAATGTGTTTAAGTGTAGGTACATTTATATGTGTATTTGTCTCTGCGTGAGTCTGTGTGTGGATGCAGGTCTGGCAGTCTCAGGGATGCGAAAAGAGATTCAACGTCGCACACAGCGGCAGGGGCAGAGGGTGATATGCCTCAATGATTCAGTCTGGGGTGCACACAGGGAGGATTGCAGGTCACAGCACCATCCAACCTGACAGCACGTGCGCGTGCACAAACACACGCACATACGGAAGAATTGCAAATAGACTTGGGTCTGTCAGAATAGAACTGTGCACCTCCGACTGAACCATTTTTTTCAGGGGATGGGATAATTTATTGCACACTCAGTAACTTGCAATGTTTTCTAATGCTTAAACATTGTACGAGAAAGAATTGAAAAGTCTGAAAAAAGGCTCAATAGTGGTCAGAATATTGCAGGAACAACATCGCTTACTATCGGCAAAACTGCTCTGTGCTTCCAAATATACTGTTTGGAAAACCAAAAAACTGTTCAACGTTCGAGATTCACATCATTTGGTGTCTTCTCGAGGAAAAAACTGCCACTCATGCAATCGTGTGGGGTCGCCAGCAGAGTGTACTGTCGTATGAATATATTAAAAAATGGACAGACAGAGAGACAGGTGGGAGACTTTGATTCCAATTTTAATGGAATTACTCGGAAAACAAGATTGCAGAGATGTAGACAGAAGTACACACAAGCAGAGACACTGACAGGAATACACAGAACACATGCACAAAGAGATACACACAATTATGGGCGCAGACACACAAACACATCAACCCCCCCCCCCACCCCCATTACGCACCCCCAAACAAACAGGGTATATGTATGTATATATAAATAGAGATAGAAATATGTTTTTTTCTCTCTCTCTCTATTATATATATATATATAAATATAATTCCAATAGGCAGAGAATTAATTTAGTTCAGTTGGCTGAATTGTTGTTTTAAGAGCAGAATGACGCCAACAGTATGGGATCAATTCCCATTTCCGTTTTGAGTTCCACATGAAGGACCCTCCTTCGCCTCCGTTTCCCTCACCTGCAGTCTGGTGGCCCTCAGGTTAAATCACCATCAGTTGTTTCTTGCTAATAAAAGAGCAGACCCTATGATCTGGTAAGACTAAGAGTACACAACAATTAATAGGCAATCAATGATCAGTCGGAGAAGGCAGGTGAATAACTTGGAGAAACATTTCAGCAATGATGAATCGAATCGTCTAATTCTGCTCCAGTTTCTCATTCACATACGAACTTATGGTGTACAGAATTGTCTTTCTGCGAATTAAGTGGAGGCTAAATTTGGAAATTTTTGAGTGAAGAGCATTAATGGGAGTGTGGTCGGGTTTAAGGGGCTGAATGGTCTATATCTGTTCCTAATTGTTGTGTTTCAATAGGGCAGTGTATGGTTTGAAGGGAACAATCTTTGAGAATAAGGCATTCCCATTTCAGACTGGGATAGAGATACTGCTTTCTCTTTAGGATTGTGCAATCTGTGGTGTTCTCATTTTCAATATGCTGTGAGGACTGGGTGACTGAAAATATTCAAGGTTGGATTCCAGAGGGCTTTGATGAACAAGAAGACAAGCACAAATGGGATGTTCAGCCACATTCACATCAACAAAGAGCATTCTGAATGGTGCAACAGGCTCGACGGACTGAAGGGATAACTGCTTCTCCTAACCCATGTGCACTTATCATGGCTGTTGAAGTGGTAGGTGAAGGTCCATTCATCCATTCTACTCTCGACGGATTTACACAGGAATAGATTGAAATAATTCAGCCCTTTAATTGTATTACACAGTATCGTGGGGCGGGGGGGGGGGGAGGGGACCAAAGTTTCTACTCAGCTGCCCTGCAACAGGTGAGCCCTGGTGAACTCTAAGGGAAGAAATATTCACGATAAATGTTTATTTTCGTGATGTGAAGTGGTGACGTAGTGGAGTGCCTCAGGAATCAGTGTGAGGCTATCAACTATTTATAATCTATACCAATGAGGTAGATGAGGGGATTTATTGGATTAGAGCTCAATTAGTTCATTCACTAAGATAGTCATTTAATTGGATATGGAGACTCTGCAATGGGCAAAAAAAGACAGGGGAGGTTACTGAGAAAATCTTCGGAAGTAAAGGTATAACGACGATTCGTGCTGTGACGGACATACAAAATTATATTAAAATGCTTAAACGGAGAAAAAGAAACGTAATATTCTGTGATACTCAGCGATTTGTATGTTGCAGTACAAGAATCACTTAAAATTATTCGGGAGATTTAGGAAGTGTTTAAGAAAGTATATGCAATGATGCAGTTTCATACAAAGGCAATCAGGAATAATCTTGGGGATGTTTTGTTGCATTTGTATATGGTAATGCTTAGATTATATACTGATGCATTGTGTGTAGTTCTGAACCCCTATACTGTTCGAAAAATATGCAATTTATTTAGAAGTTTTTCAAAGATGTTGCACTTTACTCGTTACTAAAATGAAGGCCTGATGGATGCATAGAGTCATACAGCTAGTAAATAGTCCATTCTGTCCAGCTCATCTGCACAGACCAGATATTTCAATCTGATGTAATTCCATTTGCAGCATTAGGCACATAACCGTCTAAACCCTTCGGATTCATATATCCATCCAGATGCCTCATAAAGTTTGCAAAAGTATCCAACGCTACCACTTCCTCGAGCAGCTCTTTCCATATGCACACTACCCTCTGCATGAAAATCTTGCTCCTATCACCTTAATTTATCCCCTCGAGTTTATTGCCTCTGAAGATAAATTTAGCTGTTTACCGTATCTATATCCCTCGTGGCCTAAACAAGTCGAGTGCTGTTCAGGTATGAAAGTGGAAGATATTCGTATTGAACCATCTAACCTGAGGAGAGTGCATCAATGCATAGCCGATGGATGAGAAAATGAAACTAAGGACTCAATTTTTAGAAAACAATACATTGATTTTATGACAGGTACTTTGAAGACATGCATTTATTGTGAATAAATTCATGCAGGCACATGTCAACATGTATTTTCATTTTAAACTATGAATCACTCCTAAATTGAGAAGAGTCATGCAGTGAGGGGAACTTTCAACGAGACTGTACTTGGTTCAGGTTGATTTTCATGTAACAGCAACATATGAGAGCCGATATCCCATCCGACAACTTTTTCACTTATGTAGGAACCCTGTTGAGGATTCAATTGAATATCTCTACTGCCTGCAGCAAAGGAAATTCAGCTAAATCAAACTGTTCCAGGAAGGCACCCCAATGCTAGCAGCTTGTGTGAACAGAAAACTTCTGAGGTAGAATAACAATTGAGACAATCGCAATTTTCTTTTTGTCATGAAATTTATTATTATTTGGAGGAAGCTCTTCTGAACTAATATTTTGCAGGATTGTGCACATTTCTGCGTATCAGAAAAATAAATATTGATGGACATATTATTGATATCCAAACTGTTTCTCATTTATCATTCCATCGTAGCTCGAGTAACTTTGTTTTATAACTTATTTTTTTTTAAATATAACAATCTGCATGACTTGCTAGTAACATTGAACCTGACCCAGTCTGAGACCGATATCAACTGCCACAAGACACATTTGTTCACATATCGAATTTGTTGGATTTATGGAGAAGTGGGATTAGAAAAAGAAACAGTGACTCTCCAACTACAGTAGGAAGAGGAATCAGGAGAAATTCTCAAAGGCCGTTTGATGGGAATTCAATTCTCCACAAGTTTATCGTACCTGTGTGTGTACATTTATTCAAAGCTGTGAGTTAGTTAAATATTTTTCGGAAAAGTGACTCGATGATATAATGAACCACAGATGGGAAAGTGGAGCCACAATATGATCAGCCACAATCTTTGTGACAGGTGGAACATAGAACAACTCCTGCTCCTCAGTTCGACGTCACCTCATTTCAGTCAGCTCCTCAAAATTGCAAGACAGGTGCAGTTGAAGACCACTTTCTCCTTGTAACTGATGCACAGAAAAAAAATCGGAAAAAATTCAGCCCCTGCTCACAGTAAAGCATGGTTTGATTTGGATTGGAAAACGTTCTTGAGGGAAGAGCAGGTGTGACAGTGAAACATTCCCCTCATTTCGTTTCTTCTTGCAGAAGTTCCCCTGTCTCCATTTATTAGTCATGTTGTACACCCAGATTCACTATGAATACATGCCTGATGCCGCACCCAGACATTACTCGTAAAATCATTCGGTCTCTCTGACTGCAAAATTCCTTCACAGGACTTCTGGGAAAATAAAAACAGTGAAACCACTAATAACAGAATAAAATAACATGAGAAGCAGGTGTAGGTCACTCAGCCCCTAAAGCCTAACGTTCCCTTCAATCAGACCATGGCTTATCAGCTTTCGGCCCCAACTCCTGAACTGCCTGACATGTCAAACATCTATCAATATCTATCTTCTAAAATTCTTAGTGATCGATCTCCCCTAATTCTCTGGAGAGGAGATGTCCCGTCCGTCACTACCCTCTGCAAAAACGAAGCACTCACTGCACGTACACCGTGACCTATAGACATGAATAAAATATATGCACATAAGGGAAGAGTGTCAGGTTCTTATATCAAGCAAGAGTTAACTGAGGTTGGTATCAAGAAACTTGAAGAAAATTGAACTTAATGGCAACCAGGAATAATCTCTCCACTGGTTGGTGTGATTTAGAGCACGAAGGAAATGTTTGAGGTTCGTGGACATCTACCATCTCAGTCATGGGACATTTCTGCAGGCGATCCTCAGGATAGATTACTCAACATAAATATCTTCAGCTGCTTGATCAATATGTTACGCCCATCATAAGATCAGAAGTGCGGATGGCCACTGAGGATTACACAATGTTCACAACAATGTGGCCCGCTCATCTCCTGAAGTGGTGTATGTTCATGTGCGGCAAGATTGGACAACATTCAGGCTTGTGCTATTAAAGTGTGAATAAAATACATGTAATAGTACTGCTAGACAGTGCATATCTCCCCAGAAAAATTAAGGAGATCATTGAGCACCTCTAGATTGAAGCTAATCAGCCTCCCAAAATATTAGCTAAGAGTGATAGCCCATTCTCTCCCTCCTGCTATTTAAACAGGAAGAGAAAGAAACTAGTCAAAATGTTGAGCTGTTAAGTAGGAACCATGTCCTTAAGCTTCTTCAATTAGATCAGGAGGCTTCAGTCTTTCAGGACCCTCAAATGGGAGAATGATATTGTTGTAGTTCTGTCCGCCGAGCTGTGACTTTGTCTTGCAAACGTTTCATCCCCTGTCTAGGTGACATCCTCAGTGCTTGGGAGCCTCCTGTGACGCGCTTCTGTGATCTTTCCTCCGGCATTGAGAGCGGCCTGTCATTGCCGCTTCCAGTTGTCAGTTCCAGCTGTCTGCTGTCGTGGCCGGTATATTGGGTCCAGGTCGATTTGTTTGTTGATAGAGTCTGTGGATGAGTGCCATGCCTCTACGAATTCCCTGGCTGTTCTCTGTTTGGCTTGCCCTATAATAGTAGTGTTGTCCCCGTCGAATTCATGTTGCGTGTCATCTGCGTGTGTGGCTACGAAGGATAGCCACACACGCAGATGACAAGCAACATGAATTCGACTGGGACAACACCACCATTTTAGGGCAAGCCAAACAGAGAACAGCCAGGGGATTCCGAGAGGCATGGCATTCATCCACAGACTCTATCAACAAACACATCGACCTGGACCCAATATACCCGCCACGACAACGGACAGCTGGAACTGACAACTGGAAGCGGCAGAGACAGGCCACTATAAATGCCGGAGGAAAGATCACAGAAGCGCTTCACAGGAGGCTCCCAAGCACTGAGGATGTCGCCTAGACAGGGGACGAAACGTTTGCAAGACAAATTCCCAGCTCGACGAACAGAACCACAACAACGAGCATCCGAGCTACAAATCTTCTCCCAAACTTTGAGGAGGATGATATCAACCCCCCCAACATGACAAACCACGAAGCAAGGACTAGAGGGACAGACTGCTCCACGTTGTTCCTCCTGGCTCCAGTGTTAATGGTACACACGTGGTACTTTATAGTGGTTTGCTGATGGTGAGTTAGTGTTATGTGCAGAGTCTTCAAGTAGCAACTTCCATCTCCAATAAGACAGGCTAGTGCTCTGTTTGGAGGTCAGAAGCTGGTAGGACTTGCTACCTCTTTCAGCAATAAGGCATTTTGCCTGCTGACAGATTTATGAACAACATGATGTTCAGTGAAGGGTCACAAGCCAACTGCACATTGAGATAGTGAGAATGTATTCAGAGCCTGGAGCTCTGTCTCGCCAAATGGGGGGCCCCACAAAGATACTTAAACCATCAGGCAAGGCATTATCGCGAAAATGCAATTCCTTCTGCTATCAATGTCTTTCACTCGACATAATGAGTGTTAGTCCATAATCTTCAACATTTAATACCATCACCTCTTATTCTGTCAGATTGCTACAAATTGAACTCTTATTTCCTTCACATTCTCCTGATAGTACCATCAACCCATGGATTCGTCTGGTGAAAATCCTTTGCACTGTCTCTGTGATGTGGAGACTTTTGCTTATAAAGGAGAGAACCTCTGTCCAGAATACCCCAAATACTGCTTCAGGAACTCTCTAAAGCTGTACTAGGGTGTCATTTTCTAATGAAAGACAGCATGCAATTCATTGTACTGATTCATGGATGGTCTGCATGAATTCTGTTAGTGACTTATAACCAAGGGCATCAAGGTCCGTTTCCAGAAAAACGCTTCCCTACTTCTCACCTTCGAAGAAATAAAAATGAAAAGAACTGTATATGATGCTCCCATTATTTGTTGTTCAAATCATTTATTTGAGTTTTGAATAGTGGCGTTTCAACGACTCATACATGCAATACCAATGAGTAGTAGCCTTCAGAACAGACCAGGGCCCTGCTCTCAGTATTCTCTCCATCATTCAATTCTAAATGCATTTAGTATATTCCCCCTTACCCTACAGTGTTACTTTCTTCACTCACCTGTGCGCAACCATGTGAAAATATCTTCTCAGATTAAAATGCACCACTCCCACTGCTTCTCATTCGTCGATGACACAACCAATATCCTCTATAAACTCCAGTATTTTTAGCAAAAATAATTTCCTGGTCATGAATCTCGACTGACTCTGCTAAATCATATCATTATTCCCCAAGGGTCTGGATATCGTTAATTACAAAAAAATGCGAATATTTTCCTCATACCCGACGTCAAGTTATCGATCTGTTGTTTTTCTGTTTTTCCACTTTGCGTTCAGACAGGTTACCTTGCAGTCTGCAGGACGCTTTTCCATCATCTAAAGTGTTTTGATGAACTTTTTCCTCCCACATAGAATTAAGGAATTGACAGTGCAGAAGGAGATCATTGAGCACCCTCAAGATTGAAGCTGATCAGCCTCCCAAAATATTAGATAAGAGGGTCTCTACCAGGTCCAAAAAGTGTTATCCATCGAGCTCAACTCTCCAACACTATCTCTGTAACCCTCTAAATTCATCACTCATCTTGTCCAGCAGCTTACCTACCTTCATTACCATGAACTTTTCCAATACATAAACTTTCACATCTCTAGTTTTTTGAAGTTCCTCACTTTCGCCAGTCACCCTGTTCTCTAAAATTTCAAAAAGACTAGAACAAACAACCCTACCAACCATCAAACCAAAAATCTGGATCCGCTACGTAGATGACACTTTGTCATCAAAAAAGGAAACACGATAGAAGAGACATGTAGCATCATCAACACCCTCACAGGCATAAAGATCACTCAGGAGGAATAAACCGACAGCAAACTCGCATTCTTGGACGTCACAGTCAAACGAAAGGACAACGGAGAACTACAAACCTGCGTCTACAGAAAACCGATAAACACTGACCAACTACTTAACTACACCAGCACCCATCCCAACACACACAAACAAAGCTGTATCAGAACTCTATTCCAATGAGCCACCACACACTGCAGCACTGACAAACTTCGGAAAACAGAGGAGAACCATCTATACAATGTATTCAAAAAGAACGGATACTGAAAAAATACAGTCTGCAGATTCCTCAGGAACAAACCACGACAAGCAGACGTAACACAGCTAGAAACCCTAACCACCTTACCATACATCAAAGAAGTCTCAGAAATGACAGCCAGACTACTAAGACCTCTTAGAATCCTGATAGAACAAAAACGCACCAACGCTCTCAAACAAAAGCTAACAAACTTAAAAGACTCAGTACAACCCATGGACAAAACCAATATCATCTACAAAATTCCATGCAAAAACTGCCACAAACACGACGTAGGACAGGCAGGAAGAAAGTTAGCCACCAGGATACACGAACACCAGCTAGCCACAAAAAGACACGACGCCCTCTCCCTCTGAGCCCGACACACGGATCAAACAAAACGCTATTTCGACTGAGACAACACATCTATCCTGGGACAAGCTAAGCAAAGACATGCCAGAGAATTCCTAGAGGCCTGACACTCCAACCACAACGCCATAAACAAACGCATAGATCTAAATACCATCTATCAACTCCTCTGAAAACGAACAGAAAATGACATCACCACAAACCACAGGAACCCCATCCAGGACAAACATGTAAAGAGAAAGCAGGAAACAATAGCTTTGCTTCACTTGGCGGTCGCCAATGATGATGTTACCTAGCCAGGTAATGAAACGTCTGGATACCAGGCCTACAGCTCAGCGAGCAAACCTACAACCCATTTCCAAAAGATTTTCTGTTGCTTCCTCTGTGGAGACACAACCAACATTTTACCTCGAACAGAGATGGCCTCTGTCACGTAGCAAAAACGTGAGAGGATGACGCAGTGGCATATTCGATACATCACTCCCACATGTTCGGACTGTTCTAGAATCAAAACATTTGTTGGGTATTGTCACTACAGTCTTCTATCTGGTATGGAACTACAGGTTGTGCTGAATGACGTTATAAAGCTCTGTGACCTCCACTTTGGACCTGGATAGGACACAACATTGGGAAATAGCTAAAATGAGAGTGGAGTGCCTCTGCCCTCCCTGTGTGGTCTCTGCAGACCCAGACAATTTGTAATTTCAGTACCTACACCTTGTTCATTGTGGGGATACAAGACCCTCAGATCACCCTGAACAATCAGACCAACTGAAACACAAATCCAAGATTACCATCCAGTGAACTTCCTCTGAATTTCCAATAAAAGGAATAAATAAAATCTTCATGTACATGGTACACCCGCTCATGTTAGAAATGCCATCCTCTCATTAGTTTGCATTTCTGGCTAAGCACTGGCATCCTGCAGTGGTTCAAGAAAGCAGCTCACCAACACCTTATCAAGGGCAACTGCGAAAGGGAAACATGTACTGACTCAGAAATAACACTGATGCACCATTAGTGAATAAAAGAAGATGACCACACTCAAGGAATCGAAACAGAAGGAACATAACTCACTTTATACAGGGCCATAACCTGACCTGGGCATGATACTCAGGAATATGAGAAAAAGTGAGAAATCAGTGGTGATATTAATCTCATATTTTAATTTCATCCCAGATAATTATCAACAATTCCTTTGCTGATTCCTTTTTCTTTCTCTCTATTTCTTCATATATTAGATCACTCCACCAACACACACTACACTATTTCCCAAATAATTTCAGACCTGACCCGTGATCAGTGTACTCAAAACTCTGTTTATCTGTCAACAGAGTCTGCCAAACCCGTCCGTTTCCCCAGCACTCTGCTTCTTTCTGTTTCAGATCTCCTGTATCTTTCTTTGTTTGCTTTACCCTTTATTTTGTTACTTTACGGGATTTCAGCAAGGGCAGCATTTGATGACCATCACTAATTTCCTTTGACTGTGATCGTTCCACAAGGCAGTATAGAACCAAGCACATTGTTATGGGTATGAAGTCACTCTTAATCCAAACTCGGTAACAATGTCATATTTCATTATCAAAGGATATCAGTAAAACGGATACGTTATTGGACAAAATACTGCTGATTTCATGGTCACAGTTCGTGCAATTTGTTTTTTTTTTTAACTTCGGTTCTTATTATTTGAATTTAAGTTCTGCTACCAGCTGTGGTCGGACTTAAAACAGTGTCTTTCGTGAAATGACTTGTGGTTCTGATTTATCCATCCAGCGACTTTCCTACTCTGATACATTGTCCCCATTATGAAGCAAATTTGAAGACACGCACAAGTTTGTAATTGAAATATGTGGAACTGGATCAGTGACCAGAAGAGAACCGGAACTGTAAAGTCTGATGTTCACCTTGGCTTAGATAATGGTTTATTCAGCAACCACACTGATGCAGAGTTGGAGATTCGGAGTATTATGGAACAGGTACTGGACAGGTTTGGTGATGGAAGATAATTCAATATATAACTTAGTTCAAGACAAAAACGGTGCTTGCTGTCTTGTTCTCAGATATTTGTGAGGAAATGTTCTGAATTATTCAGATAATGAATGGAGGTTATAATGAAACTAAATACAATAGTTTTTATATTTATGAGATATACAAAACAGAAAACAATCAACATGGTTTCTGTAATTAATAAATGAGCAGAATTAGACGGACTTACCAGGAACACCAATAATAGCGAGGACTGGATAATAACCTGCCTGAATCATCAAGAGTACACATAGTATCAGTCTTGGTAAATCTGACTTAGATCTGTGGTACGAGGAAAGACCTTCAGAGAAACTCCTGTGCGTAATTGTAACATTCCAGTCATTTGTTCTCAGATTCGGATCCATTGATTCAACATTCCAGTCCATTGTTCTCAGATTCGGATCCATTGATTCAACATTCCAGTCCATTGTTCTCAGATTCTGATCGATTGTTGGAGCATTCCAGTCGAATTTTCTCAGATTCTTATCTCTCCTTGCCCTGTCTCTGGAGCTGCTGAACTCTGTTCATGACGGAGTTGATGCATCTCTTGCTACAATGGCATAACACATTGAATGAAGCCCCGTACTAATAGGGGAGAGAATCCCTCCAGTGACACAGTTAGGATCCATGGAGGCTAACATCAATCACAGTTTCTGAACAAACAGTCCCAGTTAACTCATTAACTACAGAACTTCCAGCTCACATTAACAACTGGACTAGATTGGATGTCAATATCAATAACTATTGAGTTAATCTCCTATCATTCAGAATGTTGTCCATATACAATGCTGTAACCGCTTGCCTCCCTAAAAACCACACATTCAAGTTGTTGTTACTGTGCTGTTCTCTCCTCCGCTGTGACACATGCCAACCAAAAGATTGTCAAATGGCAGAGTTGCCCTGGCATTTCAGAAGGAGCTTGTATTTGTCTGGACGTTCCTCTCACTGCCCTCAGAAGGCCACGTTGTCATGTCAACACAGAGTGCTGGTCACGATACATTTTTATAAAAAAAATGTAAGCATCTTATTGCTGTATTACACGTTGTAAAACTATAATCGACTTTTCTTGACTTCAGACCAAAGTCAAACTTGGCATTAAAAACCATGGATTCATGTGTCAGGGACAGAGTGGATATACCATTAACTAGGAGACAGAAAGAAATGCGAACAGTGGCTGTGGAGATATCGCCCCAGTCACCTTCTCTCTTTCTGCCAGATAGGACGTAACGCAATCTGAACCAAACAGGTTAAGTTTAAAAGGAGAGAAGAGTATGTTATGTATAAACTTTCTATCACTGGATATACAGATCGATAAGGTTAAAAATATATGCATAGGATATTCGGAATTAAAAACACAGACACAGAGAACACAATGCGCAGGGCCATGTGAGAATACAGAACAACAAAGTCAAGAAATAATTTAATCCGAGCTGGTGCAGAGATGATGGTCTCAGTAACTGCCGCCTTTGTTGTAATTTTCACGTGGAATCCTAAATTGTAATAGTGAGATATTCGGCCCATCGAGCCTACACTGACCTCTGAAGAGCACTGCACCCAGAACCACCTGCTACCCTATCTATGTATCTCCTATGGCTATCCTGCCACCTCCCCTCTCACTGTTCCTCCCAGAGCCAACTCAAGTAGCTGCAGATGAGCAATTTAGCATGGTCAATTCCCTTAAACTTTACATGTTTGGACGGTGGGAGGAATCAGGAGCAGCTAAAGGAAGCACTTACAATCAAGGGAAGAATGTGAAAGCTCAATACATTTACTGGACTAAGGATACAATTTTACCAAGGCCCATAATGCGATAGGAAAGCAGCGGTAACCCTTGATCCACCGTGCCACCATGCCATGCTCCCAACTTCGTTACTGTGACAAGGAATACTGGGGAACATGGAAATCTGAAATACAAACAGAAAATGGTGGCGAAATGCATCAGATGAGTCAGGATCGAAGAGTGAAGCAGAATTGACATATTGTGTCTGATGTGACTGTGTTCTGAAAAACCCATATTGGTCTCAAAACGTAAATCCTGTTTCACGCTGCTCAGATGCTAACAGATGTGCTAAGGTTTTCCTGCGCTTTCAACTGTCTTTTTCCTTTTGGACTGGATATATATATATATATATATATATATATATATATATATGACCTGTAAGGAGATGGTGAAGCTCTCAAGCATTTGGTTAAGTATTTGAATGTAAAATTTTTTTAAAAATTGTGTTTGACAAATTTCTCAAAATCGATAACGTCATGGACTCTCATAATTCGCCATGAAAATGTTGAAATCAATGGCCCTGATGTCGCATTATCAACCTTCTGAGAGTAATCGATTGAAGTAAAAACCCCGATCTGCATTACCTCAATGTCATGTCTTTTCCTGATGTTACAGGGGTCGCACTCATCTAGCAAGTTCTCAAAGTTTATGAAACATAAAATATCTTGGCATATTTATACAGGACATATTCATCCATGAGTTTTGAATGCACTAGCATTGGAAGATTGTATTTGACAAACCAGATCATTCTGCAGAAGGTTACAGAGAGCTGTCTGAATGAATCTCTTTTCTCCAAGAGATGCACATACACACATTTCAACATGTTTTTAGGGACATTTCAACATGTTTGTAACAACTGATAGTGAATTAACAACAAATTAGTCCCGAGACAGAATGACACGTAACTTGGAAGATAACTTGCTAAAGCTGTTTTTTTTTCTCGCTATTCCCAATACTAGTGCAGAATATTCTCTAATTCGGATTTGTCATAATGTGGTCAGGGTCCTTGATGTTACCATCCGTCAAGTCCTGCTTCGATGGAAAGGGAGTTTACTCTTATCTCACCTCAAATTCCACTGGAAGATCCATTGAAAGAATAAAGAGCAAAAGATGAGAGAACTGTTTTATTCAATAATGTCCTCAAACTTTTCAAAAGTAAATTGGGCACGGACTTTTAATTCTGTCTGAAGATTTCTGTCCTATTCGTAATAAGACTCTTTGGTTAAGCTTTGTGAAAGAGGGACGGAAATAAGCTCCACTTTGTATCAGTATTGACCAAAATCTTCAGTTCACGGTGCAGCAGTAGTTGGAAACATATTATTGTCTGTAGCTGTTGGAAATTGATAATTCCAAACTCATCATTCACTGAAGACCTGCAGTAGCACAGAAACCAGAAACTTTCAGCAGCTAGTTGAGAGCAAAAAGCGAAAGTGATAGTCAGGGAAAGTGGGAGTAATAGGGGAAGTGGAATGACATACAGTGCAGGAAGTGTTAAGGGAAATGGTCAGTGGAAGCCTCTGTAGCAGCTAAAGGCGCGATGCAAGGGAAGTAAATGTTAAAGGAAAGTGTAGGAAGGCGAAGAGGAAGTGTGGCTGTAAAAACATCAGTGGCAAAGAAAAGCCTGAATTTGGAAAAGTGAGATTGATGTACAATCAAATAGCACTGTTCATGAAATCTGGGATCTTGTTTCCTTTGAAACCTAAGAAAAGATTTCTCCTACTTTTAAAATTAACACTAGATTCTTGTTCATATTGTGCATTCACTCTGCATTTCTGTATGTCTGTCAAGTGCACACAACATTTTCTTTTCTCCTAAATGCATTATTTCAACATGACGTCACTTTTTAAAACAATATTCAGAACCGTGGTTGTTTATTCTATGAATTTGCTTCCAACTCAACGTAGGGATGAGAACGAGAAAATTGATCTTCTACAGAGTGTTTAGCTGTAGAATTTCATGCAAACTTTATTCTCATCGTTCTCGCTCTTTCAAGCAAACTTAACGAAAGAGTCTGTGTCCGTCCTGTAGATGAAAAAAGATCTTCAGGTCTGACTATTGCAGTGAATGACATAAAGAATAAGCTGCAGATGCGCATAAAACGGAAATGTTACAATGCACAGTGCCAAATTCTTGTCTAAAAGTAATGATGTACTAGTCTTATGCACAATACATTAGATTAGATTACTTCCAGTCTGGAAACAGGCCGTTCATCCCAACAAGTGCATAACGACCATCTGAAGAGCAACCCACCAAGACCCATTCCCCAACATTTTATCCTGTCACCTAACAAAACGGGCAATTTAGCATGGCCAATTTACCTAACCTGTACATTTTTGGACTGTGGGGGGAAACCGGAGCACCCGGAGGAAACCCAAGCAGATGCGGAGAGAATGTGCAAATTCCACACAGACAGTAGCCTGTGATGGTGAATTGAACCCTTATCTCTGGTGCTGTGAGGCAGCAGTGCTTACCACTGAGCCAACGCAGAGTAGAGTATAAAGGCAGAATTCTGCTCCATGTGCAAAATACTATTTGTGGCTCCCTCACAAAAGATCTCAACGGCAATACGCTACAAATTCAGGAAGGGAGAAAAATAAGGGAGAATGGAATTATGAATTCTTCCTCTCTAACAGCTTGTGTAGAACAGGAAGAAAATCAAGTTTTGTTTCGGATATTCATAAATGTTGATGGTTAGAATGTGCGCGATGGAGAGGGTGTTGTAGGATAATAAACAATGCCGTGGATGACACGATGCTTAGCCGGGTCGGTCACAGTAAGGAGGGCCGTGTTAGGTTACAGGATGGTACAAACAGGTTGTTCAGATGGCCAGATCAATGACCCACAAAGAACTTAACGCTGGAATATGTGAATGCTGCACTTTGGAAGAAAAAACAAGATCGAGAGTACTCAACCATGAAGATAGGCCAGATTTGCTTTTTGAACAGAGAAGGTTGAAGAATGAACCTGACAGAGATCGTGAGAGGTACGGATAGAGTGAACAGACAGTAGCTGTTCCACTTAGTAAATGAGTTGAAAACTAGGATTTAAGTGAAAAACAAGATATTGTGAAAGTATTTGTGGAACCTGCTTTCAACAAAGAGGATGGTATGTAGCCAGAATGTATTGCCTGGGAGGGTTGTTGAAGAAGGCAACATTACATATCCTGTAAAGTACTGATGTCATGAGGGACATAAGGAGAAAGGATGTGTTGGGTTCGCTAAATGATAATAAGGAGGACAAATATGTCAGGAATAAAAGGATGACTAGGGTAGGTATTGGTCCAGTCAAGGATAGTAGTGGGAAGTTGTGCGTGGAGGCAGAGGAGATTGGAGAGTCACTAAAACAATACTTTATGTCAGTATTCACTCAGGAACAGGACATTGTTGCTGATGTGAATATTGAGTCACAAGTGATTAGAATGGATGGCTTTGAGGTACGTAGGGAAGAGGTCCGGGGAATACTGGAAAGGGTGAAAATAGATAAGTCCCCTGGGCCTGCTGGCATTTATCCTAGTATCCTCTGGGAAGCTAGGGAGAACATAGCTGAGCCATTGGCCTTGATTTTTATGTCGTCGTTGTCTACAGGAATAGTGCCAGAAGACTGGAGGATAGCGAATGTGGTTCCCTTGTTCAAGAAGGGGAGTAGGGACAGCCCTAGTAACTATAGGCCAGTGAGTCTCACTTCTGTTGTGGGCAAAGTCTTAGAGAGAATTGAAAGGGACAGGATTAATGAACATCTGGATAGGAATAATGTGATCAAGGATAGTCAGCATGGTTTTGTGAAGGGCAGGTCGTGCCTCACAAACCTTATTGAGTTCTTCGAGAAGGTAACCAAGGAAGTGGACGAGGGTAAAGCAGTAGATGTGGTGTATATGGATTTTAGCAAGGCGTTCAATAAGGTACCCAATGGTAGGCTACCGCAAAAATTACGGAGTTATGGCATTGTGGGTGCATTAGAGGTTTGGATTAGGAATTGGCTGGCTGGAAGGAGACAGAGAGTAGTAGTTTATGGTAAAGGTTCATCTTGGAGTGCAGTTACTAGCAGTGTTCCACAAGGATCTGTTTTGGGACCATTGCTGTTTGTCATTTTTATAAATGACCTGGAGGAGGGGCTAGAAGGTTTGATGAGCAAGTTTGCGGACGATACGAAAGTCGGTGGAGTGGTGGATAGCGAAGAAGAATGTGACAGGTTACAGCGGGATATAGATAAGTTGCAGAGCTGGGCAGAAAGGTGGCAAATGGAGTTCAATGTAGCTCAGTGTGAAGTCATTCACTTTGGTAGGAGTAATAAAAAGATGGATTACTGGGCTAATGGTAGGCTACTTGGTAGTGTCGATGAGCAGAGGGATCTTGGCGTCCATGTACACAGATCTCTGAAAGTTGCCACCGAGGTAAATAGTGCTGTGAAGAAGGCATATGGTGTACTGGGCTTTATTGGTAGAGGAATTTAGTTCCGGAGTCCTGAGGTCATGTTGCAGTTTGATAAGACTCTGGTGCGGCCTTATCTGGAGTATTGTGTACAGTTCGGGTCGCCATACTATAGGAAGGATGTGGAGGCACTGGAACAGGTGCAGAGGAGGTTTACCAGGATGTTGTCTGGCCTGGTAGGAAGATCGTATGAGAAAAGGCTGAGGCACTTGGGGCTGTTCTCATTGGACCAAAGAAGGTTTAGGGGAGATTTGATAGAGGTGTACAAGATGATTAGGGGTTTAGATAGGGTTGACAGTGAGAACCTTTTTCCGCATATGGAGTCAGCTGTTACTAGGGGACACAGGTTTAAATTAAGGGGTGGTTGGTATAGGAGAGATGTTAGGGGTAGATTCTTTACTCAGCGGGTTCTGAGTTCATGGAATGCCCTGCCAGTATCAGTGGTGGACTCTCCCTCTTTATGGTCATTCAAGTGGGCATTAGATAAGCATATGGAGTTTATTGGGCTCGTGTAGGTTAGGTAGGCTTCAGTCGGCGCAACATCGAGGGCTGAAGGGGCTGTACTGCGCTGTATTTTTCTATGTTCTATGTTCTATGTAAATCCCCAGGACTGGATGGGATCAATCCCAGGTTGCTGATGGAGGTGAGATAGGAAATAGCAGGGGCTGTGACAGAGATCTTTGTCGCCTCTTTAAACAAAGGTGAAGTTCCATAGGACTGGAGCATTATTAATGTTGTTCCCCTGTTCAAGAAGAGTTCTCAGGATATTCCAGGTAAGTACAGACCTGTGTGCCTGTTAGTGGTGGGAAAGTTGGTGGAGAAGGTACGGAGGGATAGGATCCATTTCTATTTGGTAGATAATGATCTCAACAGTGATAGGCGACATGGTTATGTGCGGGGGCGTTCGTGCCTTACCAACTTATTAGAATTCTTTGAGGAAGTGACCAAGTTCATAGATGAAGGATGTGATGTCTATGTCCTATACTTGGACTTTGGTAAGGAGTTTGATAAGTTTCCCCAGGGTAAACTAATGCAGAAAGTGAAATCCCATGTGCGCACTGTCTTCAACAGAGGTGAATAAAGACCTGGTTGAGCAACAGGAGATAGAGACTAGTAGTTGAAAGGAGTTTCTCGAAATGGAGAAACGTGACCAGTGGTGTTCCGCATGGATCAGTGCTGGGGCCACTTTTGTTTGTAATATAAATAAATGATCTGGAAGAGGATATTGATGGTCTGATTGGTAAGTTTGCAGACGACACGAAGATTGGTGGAGTAGCAGAAACTACAGGGGACTTTCAAAAAATTCAGGAGAATATAGATAAACTGGAGATTTGAGCGGAGAAGTGGCTGATGGAGTTCAAATCCGGGCAAATGTGAGGTGCTGCATTTTGGGAGGTCTAGTTCGAGAGCGAACTATACTGTAAATGGAAGAGCTTTGGGAAAAGTCGATGAACAGAGAGATCTGGGTGATCTGATCAATTGTTACCCTGAAGGTGGCTGCGCAAGCAGATAGAGTGATCAAGAAGTCATATGGTATGCTTGCCTTCTTCGGACGTGATATTGAGTATAAGAGCTGGCACGTTATGTTAAAACTGTACAATACATTGTTTCGGCCGCATTTCAATATTGTATACAGTTCTGGTCACCATATTACCAAAATAATGTGGACGACTTGGAGAGGGTGCAGAGAAGGTTTACGAGGATGTTGCCTGGTATATCTATGAAGAAAGGTGGAGTAGGTTCGGTTATTTTCATTAGAAAAAAGGGATTGAGGGAGGACCTGATTAAGGTTTACAAAATCATGATGAACAAAGACAGCATGGATAGAGACAAGCTTTTTCCTCCGGTGAAGGTTTCAAGAACTTGAAGTCATGCTTTCAAGCTGAGAGGTAGAAAATTTAAGGGGGTTTCAAGCGGTAAGTTATTTACACAGAGTGTGCTGGGCGTTTGGAAAGCGTTGCCAGCAGAGATTACAGAGTCAGGCACGGTAGATTCATTTAAGATGCGTCTGGACAAATGCATGAGTAGGTGGGGAGCAGAGGTATACAGATGCTTAGGAATTGACGACAGGTTTGGACAGTACATTTGGATCAGCTCAGGCTTGGAGAACCGAAGGGCCTGTCCCTAGGCTGTACGTTTTCTTTGTTCTTCTTTGTTCTTCTTTGTTCTTTGTTCTTTGAGATGTGGAGGCGTGACATTTTTGCCATCACAGAACTGTGGCTGAGGGAGAGCAGGACTGGTTACTCAGTATTCTACTGTACCGGAACCATAGCCAGGAGAGAAGAGGGGGTAAAACTGGAGGTGGATTTGTTTATTAATCATGGAGTGAGTTTCTGATTTAAGGAGGGATGATATCTTGGAAGAATCTTCAAGCGAGACTTTGTGGTTGGAGTTTAGGATTAAAACGATGACAGATGAATGAAAATACAGGAGCAGATATAAACACAAATCATTGAGGTGTGTAAGACAGTAATATGATGGTTATACTGAGATAGTTAAAATCCCAACATTTATTGGGGCCGTGATATCTTTTTTTTTCAAAGTAGCCAGATGGTTTGAAATTTATTGCAGAGAATTTCTTATATTAAAATGTAGAAGCCTCAACAAGAGATGGTGGAATACTGGGACCTCATTGTGGGGAGTGAAGCCAGTCAGTTATTCTAGGCAGGATTTGGAAACCATGAAAGGACCAGTAACCATGTCTCATACATTTTCAATTTGTCCAGGAAAAGTCAAAACGAAAGGGCTGAGAAATAAGATGTTTTTGGATTGCGGAGGCAGATTTTATTTTTTTTAAATGACAGGAGTTGTCGAAAGTGCAGTTATATCTGTTTAACATTGCAGCAGAACAGGGTGAGATGGGATCACATGATTTGAATGGAAATGAAGTCAGTGCCGGCCCAACATGTTACATCGAAGCTGAAAGTTTGGAAAACCAGCACAGAGACCCTAGAATGTCGACAAATTTGCAAAATGGAATAGAAGATATAAATGAAAGCTTAAAGCAGGTATAATGTGAGCAGATCAGTGGAGGTACAAGAAGAGTGCAGAAAGTGTGAGGCTGAACTTAAGAAAGTGAGTAGAAAAGCAAAAAGGTGATGTGATAAAACATTAACGGGTAAAATTAACAACAATCCAACGATATTGCATCGGCTTGTGAAGTGGAAGAGGATAACACGTGAAAGAATTGGTTGTATTAAGGACCAAGGAGGCAGCATGTGCACGGAGCTAGAAAATATGTTAAACACGAAATTCATATCTGTCTTCACTTTGGAGAAGCCGTGACTGAATTCAGGGAGAATGACAGTGCGATCCTCGAACAGACTGATGCAAAAGCTCAGGAAGAATTGGAAGTTTATAAAGAGTAGGCAAATCCCCAGATCTGGATGAGCTGTATCTTCGGATGATGTAGGAGATGAGCGAGGAGATTACAGGTTCTTGAATTTTCTTTCCTTTTCGTTTTGCCTCTGTTCACTGAGGGGGTTTGATAGGACAGATACATCTAATGCAGGTTCAATTTTCAGATTGTGAGAAATACGCCATTGAAATAAAGACTATCAATTCTGTCATTAATTGTCGGGAAACAATTGAGAAAATTCTGAAGGCTGTTCAGTTTGAATCCCAAAGAAAAGAAAGATTACCTCGGTTGGAATTAGACAATCATGGCTGACGAGGTACTCAGGAAAAGTACCACAGAAAAAGAGCGAGCCTATAAAGTCACGAGAGCACTGGGAAATCAGAAGATTGGGAAGGCTACAAAAGCAAAGACAGGATAACAAAGACAGAAATAAGGAAGTAGAGGATCAAATGTGAAGGTAGGCTAGCCAGTAATATTAGAAATTAAATTTAAATATTCTTTCAATACATAAGAAACAAACGAGAGTGAAAAGTTGAGATTGGCCTCTCCAAATTGATGCAGGAAGTCTAGTGATGGGAGAACAGGGAATAGCTGAAGAACTTTATAAATACTTTGTGTCAGTCTTCGCAGTGGAAGACATGAGTAATATCCCAACAATCAAGGAAAGTCAAGGGGCAGTGTTCAGTATGGTGGCCATTGCAAAGGAGAAAGTACTTATAAGCTGAAAGGTCTAAAACTGAACAATCTGCTGGCCTGGATGGGCTACGCCGTAGGGTTCTGTGAGATGTGGCTAAAGAAATAGTGGAGGCGTTGTTTTTAATCTTTCAAAAATCACTGGATTCATGGAAAGTCCCAGGTGGTTGGAAAACCTCTGTTGTAATCCTCTTGTTCAAGAAAGGATCAAGACAAAAGATGGAACATTATAGACAGATTAGAATAGTTTCGGTTGGCGATAAAAAATCTAGAATCCATCGTTAAGGATGAGATTTCAAAATTATTGGAAGTACAGGGGCGAATTAGAACAAGTCAGCATGGATTTAGTAAGGGGAAGTCGTGCCTGACAAATCTATTAGAATTCTTTGAAGAAATAACAAGTAACTGAGACCAGAGAAACCCAGTGGATGTTACCTAACTAGACTTCCAAAGCGCCTTTGGTAAGATGCCTGATTGGAGGCTGCTGAGTAAGGTGAGGCCCCATGGTGTTCGACGTGAGCTACCCATAGGGAGGGCCTCAACTGGGACATTGGGTTGATGTCACTTTACAGGTGACCACCATTGCACTATACACACACACGGATACTCCTACACACACACTGTCACACACACACAGGCAATCCTATAGACACGTACACACGGACATGCATACACACAGACACGCACACAGACACCCACACACGCGCTTACAGACACACGCACTACCACACTCACACATGCACCCCCTCACAGACTTAAGACACTCTGCATCACGACACTCACACATACACTTTCTCACAGTCACAACCCCCACCCTAGACAGACAGACAGAAAGACACACACAGACAAAGACCCACATGCACACATATATTTTGTGAGGTGTATTTGTATTTGCCGGGTTGCATTGTACTTTGCTCAAAAACTGCATACATTCATGTAGATCTCTGAGCTAAAAAAACTGCATTAATTTATGTAAAACTCCGTTATCTCACCTTTTAGATTAGAATCAATCTAAACATCATGGCATAGACAGAGAACACAAGGCGCTAACACCTTCAACATATTGTCTAGCTATCACCATTGTTAATATCTAACCTGAGAATGCAACGTTTATTAAAAAAAGTTTTGTGATTTACACATGAAAGAAGTGAAACTATCACTGCATTCTAACAGATAAAAGGCATAACAGACAATCAATTTTTCAATGCATGATTTCAGTTACTTTACACTGTAAATTTTTGCTATCAATCTGTGTTAGGATTGAGCCCTCCACAATCACCCGATGAAGGAGCATTGCTCCGAAAGCTAGTGTGCTTCCAATTAAATCTGTTAGACTATAACCTGGTGCTGTGTGATTTTTAACTTTGTACACCCAGTCCAACGCCGGCATCTCCAAATCCGTGCTACAAAGGTATTTAACAGTGCTTGTATAGGATTCTCTGAAGGATGACTTGCAGGTTGAGTCCGTGGTTAAGAAAGCAAATGTAATGTTGTCATTTATTTCGAGAGGGTTGGAATGTAAAAGCAGTGAATTGCGACTGATACTTTATAAAGCTCTGGTTAGGCAGCATTTAAAATATTGTGTCCAGTTCTGGACCCCCTCAGGAAGGACATACAGGCACTGGAGCGTGTCTAGCGGAGATTCACACGGATGGTCCCTGGAATGTTAGGCCTGACACATGATGAACGGCTGAAGAGCCGGGAGTTGTATTCGTTAGAGGGGAAATCTGATAGAAGCTTATATGATAATGCATGTCTTAGAAAGGGTGGACACTGGAAATTGATTCCGTCAGGTGAGGATACCAGGACTCGTGGGCACAGCCTTAGAATTAGAGGGGGGCAATGTAAAATGAAAATTAGGAGACATTTCTTCAGCCAGAGAGTGGTGGGCCTGGAGACTTCATGGCCACAGAGCGCAGCGGACAGTAAATGTCTTCAAGATAGAGTTTAATATAATGTTTAATCTCACAAGGGCAAGGGATACTGGGACAGTGCGAGTAAGTGGCTTTTGAAATGCCCATCAGCAATGATTGAATAGCGGAGTGGATTCGATTGGCCGAATGCCTTTCCTTCTATTCCTATTTCTTATGGACTTATGGAATCATTAAATATCATCAAGGCTGAGAGAGAAATACTTTTTAAACAACGGTTCTGGGTAAAATTGCAGGGAAGTGGAAAAGGGGATTGTCAGAATAAATACAATGTTATTGAAAGGAAAGTCAGACTCAGTGAGGGGTAGGAATGCTATTGCTCCTATGTCTTTGATATTCTCTTTCCAATAGCCCTGTGTTCACTGGAATATCAACCTCTCTCCATCTGGAGTGAGACACAGTTTGGAATGCAATCAACGGATTCAAGGAATTCATAAATGCATACGAATAGCCAGAAACGACAAGCAGAGGACTGTGATGATACAGATTGGTATGGAAGATATCAGGCAAACAACCTCCAAGGCCAACCAGTGACATGCAGTGTGCAGAAGAACATCCTGGGCCTGTTGTTGAAGAGTGCTGAAGGTCCAAACACTACATCACTGCAGTGTCTCCCTCCTTCTCAAACCAAATCTAAACGGATTGGTGGAGGAGTGGAGTTGTGGAGGGGTGGAGTGATATGCTTTTGCTAAATTTTTTGGTAACATTGTCAGAAGTAAGGGTTTGGTTCAAGAGATTTCAGATAGCGGCAGCTCAGCCAAAAGTACAGGTTAGCTCATGTAAAGTCCTTTAAACTTCCGTCTTACAGGAGTTGAGACGGCAATTAGATCAGTTGCGTGTTCCTCCTGCTTAATGTAGGAACTCAGGGAGACTGCCACTACCCCTGATGACTACATGCGTTTGAGGTTCACCCATCTGCAGGTCCGGGGAGAACGTTTTCGGGAGCTGGAGCTGGATGCATTCAGGATCATTCGAGATGCTGAGCACTTCATAGACAAGAGATTTAGTGAGGTGATCACACCCACGCTCCTCCTTTTGTAATGACTGTGGTATCCCAGTCCCACATACCAATTCATGCCCTGCATTCATAAGCCTTTCCTGTCAGCCGTCTTGCATTGAAATAGATGCAATTTAATCCACCAGGTGTTCCTTCCTACTTGTCGTGTTCCAGGCAGAGAGTAGGTGGTTGACAAACCTGAAAGGCAAAGGGAGAAGGCAGAGTGAAGGAATCCCTTGTGGCCATTCCCCTCATAAACAAGTAAATTTGTTTCAGATGATGATAGGCGGATGACTATTCAGGAGAAAGCAGCGGTAGCAAGGTCGGTTTGCACTACAACTGGCTCTGGGGCAAGGCAGGAAAGGGTAAAAGTAAGGGGGTTTGCTTAGAGATAGGAGACTCTATCGTTAGGGGGGCAGACAGGAAACGTTGTGGCCGCAAATGGGAATCCAGCATGGAGTGTTGCCTCCCAGGTGACAGGGTACACGTTATCTGCAAGTGGCTGCAGAACGTCCTCGGATGGTGTGGATGTGGATGTTGGGCGTGAGCAGCCAGACGCCATTGTACATTTGGTATAAATGACATAGATAGAAATATCAATGAGGCCCTGTGGAGTTGCTGCAGATAGCGAGGGAAATCGTTAAAAACCAGGACCATGACAATGATAGTACAAGATTATTTCCAGTGTCACGTGCTAGTGAGGGCATGAACAGGAAGATATGGCATATAAATGCGTAGCTGAAGAATTAGTGTAGTGTGCAGGGATTCAGATTGTTAGATCACTGGGATCTCTTCTGCGGCAGAGGTGACCTATTCAAGACGGACGGTCTGTACCTGGATTGGAGGGCGGGGAGGACCTATCATCGCACCGAGGCTCCAAAGGAGGGTTAAAACTATAATTGGTAGGAGAAGCGGGATCCTAAACAGCTGGGAAGCAAGTCCGAGGCAAGAAGGAGACATAGTAATCAAAAAATAGTAATTTGGACATACAGGTCAGGCTGGAACACAACAGTGAGCAAGGAATGTCTATTGGATTAAATTGGTTCTGTTTCAAAGCAAGACGGCTGATAGGTAAGACCGATAACCTCAGAACGTGGACAGATACATTGGATAGGGATATCATGGCCATTACAGGAAAATGGCTAAGGGAATGACAGGACTGACAACTTAATGAACCAGTGTACAGGTGCTTAAGGAGGGCTAGACGTCTAGGAAGGAGCGGAGGAGGTGTTGCATGTTTGGTTAAGGTGAGCATCACAGCAGTGATCAGGGATAAAATAACCGAAGTGAAGCTTTGTGGGTGGATCTAAGAAATAAGTACGGGATGGTGACGTTATCGGGTTTGTACTGTAGGTCCCCAAAGAGACAACTGGAATTAATGGAATAAATATGCAGGGTGAGAGGGGAGACGTGCAGGGACAATAGGGTTAATAATTTCCCTAAAAGAGCATTAGATGGAGTAATTAATTGTTCTCTGTTAGACATGACAAGTATTGCTAGATTTTACTTGAAACAGTAACATTTTGAATGGTTTTGGCTTCTCGAACTTTCACAGATTACGACTCTGGTTAAATAATTTCTGTGTTTCTGGTTTAAATCAGGGGGATAGGGACGGGAGTGCTTGGGGCTAACCCCATGTCTTAACTTGGGTCTCGGTGCTGGAATTTATCAGCTTGTGGTCTTTCATCTGAGATTTAAACTGGTTGAGACAGATTTGAAGGAACGACAATAATACCAGCAGATTTGAACACTTGCAAGTTAGTGCCCTGGATCTTTCAATAAAATTTAGGTGAGAGCATTTGTTTAATTTTTTGACTTGTGGTTGCTTCAATTAAAAGTGAGAGAAATGGCTCTTAAAATTGTGAAAGCAGTTCAAGAATTTGAAGATGATTCTCAAATTATTCCAGAAAGTTTAGAAATAAAGAAAAAGAACATTTTTTTATTTAACGAAGAAGTTAGATTTGTGTTCAACTAAAGCCAAAGTAAAGTTGAAATTGTAAGTAAGTTACACAAACACTTATGTGTGTCAGAGAAAGAGACACGTGCAGTAGAGCTAGAAAAAAAACCAGAAATTACAATTGAGGAAAATGGAGTTAGAAGATAAACAAAGAGAAAGAGAGGGAGAGAGATAGAGAAAAAAAGAAAGAGAGAGGAAAAAGACAGGGAGAGAAATGGCTCTTAGTTGGTCAGAGAGAGAAGAAAGGGAGAAATAACAAGAAAGAGAACGCGAACTTGAGAAGTTGCAACTTAGTCAGCAAAGTGAAGTTAAGCGGTTGAAGATTAAAGGATGGTCATCATATATACAAATATGTCAAAACTCTGCCACATTTCGATGAGAAACACATTGAAACCTTACTTATTGCACTTGAAAAATTGGCGAGGTATATGGAGCGGTCAGAGGATTTCTGAGTATTGCTAGTTCAGAATAAACTTGTAGGCTGAACGTGTGAGGTTTTTGTGGCGCTGTCAGATGAGCGGTCAAGGCATTACGAAGAGGTCAATCAAGTTATTTTAAGTGTTCTGAACTGGCAACAAAAGCATATACACTGCGATTGAGGAACATAAAGTAAGAACCAAGTCAGACTTATGTTGAGTTGGAAGGATTTAAACATAGTCAATTTGATGGATGGGTGCGTGCTTTAAAAATACATAAGAACCTTCGAGGCTGTTCGAACGATTATATGTTGGAGGGGTTTACAATCCCACTTGCAGAGATCGAAATAATTTCAGTGGAGGAACAGAAAATTCAGGAAATGAAAACGACAGCAGAATTAGCAGATAATATATCGTAGTGCACAAGGCAAGTTCCTGGCCTGCATTCCATCGTGTGATGGAAAAACGTTGGGAGAAAAGGAGCTCCCTCACTGCGAACAAAGTGTGGAGAACACTGGTAAGGAGTTATCACAGGATAAAAAAAAATAAGGCTAAGAGGTTGGAATGATCTCAGGGTTTTCCACTGTGGTAACATCAGACACGTAAAATCACAGTGTGGGTCGTTAAAGAAAGGCGCTGTGAGAAAAGATGTGGAAAAAATAACGTAACACAGTGGCATTAGTAAGGTAGTGAAGGAGACCCCAAGAAGAGCCGAGGAAGTGCAGGAGACAGCACAGCCTCACCCGAGTAGGTAACATTCTCAGTGGGCCTCCGGGCAAAGCACTGTTGATAATTCTTCCTTTTTATTTATAAGTTTTTCTATTTATTCTATTTGTAAGTAGATAGCAGGAATTATCAACAATGTTCGGCGTATGAAGTTAGTGCCTGATCTATACAAATATTTCCCCTCCGTGGGTAAAGTTTACTCTAAAGAATGGGGAAAATGACAAGACGTTATGATTTTGAGAGACAAAGGATCTGAAGCTGATAGTAAATGATGAGTGAATTTGCACTCTTCTGATCTGTTGCACGAGAGTGTGGCAATTTGTGGGATAGATGGACAGATATTTAGCCCTCCCAATGTAAGGTTAGGTTGGAGTGCCAACTCAAGACTGGACAATTTACAGTACGAATCATTGACAAAGTGTCAGTTCCAGGAAGTCAGTTTGTTCTTTGGAATGATTTGGCAGAATCCAAGGTGGGAGAATCAAACCCTTGCTGTTGAGAAGCCCAAGGAAGAGTACGAAACTGAGGAGTTAAAATAGAACTATCCTGGTATCTTCCCAGACTGTGTAGTAACTGGTCCCACGATCATAAGTCACAGCCCGAAACGAAACGTTAAGAGAAAGATAAAGGACCTGAATGAGGTTTGCTCGCTGAACTGAAAGATCCATTCTCAGATGTTTCCTCACCCTACTCGATAATATTTTCAGTGGCACTATGGGCGAAGCACTTTCTATAATTCCGCCTTTCTATTTATATGTTTTAAATTTATTCTATTTATAAATATATAGCAGGAATTATCAACAGTGCGTCGCCCAGAGGCCCAAAGAAAATTTTACCTAATAGGGTGACGAAACATTTCGAAATGAACGTTCCAGCTCAGTGAGCTAATCTATATCCAGAACCTCAATCCGAGCTATAAAGCTTCTCAAAACTAACTAAAAGATGAAGGAGTTGAGGTTCAGTTAGCGAATATCCTTTGACATAACTGTGCAGCAAAAATGAGAACAGGCAGAGGATCAGACAGAAGTTTGTAGTCCTGAAAGGCTAAGGACTTTGCAACAGCACGACGAGATGATCATAATTATATTTTAGAATGCGTACTTCAGAAAGTTGGCAGAGAATATTCTGGAGAGTTATTATCTGAAAGATAAAATGCTAAGACAGTAATGGAGACAACAGCAGATCAGTGTAAAACAGAAATTAGGCCGAAGTGCACCAGATTGTGTTACCGGTTGGATACAGACAGGAGGTGTTACTGATAACACATACACTACCTATAGGAGATCACCTACGTACATGAAAGACTATGATTAAGTTACAAAAACATTTTTTTTGCCCTGGAATGCATGAGGCTGTGATTATCTTTTGCGTACGTGTCATACATGCCAAATGTTAGGTAAGCCACAGCCAAAGACCAGCACGTTTGTTGCCAATTCCCAGATTTGAAGAACCTTTCACACGGGTGATTGTTGATAGTGTAGGTCTCCTCCAGAGATTAGGTGAGAAAACGAACTGGAGAAACAGGTATGAGTTGCTTCTCCGCACAGTGAGGAATCAAATCCAGATGATGTGGTTGTTGATGTGTCTCAAAATCAATTAAAAAACTAAGGAGTCCTTCATGAGTGGGATAGGTAAGTCAAATATATGCCTCATGAGGATAAAACGCAGTTGAAAGATCTGTGACTGCATGAGAAGGACATATGTATGAGTCAGATGGTTAAGACTAATGCTGCCATACATAAAGTAGACATCGGGAATATTGCTCTGATAAAACAAGACCACTATCAGCGTATTACTTTCAAAGCTAGACAGATCCAGATGGAGGCAGAGGTCGGCACGATGAGGGTATCATTGAACCAAGCCTGAAAGAACAGAGTTCGGCAAACAGCTTCGTTCTCAGACTGGAAAAAACTCAACAAATCTGCATGGATTATCAAAAGGTCAACACCGTCATAAAATCAGACTCATTTCCAATTTTTAGATTGGGGGACAAACGAGCGTAGTTCTGTTAAATTTGAAATTATTATTGAGAGGGACAAAACAGGTGCCCATGTTCAAGTTTTAAATTCATGCAACGTGAACTTTGACGGAATTAGGCAGGAGTAGGGGTTGATTGAAGTGTTTGCTTGCAGGCAAAGGGCACTCGCGCGAGTGGGAGGCATTTAAAAGTGAGATAGCGGGTGTTCAAGGTTTATATGTTCCCGTGAGGGCGAACGGCAATGTTGGGAAGATTAGAGAACCATGGGTGACACGACGAATTGAGGCTTTGACCAGAATAAAGAAGGCATGGCTCAAGTACAGGCAGTTGAGATAAAAGGGAGATGTCCAGGAGATACTGGAGTTTACTGAAGAAGGAAATCAGGAGGGCGGTAAGGGGGCACAAAGTAGTATTGGGTGAGAAGATTGGGTGATCCAAATAGGTACTTTAAGTATATTAAAGAAAAGAAACCTAGAGAGAGTAGAAGGTTAAAAATCACACGACAACAGGTTATCGTCCAACAGTTTCTATTGGAACCACACTAGTTTTTGGAGCGTCCCTCCTTCATCAGGTGATAGTGGAGGACTCAATACTAAGACACAGAATTTATAGCAAAAATGTACAGTACGATGTAACTGAAATTATACGTTGAAAAATACCTTGATTGTCTGTTGAGTCTTTCATCTGTTTGAATATCATGATAGTTTCACTTCTTTCTTGTTTACATCAAACAACCTTTCTTTAAAACTTGCATTCTCAGGTTAGCTGTAAAAATAGGTGATAGCTCAACAATATGTTGACGGTATTAGCCCTCTGTGTTCTCTGTCTATGCCATGATGTTTAGATTGATTCTAATCTAAAAAGTGAGATAACAGAGGATTACATGAATTCATGCAGTTTTTGAACAAAGTATAACGTACCTCTGCAAGTACAAATTCACCCCACAAAATATATGTGTGCATGTGGGTCTTTGTCTGTGTGTATGTGTGTGTATGTGTGGCGGGGTGGGGGGCGGGGGGTTGTAAGCGTGAGAGAGAGTATGTGTGTTTGTGTAGTGATTGAAGAGTGAATAAGTGGCTGAGCAGATGCTGACAGGTAAGTTTGATACCCATAGAGAGGGCCTCAACCGGGACACACACACATTCTCTCTCTCTCTAACACACACACACACACACACGCACACACGCATCCTCTCAGAGATGTAGACCACTCTACACTCACTACACACACACATACACTCACTCTCACAATCACGACCTCCAACCCGCAAGACACACACATACAAAGACCCACATGGACAGATAAATTTTGTGGGTTGAATTTGTACTTACAGAGTTACATTGCACTTTGTTCAAAAACTGCATGAATTCATGTAATCTTCTGTTATCTCACTTTTTAGATTAGAATAAATCTGAACATCATGGCATAGACAGAGAACACAGGGGGCGAACACCTTCAATATACTGGTCTTTCTATCGCACATTGTAACAGCTAACCTGACAATGCAACTTTTAAAAAAAGGTTTTTTGAATTATACATGAAAGAAGTGAAACTGTCATGATATTCAAAGAGATGAAAGACTCAACAGACAATCAAGTTATTTTTCAATGGATAATTTGAGTTGTATCACATTGTTATTTTTTGCTATACATTCTTTTTCTCAGGATTGAATCCGCCACTATCACCTGATGAAGGAGCGACGCTCGAAAGCTAGTGTGCTTTCAAATAATCCTGATGGACTATAACCTGGTGCTGTGTGATTTGTGACCTTGTACACCCCAGTCCAACACCAGCATCTCCAAATAGAGAGAATAGGACCTCTCAAGGATCAAAGAGAATATGTATTTGTAGTACTGCAGGAGATGGGCGAAGTCCTCAATGCCTATTTCTTCCCTGTGTATACTATGCAGAAAAACATTAAGATTTTCAAATATTGGGAGAAGATTTGTAGCTCGGGTGCTCGTTGTTGTGGTTCTGTTCACCGAGCTGGGAATTTGTCTTGAAAACGTTTCGTCCCCTGTCTAGGTGACATCCTCAGTGCTTGGGAGCCTCCTGTGAAGCGCTTCTGTGCTGTCTCCTCCGGCATTTATAATGGCCTGTCTCTGCTGCTTCTGGTTGTCAGTTCCAGCTGTCCGCTGTAGTGGCGGGTATATTGGGTCCAGGTCGATGTGTTTGTTGATATAGTCTGTAGATGAGTGCCATGCCTCTGGCAATTCCCTGGCAGTTCTCTGTTTGGCTTGCCCTATCATGGTAGTGTTGTCCCAGTCGAATTCATGTTGCTAGTCATCTCTGTGTGTGGCTACTAAGGATAGCTTGTTGTGTTGTTTCGTGGCTAGTTGGTGTTCATGGATGCGGATTGTTAGCTGTCTTCCTGTTTGTCCTATGTAGTGTTTTGTGCAGTCCTTGCATGGGATTTTGTACACTACATTGGTTTTGCTCATGTTGGGTATCGGGTCCTTCATTCTCGTGAGTTGTTGTCTGAGAGTGGCTGTTGGTTTGTGTGCTGTTATGAGTCCTAGTGGTCGCAGTAGTCTGGCTGTCAATTCAGAAATTCTCGTAATGTATGATAGTGTGGCTAGTCCTCTGGGTTGCGGCATGTCCTCCTTCCATTGTCTTTCCCTCAGACATCTGTTGATGAAATTGCGACCCCACCCCACAGCTCACCAATAGGATAAACAACACACTGAGGAATCTACAAGAAAAACCGTCAGATAACCAGGTCTGACCGACAAAGAATGAAACCTGAAAGCAACAACACCCTCAGATTCTATGGACAACCCAAAGTGCACAAACAAGACATCCCCACTCAGGCCCGTAGTATCACTACCTGGGACACCATCACACAAACTGGCTAAAGAACTACAGCAGAAACTGAAACATCTGATCAGCGGATCCATACAATCTATACAATCGACACAGGAATTCTTGGACATCATCAGAAATATACACATAGACAAGGAAGAAACTATGGTCTCATCCGATGTCATGACATTGTTCACCTCTATCGACAAAACCCTATTCAGAGAAACAATCGCCAACATTCTAGACAGACATAACAGACAGCAACACGTTGAACCTGTCAGCAAAGACGGCATACTTAAACTACTGGACTTGTGCCTCACAACACACTTCACATTCAACAACCAGATATACGAACAAATCAACGGAACTCCCATGGGCTCACCGATCTCTGGACTCATAGCAGAAGCAGTAATGCAAAAGTTAGAACAAACAGTCTTACCGCAAATTCTACCCAAACTCTGGGTCAGATATGTGGATTACACCTTTGTAATAATTAAAAACACAGAAATAGAGAACACACACACCAGATCATCAACGCCACACTCACAGGAATCCGATTCACTAGAGAAGAAGAAAAGGACAACCAACTCCCATTCCTAGACGTGATGGTACAGAGAACACCGAACGGAGAATTCACCACAAAGCTTTACAGAAAGGCCACACGCACAGACCAAGCCCGAAACCATGAAAGTAACCACCCCAACACACACAAACGAAGTGGCATCAAGATACTATTCAAAAGGGCCACATCACACCACAGCACACAAGGACTGCAAAAAGAGGAAGAGGAACACCGATACAAGGTATTCGCCAAAAACGGTTACCGTCGCAATTTCATCAACAGATGCCTAAGGGAAAGACAACGGAATGAGGACATGCCGCAACCCAAAGGACTAGCCACACTACCATATACCAGGAGCATTTTTGAACTGACAGCCAGACTACTGCGACCACTAGGACTCATAACAGCACACAAACCAACAGCCACTCTCAGACAACAACTCACGAGAATAAAGGACCCGATACCCAACATGAGCAAAATCAATGTAGTGTACAAAATCCCATGCAAGGACTGCACAAAACACTACATAGGACAAACAGGAAGACAGCTAACGATCCGTATCCATGAACACCAACTAGCCACGAAACGACACGACCAGCTATCCTAAGTAGCCACACACAGAGATGACTAGCAACATGAATTCGACTGGGACAACACTACCATGATAGGGCAAGCCAAACAGAGAACAGCCAGGGAATTGCAAGAGGCATGGCACTCATCCACAGACTCTATCAACAAACACATCGACCTGGACCCAATATACCCGCCACTGCACCGGACAGCTGGAACTGACAACTGGAAGCGGCAGAGACAGGCCACTATAAATGCCGGAGGAAACAGCACAGAAGCGCTTCACAGGAGGCTCCCAAGCACTGAGGATGTCACCTAGACAGGGGACGAAACGTTATGCAAGACAAATTCCCAGCTCGGCGAACAGAACCACAACAAAACATGAAGACTTCGGAACTTGAGGATGTCTATGGTGCTATATTGGCGACAGTACATATCACAGTAGAGGAGGTGCTGAAATGCATGAAGTTAGATAAATCTCCTGGCCTTGATCAGATAATGCAAGGTACACACTGCAAGTAGATAGATAAGAATTTGCAGTAGCCCTGGCTGATATTTTTGCATCACTATTAATAACAGGTGACGTCCACGGTGAGTGCAGGGTAGCAAATGTTATTCTCTTTTTCATGAAGGGCTGTAAAAGGAAAAAACAGCCTGGGAAACGTAGACTGTTAAGCTTAATATTGATGGTAGGTACGCTACTTGAGAAGATTATGAGAGATAAGAGATATATTTGGGAGGACAGGATTTGTTTAGGAATCACTGGCATGGTTTTGTGCATGGGAGTATATGCCTGACAAATTTGATCAAGTTCGTTGATGAAATAAACAGGAAGGTTGACCAGTTAGAAGTCAAAAAGTGTAGCGCTGGTAAAGCACAGTAGGTCAGATAGCATGCGAGGATCAGGAGAATCGATGTTTCAGACATTTCTGCTGAAGTGTGGATACCTGAAATGACAATTCTCCTGCTCCTCAGATGCTTCTTGACAGGCTGTGCTTTTCTAGTGCCACATGTTTCGAGTCTGACCTCCAGCATCTGCCGTCCTCACTTTCTCCGAGCGTCGTAGAGTTAGTCTATACGGAATTCAGTTACACCAGAACAGGATGAGGCCGTTCACCCCTGAAATCTGATATGCAATCACATTCACAGGCCAATCAGCATGTCAAACCTATAACACTGTACCCAGATTAGGCCATTCAGCACCACTACTCATAGACACAGGAACAAGATCAGTCCATTCAGCTCTTCAAGTCTGTTAGACAAGAACAGAAAGAGTCCACAAATAAATTGGCATATGTGGTATACTGCATTAACAGGAGACCCTTTCGCCCCTCAACCCTGATTTCATTTTCAGTAACGTCAGGGCTGATCTGCTGTAGGCCTCGATTTCTCTTTCATCCCAGTTCATTGTCGCCCCCAACTCTCTGACGCGTCAAAAACCATTGACACCCTCTTCACCCTATCCCAACAAACATTTCAGTGATACAGCTCCTGTAACTGTCTGGGATAGGGAGACCCAATCAGTTACTAACCTCTGAGAGAAGGGCATGTTCTCCACACATATACCTTGGTGTATTGACATGAACAAAATATGAACACTGTGTCAGAATGACTGGCAATTACATCACAGCAGGATTTGACTGAGAAAGGTGTCAAGGGACCTGAACAAAAAAAATGAACTTAATGGGAAATAGGTGTAAACTGGTTGGGTAATTCAGAACACAATGTGGCTGGTGGAGGTCAATCCTCTCAGTCCCTGGATATTGCTGTGGGCGATCCTCAGAGTAGCTTGTTTGGCACAAACATCTTCAGCTGCTTCGGCAATGTCTTTCCCTGCATCAGACAATCAGAGATGAGCATGTTCAGTGACTATCACACAATATTCAGAACAATTTATCACGATACCGGTGCTAAAGTGTCAAAACCTGGACAACATTCAAACGTGTGCTGTTAACGTGTAGCAAATATGCATGTAACAGTACCGTTAGACTCTGCACACATTTCCACAGAAAATAAAGAGAAGCACATGCAGCGTCTCAAGCTGGTTTCACAGGAATGTGAGAAAGCCTTACAGCCCATCGAAACTATTGGATAAGAAGAGGCATAACCCATTCACTATCTCCTGCCGGAGACACAAGAAGATTTTTTTTTAAAACTGCAAATGTTAAATCCAAAGGAAACAGGCAGGAGACTGGAAGAACACAACAAGCCAGGTAGCAGCAGGAGGTGAAGACGTCAACGCCAATCTTCAAGAGTGGGAGGGGGGGGCGGAGGGAGTAAGGGAGCTACAGATCAAGAGGCGGGTGAGAGAGGAGGAGGCAGTGTGGATGGTGAACACAGGTAGAGGGTACAATCAGGCTTGTCGACGGGAGGTCTGAATCTGGTTGGTGGCTGGAAAAAGGTTTGATCAGAGGAATGGAAGTAATGGAACGGGCTGGGAAAGGAGTCGGGGGATTGGAAGGGAGACTATTTGAAGTTGGAGAACTCACCGTCGATTCCTCCAGGCTGTAGGCTTCACAGGAGGAAGATGGAGTGCTGTTCCTCCAATTTGCAGTTTGGTTCGTTCTGGCATGGAGGAGGCCAAGGAAGGCAGTGTTGGAAAGGGATTGGGAGGGAGAATTGAAATAGGCAGTGAATGGGATGCCAGGTCAGCGCTGATGGGCCCAGCTGAGATGTGCAGCAAAACATTCCCTTCGTTTACGTTTGGTCTCCCCGATGTAGAGAAGACCACATCCTGAGCACCAGATACAGTAAATTAGGTTGGATCTTACCACTTGGCACATATTCCACAAGGGCCATTCGCTTCGCTAATATTTGTGCCATACTTCCCACCTATTTCTCCAGTTACCCCCACGCGAAATATCCCCTGCAACTGGAATAGATGCATCACCTATCAGCACACCACTCCCCTCACCTCCCGACAGAGCTCTCCGTGTCGATCCAGATGAAACAGAGTTTCACCTGCCTCTCTTCTATCCTACTTTATTGAATCCTGCGCTCCTGATATGATCTTCTCACGTCCCATTTCAATCCCCCTTCCCAATCACTTTCTGACATTACCATCCTTGGGCTCCACTGTTGCCACGGTGAGTCAGACGGCAAATTGGAGGAACAACAATTCATCGTCCGCCTGGGCAGCCTACAGCTCGAAGGACACAACAATGAGTCCTGCAATTTGAAATAGCCTTCCCAGGCATGTACCTACACCATTTCAAGTCCACCTCCTCCCTTCCATTTCGCCTAACGACCCTTCGTTTCATTTACCAACCGGATTCTCTCTCATCGACCAACCAAATTGCATCTATCACTTGTGTCCACCTATCCCTACTTCAGCAACCTGTTGTTCTTCCCACCACAAACAGCTCCTTCTCTCTTTATCTGCAAATCCCCCAACTCTCACCCTCAGTCAGGAAGAACGGTTAGACCCAAAATGTTGACTTCTCCACCTTCTGATGCCGCCAAGCTACTGGTTTTCTTACACCCTCCTGTTTGTCTGCTCATACACAGGAAGATGAGGAGACTACTCAGCACATCCCGCTGGTAGGCAGGAACCACGAGTCAGCCAATAAAGTATATCGTATTGGATACTGCTGGTGGGGACAGCCTACCAGGAAAAAGCCATAGTTATCAGGTCTCTGGCACTGAGCATGGCACTTTGATCAGAAGGGGAGGGGGGTTGGGAGCAATAGGAAAACGCTACTGGTATGGGACTTACTAGTTAGACGGATTGACAGTAGAATTTGTGGTCAGGAACAGGACTCCCGGAAGGTATGTTACCTTCCTGGTGCCAGGGTCAGGAATGTCGCCGATCGAGTTTACAAGATTCTGAAGGGGGAGGGTGAGCAGCTAGAAATAGTGGTACATTTTGGCACCAATGATATAGCAAGGAAAGGGAATGAGAATCTTAAACGTGACTACAGAGAATTAGTTTGCAAGTTGAAGAGCACAACGAGTAGAATAGGGATCTCAGGTTTGCTACCGGTGCCACGAGAAAGTGAGACGAAGAACAATCAGCCAATGCAGCTTAACACGTGGCTGCACGACTGGTGCAGGAGGGAGGACGACAGATACGTAGACCATTGGGATAACTTCTGAGGAAGGTGGGACCTGTACATGGAGGAAGGGTTACATCTGAACTGGATGGAAACAAATGTCCTCGGTGGGAGATTTGCTCTTCCGATTCGGGAGGGTTTAAACTAGATTGACAGGGGCGTGGGAATCGGAGCCACATGTCTGAGAGGGGGTCAGTTGCAGACAGGAAGGTGACAGGATATCTTGAATCCATCGGAAGGTTTCTTACGCAATGAAACAAAGGGATTGGTTAAAGTGTGTCTGCTTTATTGCAAGGAGTGTCCGGCATGAGACTGATGAACTTAGAGCATGGATCTGGACTTGGGGCTACAATGCTGTGGCCATTACAGAAACGTGGGTTTAACAGGGGCAGGGATGTTTGCTTGATGTTTCAGGGTTTAGTGCACTTTTAAAAAGAAAAGAGGGAACAGCCACCGCATTGGAGTTTTCTCGAGACGACATGATAGCAGGAGAGAGACTGAAGATCTCATAGGTGGGTAGATTCTGTAAAAATGCAAAGGAGCAGGATTGTTGTTCTGGGTGATTTCAACTTTCCCAATATCAAGTGGAACCTCCTCAGTGCAGATGGATCGTATGGAGCTTTTTTGTCAGCTGTGTTCAGGAGGGATTCCTTACTCAGTGTGTAGACAGTCCGACGAGGGGAGAGGCCATTTTGAATTTGGTGATCGGCAACGAGCCAGGAGAGGTTTCAGATCTCGCGGTGGGAGAGCACTTTTGGTGAAAGTGATCGCAACTGCCTTACATTTAGCATAGTCTGGGAGAGTGAAAGGTGCAATTACCGAGGAAATGTATTTAATTGGGGAAAAGGAATTTATGACCCTATCAGGCAGGAGTTGGGAAGTACAGACTGGGAGCAATTTTTTTCACAGAAAGGACATAGCAGACATGTGGAGACTATTTAAGGAGCCGCTTTTGCGAGTGATGCACAAATCAGTTCCTCTGAGAAAAGTAAGAAATGGTAAGATGAAGGAACCTTGGATGACGAGAACAGAGGAGCTTCTCATCAAAAGGAAGAAGGCAGCTTACGTAAGTTGGAGGAAGCAAGGATCTAGCACAAGTTTAGAGATTACAGGCTGGCTTGAAAGGAGCTCAAATATGGACTGAGGAGAACCAGGAGGCGGCACGAAAACGGCTTGGCAAGAAGAATTAGGGAGGATCCAAAGGCGTTTCACTCCTACGTGAGGAATACCAGAATGATTAGGGAGAAGGTAGGGCTGATCAGGGATAGTGGTGGAAACTTATGCATGGAGTCTGAGCAGAATTGAGAAGCCCGATAAGAGGATTTTTTGCTTCGGTTTTCACCAATGAAAGATAATTTGTTGCAAATGAAAACTTAGAGGAGCTGGGATACGATCTTGACCAGATCAATTTTGATGAAAATGATGTGCTAACATCTTTGAAAACATTAAGATTGATAACTCCCCAGGGCCAGACCAGATTTATCCAAGGCTGCTCCAGGAAGCGAGAAAGGCAGTTGCTAAGCTGCTGGCAAGGAGTTGTGCCTCCTAACTCTCCACGGGAGTCGTACTGGAAGATGGGAAGGAGGCAAATGTTGTTCCACTTTTCAAGAAAGGTAATAGGTAAATCTTTGGCAATCACAGACCAGTCAGTCTCACATCTGTGGTCAGTGAAGTTATGCAAATAATTCTCAGGGATCGGATTGATGACTATTTGGCAAAGCATAGTGAGATTAAAGGCAGTCAGCATGGCTTTGTGAGGGGCAAGTCATGCCTCACAAATATTATTATGTTCTTAGAGGAGGTAACAAGACGAGTCGTCATAGGTCGAGCAGTGGATGCACTGTAAATGCATTTCTACAAGGGATTTTACAGGGTTCCCCATAGTAAGTTCATTCAAAAAAGTCAGGAAGTATGGGATTCAGGAAGATTTTGCTATTTGGATTCAGAATTAGATGGTGGACAGAAGGAAGAGAGTGGTTGTACATGGAAAGTATTCCGCCTGGAGGTCAGTGTTGAGTAGGGTCCCGCAGGGCTCTGTTCTTGTGCCTCAGCTCTTTGTAGTTTTTATAAATGACTTGGATGAAGAGGTTGAGGGCTTGATTAGTAAATTTGTAGATGACATAAAGGTTGGAGGTGTCACCGACAGTATAGAGAAATACTGCAGGCTTCAGCACGACATAGACAGGATGCAGAGTCGGGCTGAGAAATGCAGATGGAGTTCAACCTGGATAAATGTGAAATGATACATTTTGGAATGTCTACTTCGAATGCTGAATATAGGATTGAAGACAGAATTCTTGACAATGTGGTGGAACAGAGGGATGTGGGTGTGAAAGTACAGAGATCCCTCAAAGTTGCCATCCACGTGGATGGGATTGTTAAGAAAGCATATGGTGTTTTGGCTTTCATTCACATGGATATCGAGTTTAAGAGCCACGAGTCTTTGCTGCAGTCCCGAGTGAGACCACACTTGGTAGATTGTGTCCAGTTCTTGTCGCTCTACTGTAGGAAAGACACAGAGGCTTTGGAGAGGGTGCAAAGAAGGTTTACTCGGATGCTGCCTGGACTTCTGGGCTTGCCTTATGAAGAAAGTTTAATAAGCTCAAACTTTTATCTCTGGAGAGACGGACGAAGAGAGGAGACCTAATCGAGGTGTACAAAATAATGAGAACAATAGATCGAGTCAATAGCCAAAGACTTTTCCGCAGGGCAGGATTGACAAATACGAGAAGTCATTGTATGATGATGTTAGGAGGGAAGTGAAAAGGAGACATCAGATGTAAGTTCATTACACATAGAGTTGTAAGTGCATGCAATGCGTTGCCAGCTAAGGTGGTGGAAGCAATGTCATTGGAGACATTAGTAGCAGTGATCTGAGGGATGCATAGGTTAGGTTACTATATTTTACATTACGATTAGGTCTCAGCACATCATCGTGGGCCTAAGGGTCTGTTCTGTGCTGTACCTTTCTATGTTCTACGTTCTAAAGTGATCATCACTTTCTTATTACCTAGTTCCATCCAAATGACTTCACTGGACGTACTGTCATGAATATCCTCCCTCAGCACAACCATAATGCTATCCCTAATCAAAAACGCCACTCAGGTTCGTCTCTGATTTCCCCCTTTCTATCCTTCCTCTTACATCTGTACTCTGGAACATTACGCTGCCAGTCTTATCCATCCCTGAGCCACGTTTCTGTTATGCCCATGATATCGCAGTTCCATAATTAAAACCGTACCATGAACTCATTTGCCTTCCCTGTCAGGCCTCTTGCATTGAAATAAATGCAGTGTAACTGGTCAGTTGTACCTCATTCTGTGACTTACCCCTGCCTGCTTTGACTGTTTGATTTCTGGACAGTATCAGGCTCAGACTTCTCTCTTTTCAAAATATGTCTTTGGATTTAAACCCACTCTCTCACTGGTTTAATGCCTCCCGAGTACCATCAGAAAATCTTTGATTCCAATTTAGATACAATCCGTCCTTCTTATGCAGGTCAATTCTATCACTGCAGAGATTCCAGTGATCCAAAAGCAGGAAACCTTCTCCCTTGCACAAGATCCTTCGCTACACGTTCATTTTCTCTATCCTGATATTCCTATTCTCACTAGTATGTGGCACTGGGACCAATCCAGATATTATTACTCACATGGAACTACTTTTTGTGTTCCAGGCTAATTTGCTATATTTTCTCATCAGGACTTCATCCTTTTTTCCTTCCTGTCTCATAGGTATCAATGTACAATGATCTCCTATGAGTTATTCTTCCCTTTTCAGAATATTCTGCATCCTCTGTGCGACATTCTTCACTCTGGTTCTAAGGCCCCACCCCATTCTGATGTGTCACTCTCAGCTACATAAACTGCAGTCAACTCTCCTGACCAGACAGTCTCCTATCACGATTGATTACCTGGAACCTTATATACCACTTATTGCACTCGGGTCAGTCTCAGTACTAGTAACTTGGCTGTCAGTGCTACAATCTCCTGAGAGTCTGTGACCCCGACGTTTTCTCAAACAGTATAAATGTTTGAGATGGAGATAGCCATAGGAGAATCCTGCACTAACTGCCCTCTACTCCTATCGTTCAGAGAGTTTACCCATCTAACTGACTGGATGCGAAGTTTTCCTACCTTTCTGAAATTGCCACTATGAAATCCCCGATTCCTGTAAATTCTTCATAACATTTAACGACCGCTCCCTCTGATCCATGAAATCCAATTTGATTTGCACGCTCACTTCCTGCAGACAATCATCAGGATCATTAAAACTCTCCCTAATCTCCCAATCCGACAGAAAGGACACATCACTCTATGAATGGCCGTCTACGTACACTAACATTCCACAGATCCCAGAAAAAGGCAGTCTTGCTCTTCACAAAATATTCCTCTAGAATATATTAGAACAAATATTTTATATTTTAGAGATTTAATCAAAATATCATAAGATGTGTATTTGAAGAAATAAACCCTCACTGCACTGAATATTATAGCTTTACTAAAATAAAACAGACGAAGGTTTATCTTTTAAGAGACTGAAACCCACTGAGCTGTGAGTCACAGAGGTGAACAGCACGTTATGGAATCTTCTGTCAAATGTGTCCATGCCGAGCAGATATCCTCACCTCATTCAATCCCTTTTGTCAGCACCTGGGCCATATCCTTCTAAAATGTTTCATATAAGTATCCAGGTGCCTTTAAAATGTACTAATTGTACGAGCCTCCACCACTTCCTTCGGCAGCTCATTCCATACACCCACCATCCTCTGCGTCAAAAAGTTGTTCCTTCATTCCCGTTTATATCTTTCCCCTCTCAACCAAACCTACACCCTCTATTTCTGGACTACCTTACCCCAGGAAAAGGAACTTTGTCTGATAATGCTATGCAAGCCCCTCATAATTTTATACCCCTCTCTGTGGTCACCCCTCAGCCTCTGATGCTCCAGGGAAAACGTCCCAGCCTATTCTGCCACTTCCTACAGCTGAAACCCTCTAACCATGCCAATATCCTTGTAATTCTTTTTTGAACCCTTTCAAGTTTCAGAACATCCTTCCGATAGGCCGAGAACAGAATTGCACACAATTTTCCAAACGTATCCTAACCATTGTAACGCACAAGTGCAACATGACGTTCCAACGACTTTACTCAATGCTCTGATCAATACAGGGAAGCAGACCAAACAGCTTCTTCGATATTCCATCTACCTGCGATTCCACTTCAAAAGAAATATGACCCTGCACTGCAACGTCTATGTGTTCAGCAACAACACCTAGGAATTTTCTATTAAATATAAATATAAGATAATCAGAAGCTGGGAAAGGGTGGACAGAGCTTTTTTTTTCAAATATGGTGACGGCGAGCATGAGGGGGCAAATCTTTAAATCGAGGGATGATAGATACAGGACAGATGTCAGAGGTAGCTTCATCACGCAGAGAGAAGTAGGGGTATGAAATTCTTTGCCTGAAACGGTAGTAGATTCGCCAACTTTAAGTACATTGAAGTCATCATTGGACAAGCATATGGACGTACATGGAATAGTGTAGGTTAGATGGGCATCAGATTGGTATGACAGGTCTGCGCAACATCGAGGGCCGAAGGGCCTGTACTGCGCTGTTATGTTTTATATTCCATGTATCAGTCCAGCTAAGATTGCTTTTCCAAAATACAGCACCTCTCATTTACCTAAATTGAACATCATCTGCCACTGTTCAGTTCATTGGTCCATCCAATTAATTGTAATCCGAAGTAAACTTTTTCACTGTCCACTACACCTCCAATTTTGGTTACCTCTGCACACTTACTAAGTATACCTCGTATGTTCACTTCCAAATCATTTGTAAGTACGATGAAAAGTAGTGAACCCAGCACCGATTCTTGTGGCACTTCACTGGTCTCAGAACTCCAATCTAAAAAGCAACCCTCCACCACCATCCTCTGTCTTCTAACTTTGAGCCAGCTCTGTTATCAAATCGCTAAATCTCCCTGTATTCAATGAGATCTAACCTTGCTAACCAGTCTCCTATCGGGAACCTTGTCAATCGTCTTACTGAAGTCCATATAGATCATGTCAACAAATCGGCCTACATCAATCCTCTTTGTTACTTCTCCAAAAAAACCTCAAGTTTTTGAGACATGATTTCCCACACATGAAGCCATACTATCACTAATCAGTCCTTCCCTTTGCAAATACTGTATATCCTCTCCCTCAGGATTCGCTCCAACAACTTGCACTGCACCTACATCTGGCTCACCATTCGATAGTTCCATAGCTTGTCCTTACTACCTTTCTTAACCAACTACTAGTCTACCGGCATCTCACCTTTGGCTATCAATGAGGCAAATATCTCAGCAAGAGGCCCAGCAATCACATTCCCAGCTTCCCACAGAATTCAAGGGTACACCTGATCATGTCCTGGGAATTTACCAAACTTTATGCCTTACCACACACCAGACATCTCCTATATGTTGGATATTTTCAAATTGTCACCATCTAGTTCCGCAAATCCATATCTTCCATCTCCTTCTCCACAGTAAACACTGATGCCAAATATTCAGTTAGTATCTCCTTCATCTCCTGTGGCTCCACATATAGGCTGCCTCGCTGCTCTTTGAGGGATCCAGTTCTGTCTCTAGTTACCGTTTTGTTCTTAAGCCATTTATATAAAAGAAATTCCTTTGTATTATTCTTACCTATTTGACAAAGTTATCTCATGTCCCCTTTTTGCCGTCTTGACTTCCCTCTTATGTTGCTTCTACTGTCTTTGTAATCAGGATCTTTTGGATTTTGGATTTGAATACATGCAAACTTTTACATCCTGATAAAGCAAACGAGGGCAGTCAAGCCTTGATTAGTGATAGAGAACAAAGACACCAGGGGTTTCAGGTCTTTTAAATTTGCGTCACATGTAGACAGGGTGGTTAAAAAGGTGTTGAAACACATACCTCCATTTTTGAGATCTTTGAGTATAGGAAATCGTTTTGCTGGCTATATACAGAATGTTGGTGAGGCTTCTTCTGAAATTCTGTGTCCTATTCTGGTTGTGCTGTTATCGGGTGGATATTATTAAATTGGAGCTGTTTCAGAAGAGATTTACCAGGATGTTGATGGGAATGGATGATTTGAATTATAAGCAGAGGCTGGAGAGATTGGAACTACTTTCACTGGAGTGAAGGAGTCTGAGGAGTGATCGTATTAGAGTTCTATAAACTCAAGAGGGTGACGGATAATGTCAATAGTTGGTTTCCTTTCAATGGATTGGTTGGATTACCGGGTCTGTTTTTGTGCTGTATATCTTTATGACTAACTCTCGCTGTCTGTGAATTCCTCGATCTTCACAACTCTATCACTGTCACCTCATCCAGGAGGATGCGCGATTCAAGACTGGGTAAATACTTTTTAAGGTGAGAGGAGAATGGCTTTAAGAAGACGTTCAGGATGTTTTTTCTATTTTGTGCAGACAGTAGTTCATGTGTGAAATGAGCTTCCAGAGGAAGTGGTAGTTGTGAATACAATTACAATTGTAGGATTGCACAGCGTCTCAGTGGTTAGCATTGCTGCCACAGCGCCAGGGTCCAAGGTTCGATTCCAGACTTAGGTGACTGTGTCTGTGGGATTTCCACATTCTTCCCGTGTCTGCGTGGGTTTCTTCCAGGTTCAGGGATGTGTAGATTAGGTGAATTAGTCATGGGTGGATATAGAGGAGGGGAATGGGATTCTTTGAGAACGACCTTTGGACAGCGACGTTGTTTGCATGGATTTGGACAAAGCGGAGGCACGTGGGAATAGTTCAGTTTGAAGTGATTGTTGACGTGCATTGGTTGGATGACCAGGTCTGTTTTGGTTCTGTATATCTCTACGACTAACTCTCAATATCTGTGAATTCCGCTTTCTTCACAAATCTATCACTGTCACCTCATCCAGCCTCAGAACTCCTCCTTATCTCTAATTCTTCTGCAGGCTCAAAACCAACACTAGCTCTGCTGTCACAACCATCTCCATCGCTGTGACTTTCTCGAACCTCACAGTCCTCCCGAACTCTAATCTCTTCCAGCCTCATTATCCTCCAGATCTCTAATCTCTTAGAATCTCTCAATGCGCTGCTATATGTGCAATTCCAACCTTGAGAATACCCTCTTCTTACTTTGCATTTGCCGATGGCATATCAGATTCCTGTACCCTCTCCCCAGGCTCCAGAACTTCCTCCTTAACCCCTCTATCTCACTTTACTCCCAAAATCGTCAAACAATCATTTGTCATCTTATCTAATATCACCTCTCTGACCTGAAATTCAAATGTGGCTTGTCATATTCCTCTGTCAATCATCTCAGTGGTCAACAAGACAGAAAAGGACTGTGTGGTCTATTGTATCTGTAACAAAGAAAACTACTGCCAACCTATCCAAATATATTTTCCAGTAGTTGGTCCAAAGTGTTATCTGTCCTGGCATCGCCAGTGTACACCTAAATACATATTGAATGTTTTCTGGATTCCTGTGTCTCCCACCCTAACAGACAATGAGGTTTAGTGCAATTGTTGCTCTATGATGGCTTAACCCAGAAGAATACGGAGCAGCTGGGTCTTTCCATCCAGAGATCATTCACACGTTGGTAAATTTGGCAGGATCCCAGAGAGAGTGCATAGGAGATTTACCAGGATGGTTCAAAGAATGGGGAATTTTAGTTGCAGAGACATGGGTCTTGATGATACACATCAACTATATACATCTGCAAGAGATGGACTCTCCTTCTTCAACCTCTGATGGCCTGGGCTGGTATGACCTTCAGGTTAAAATACCACCAGTCATCTCTCCCTAATGAAAGAGCAGCCTTACGGTCTGCTAAGGCAATGCTGTCTTTACCTTTTAAACAGTGATGCCACAGTGCCTCGGGGGTGGAGAGGGGAAATGCTGAAGGTGGTGGATAGGATACTATTCAGGCACAGTGCTTTGTCCTGGAGGATGTTCAGTATCTTTCATATTGTTGGGAGCTGCACTGATGCAGACAAGTTGAGAATCGTCGAACACAACCTGTTGTGACCTTATAGATAGCAAAGAGACATTGGGGAATCAGGGGTTTAGAGAAACTGAAATTGTTCTCCTTGTAGCAAAGGAAATTGTGGAGAGCTGTGAGATAGGCATTTACAAAAGATATACATCAAGTTGATAAACTTAACACTCACCAGCTCATCATAAAAGGACTACAGGACGGATATTGAAGATTTCGGGGAGATCTATTTCGAAAATAGTTCTATTCAAAGGTAAACTTTTATGCAATAAATGAGAACGAACTGGAAAACAATACTCATATACAATTCAAATATCCAGGTCCTGATGAATTGTGTAATTCTGTTAGAGTTTGGCGTTGCAATTACTGTGATTGCCATCTGAATGTCCACCTGTAATGTCTTGCAATACAAGTTTATAAAACCCGTGCCTGTCAGTTAAGATTGGAAACTCAAACCAACCCTTCCTCCGGCCGCAGGATGACTGGAGACATTACCCCTTGTGGACATCAGCAGTCAATAGAGAGGAAAATCTATGTGGGTTTCTATGAGTTTGCACCTTGAAACTTCATGTGACTGAACAGAACAGATTTTTGACACATGGAACAGAATAATCTAAGAGTTGGTGAGATGCAATGAGCAGGATTTGCTTCATTACATTCCTTTCGAGCTGCCGCTGCACCTCACGAAGAAGACATTGGGTGTGAAAGGCGAATGCATCTTGATGGGGTGGTTATCGCCATTCTGAAGAATGGTCAGCAATGCCCTTGCAGTCATTTCATAGAGTATCCCGAAAAGGATAACAACTAATCATGCTGCTCACTGCCCAGAGCTCCCAGGAAATGTTTAGAAGAATGAGGTGGGAAATCTCCGAGAAAAGGATAACAGTAATGTTCCACGAGGATTATAATACAGAGAGATATTCACAGGAGAAGTGAGCAACAAGTTCGAAATTGGAATATAACTTGGGAACTTGTGAAGTTGTTCATTTTCGGGAGATAATAAAAGAACAGCGTACTATTTAAATGGTGTAAACTTTAGAAAGCTGCAGGTAATTGTGCAGAAAACACAGAAAGCTAGCACGCAGTTACAATAGGTCATCAAGAAGGGGAATACGAATGTTGTTCCTTATTTTAAAGGGTTTGCAGTGTAAGTATTCGGAGTAAATACTTAGGGCAACTGTCCAAAATGCGAATCAGACTGCATCTGGAGTAATGTAAAATGTTTTGGTTCGTTTATTTGATGAATTGCATCACTTCATTGGAGGCATTTCAGAGAACATTGTCTGGGATATTCCCTCATTTGGAGGGATTATCATTTAAGCAATGGCTGTTGAAGTTGGGAATTTTGGATTTTGGGACAATGAGAAGTGATCCGATTGAAAAATATGTGATTCTTAAGGGGTTTGAAAGGGTAAATACTCAGAAAATGTTTCCAAACATGTTGGTGTCCACGACCAGATTCTGCGTCATTTACAGAATCAGTGTTTCTGTTTCGGATTCATCAGGCTTATGGCAACACAGACATGGGTAGGGGATTTCTGTAGCAATGGAGCTGGGGTGAGGAGGAGAGTAGCAACATTTAAGAGATTGTAATTTCTGGTGATTGTGATTGTGTAGAAGTCTGATCAGAAGCTTACGAAGGGGTCAGAATTTCGAGCAATATTGTGCAGAGCGTAGCTCTGCCTCAGAGATATCCCAGTCAGAGGGAGGGGCTCAGCTGTAAGGGAAATGAATTTGTCATAGCAACTGAACGCATTAGGTTCAAACATTGCAACGTTTCATTGGAAGAACTTGCACTGAATCAGGTAGATAAAAGCGTGATAAGCAATTTGATAACTGTAACAGTGCAGCAATGGAGAGAGATTCGAGCAGATCAGATCACATACAGTGTGAAAACAGGACCTTCGTCCCAACCAGTGCACACCGCCCTCCGAAGACTAACCCAGTCAGACCGATTTCCATCTGACTAATGTACCTAACACTACGGGCAATTTAACACGGCCAATTCACCTGACCTGCACATCTTTGAACTGTGGGAGGAAACTGGATCACCCGGAGGAAGCCCTCGCAGACACGAGGAGAATGTACAAATTCCACATCGACAGTCACCCAAGGCTGGATTCGAACCAGGACCCTTTGCTGTGATGCAGCAGTGCTAAACACAGTGCCATTCTGTCACCTGGTGAGGATGATGATGCGGTAGAGCCGGGCATTGTTAAAGTACGTGTGAAACCCAACACGATATTTTGAACGATGTCACCTCCTGGAAGTATGTAGGTGACAAACAGGAGGGACTAAGGATTATTCCTGGAGGGACACCATATAAAGGAATTCAGAAAGGAAAGGGAGAGTGGAGATGGAGCAAGAGTTTCCAAAGACAGTGAGGTCAAATACTAGATTTCGCAGAATGGGTGAGAAGGATATAACTAGAAAAGACAGACAGACAGAACAAAGAACAGTATCTGTGATATGGTGAGGGAGACTGATGAGGAGGAGGAGAAGACAAAGTTGTAGTGTCTGTAGTGTAGTGAGGCTGGGGGAAAGGGTCAATATGAGCTCTAATTAAGCTGGACAAGAAAATGGAGAAAGCTGTCAGTTTAAGACTAAAACGAAGAGCATCACATGAGGCAGTTTGGCTTGGTAGGTCAATGGAAGGGATGGAAGCAGCAGAGGCAGCTGATCGGATTGTCTCAATATTAGTGACAGAGGAACTGCATGTGCTCCTCACTTGTTGGAGAGAATGGAGAAGACAGGATGATGGACAGTATTTAACAAAGAAACAAATCCTGGGTTAGTGATATTTAAAATGAGTGAAAAAACCTGATGTATTTAGCTTCTATCCAGAATATTAAAATGTACAACTGAAGTCCTGATTTTAATCCCACCTCGGTTGATTGTGGAATCTGAATTCAATAAAAAATACAACTGAAATTAAGAACCGACTGATCTCCATTGAACAATTGCCAATGGCAGAATAAATCCCTCATGCCCTCCCGGAAAAGATAACTGCCAATATAGCAGTGGCCCAGCAAGCTACTCATTGTCGTCACCACTGTAATGTCTCAGCAAAGAAAATGAACTGGATGGACCACATGACATCTTCCAAGGCTCCAGAAAATGCAACCACCGAATCAACCCTCTCGACACTGCAAATGTCTCTTCACTAACATCTGGTGCGAGTGCGAATATGTGGACAGGTGTCTCACAGACTAGTCATGGAACAGCTTGACATTGTCTTACTCAAGGAATCATAAATTACTGACAATAACGAGAACCTAACATCACCATTCCTAGATATGTCCTATCCCACCTGCAGGACAGATCAGACAGAGGTGGTGGCACAGTGGTGTACAGACAGGAAGGACTTGCCCAGGGAGTACTCAGCATAAACAGAAGACAGCAGAATCAGTACTCCTTCGTGTTGAGCAACACTTCTAGGAAGCACTGAGGGTGTAAATGGTGCCAACCGTACTCTGTGTATGGGTTTTCAATATGCACCACTAACAGTCTCTGCAACAGGAATAGTGACTCAGCTGGTTGGGTCCTAAAGGACGTACCTGCTCAACTTGGCCTGCAGCAAGTGGTGAGAGAACCAAGACGAGGGAAAAACATACTTGATCTCATTGTTATGCATTGATCAGCTGCAGATAAATCTGTCCATAACAGCAGCAGTAAAAAGGACCATCACACAGTCCTTTGGAGACAATGCCTTGCATTCAAGTGGAGAGTAGTCTCCAGTGTGTTTACAGACACTATCACTTTGCTGAATGGGATATAATTCGAGCAGATGGCGGACTGCAAAACGGGGCATCTGTGAGGCACTGTGGTACAACAACAGCAGAATTGCAATCCAGCACAGCCTGAAATCTCATGGCCTGGCATATCCCCACTTAACCATTACCATCAGAATAGTGGATCAATCCTGTTTCAGTGCAAAGTGCAGGATGGTATGTCAGGAGGACCGTCAGGCATACCTAAAAGAGGTAGGTGAAAGTGAGGACTGCAGGTGATGCAGATCAGACAAAATTAGAGTGTGCGGGAAAAGCACAGCGGGTCAGGCGGCATCTGAGGAGCAGGAAAATCGATGTTCTGGGCAGGATACTTTCAACAGGATGAAAGGATCCTGCCAAAAACTTCGATTTTCCCTCTCCTCAGATGCTGCCTGACGCGCTGTGCTTTTCCAGCACCACTGTAATCTTGTATCATAACTAAAAGACCTACCAAACCAGCATGACAAACAGCACAAGCGACAAGAAATAGAACTAAGCGATCCCACAACCAATGGATTAAATCCGAGCTCTGCAATTCTGCAACACTCAGTCATGAATGGTGATGGACAATTAAACAACTCATTGGAGGAAGCATCACAGATATCCCCACCCTTACTGATGGAGGGGCCTCACACATTCATGCAACAGATAAGACGACAGCTTTTGCAGCAATTTTCCATCTCAGCCTTCTCCAATGGTCCCCATCACAGATGCTCAACCAATCGTTTCAGTTCAAATAATATCAAGAAATGGACAAAGAGTGTAAGGGGTATGATCCCTGCCAACATTCGGGCTATGGTACTGATGGCTTGTGCTCCAGAACTTTCCAACCACAAACCCCAGTACCGCTCCAGCACTGGCATGGACTGACAATGTTGAACGCTGCCTGGGTATGTTTAATGCAGAAACACAGGAAACAGCCAACCCAGCCAATTTCCCTCCATCAGTCCACACTCGATCAGTAGTAAAGTAATGGAAGGTGACGCCAACAGTGCTCTCAAGTAGCAGCTGCTCAGCAATAACCTGCTCAGTGATGCCCAGTTTAGGTCCTGCCAGGGCCATACAGTTCCTGAGCTTTTTGCAGATATGATTCAAAAAACGGACAAACAGCTGAATTCCAGAGATGAGCTGAGGGTGACAGCCTAATCCCACTCCAAAACCGCTATTTCTCCATCAGTGACTTCGCCCAACTCCACCCGAGTCTCAGCTCATTTGGTGAATTTCTTATCCATCCCAATGCTATCTCCAGACTTTATTATCCAAATACACTCCTGGCCAGGCTCTCACATTCAACTTACATGTAACCTCAAGGATATCTTTAACTCAGCTGCCCAAGTGCTCACTTGTACCAAAACTTGTTGATCCATCAAAAGGTTCCTATTCAGAAGCAACAAGAACTTAAAATTCTCACCCTTGATTTAATTCTTGGCTGTGAACATTGCGATCTACCTGCACAACACAACATTTGAGATCTCTACAACTTATTTTCTTTCAGATTCCCAACCATGTTGATGCATTGCTTCACCTGCCTGGCTCTTTCTACTGTTGTCAAGGCAACACGGTCTGGAATTCCCACCCTCACGCTCTCAGGTGTGCTTTCCTCCTTGAAGCTGATCCTGAAGTCCTGCTTATTTGGCAATGTGTTTGAACACCTGGCCTAATATCTCTTGTGTCAGAAGTTATAAAAATAGTAAAAGTACAAACTGTTTTGATTTGCACACATGTTGTCACCTCTTCTGAGTGAATAATCTGTAACATCTCTGAGCAAACTAAATTTTGGGAACACCTTCACCACAGGAACTGCAGCAGTACAAGGAAGTCAAACATCATATTCTCCACAGGCAAGCGTGGCATTGATCATTGGTATCTGTGGAGGGATAAACACAGCTGATATTTAAGGGAGTGCAAAATGAATTACAGTGAATGAAAATGGTGCAGAATTTGACAGTCAGAAATGGAAGGAAAATCCACTTATTTTGGAAAAAACGAATTATTTATCGTTACAGATATTGTTGAAAATGAAATCCGTTAAGATAGCAGCAAATGCTTAGAGGCTGAGCAGCAGTGTAAGACTCATTTATACAAGTTCTGTGAAAGTAACGGTAAAGCACTAAACAAGCCAACACATTGCGTCCGAAGACTCTAACAACACCTCGCACATCACCAAGGACATTTAGCTCCCAGGCCTCCTCCACACCCAAATCCAAATCATATGATGCCTGAAGGAAGAATGCCTCATATTCCGCCCTTGGTATCCTCCAATAACATGGGATCAATGTGGATTTGAGCAGTTTCTACATTTACCCTTCCCCCACTTCATCTTAGACACAAATTTCAAACTTGGCACCGCCCTCTTGACATGTCTTTCCAGTTCATTTTCCTTCCCACTGATCGGCTGCTGCCTGACCTGCTGTGCTTTCCAGCATCACGCTCTTGGACTTTGAAAACATCCTGACCCTGGCACATTGTGAAAATCCTGCACTATCACTCCCTGTAAGGGAAGGCTGTGCATCCGTCCTGCTGCAGCTTGCCCCTCACAAACTTGACAGCCGAGGATCACTACCCTCCAATAAAGATTCCAGCGCTCACTCGGGCCTATTGCCATCTGAGGCAAACACAGGCCTGGGAATTTCAAATTTTTGTTTTCCGATGTGCTCTAAGTTGCTGTAAAACTTCTGAGCACATACCAACACCATTTCCCTTCCTCTTCCTGCTGTTCATTTCTTCCCTTTCGCGAGTTCTGAACATTCACATTCCCAATACCTTGTTCACAACATTACTGTGCTGCTCGCGAGGCTGATCATGTGGTCAAGTATAGCCCCGCCCCTCATTCACTCCGATTGTTTGGCGCTCTAATCCACCGCCCTGTCCTCTTAGTGGTCCCACGCTGACATCAATCACCCGTGGACCATTGTTGGCTGTTGCATGCACAGCGCTTCTGCTTTACTCCTGCTCATCAGACAAAAGACAGAAGGTTAATTCCTGTTTCTCCCACTGTCAGAAAATAACAACAACTACTTGCATTTGTGTGAGATAAGTGGCTATCCAGCCCCATCTACGGCACTTTTTATTTCCCTTCCCAGGAACAAAGACACGGAGGAGTCTGTCCAAAACTTTTTCATTCAACTTTGCAAAGTCGGGTGCTGTTCCCAAAGGTACACACACACAACCATAGTAATCTCCACGCATTATATACATGTATATGTGGGCTGGGTCTACTACTGCTGTCTTGCCCAACGAGTGCTAGGATTCCCCACTGTTTTCCTTATTTGGGTTCTGGTGCCTGCGATTATTTTGTTATTCACTTGGCCAATCAGTGTTTGAGCTTCCCGTTCTTCCCTTATATGGATGATGTTGTACAACTGTGGTTAAGGGCGGTCTCTCAACTATCGAGGAAAGCTGGTACAACTGTTTCATTCATAAAAACGTGGGGGAGGTCCGGCAACAGTTTTGAGTGTCTGCTTGTGTTTACTATGAGGTAGAAAAGACTAAAAGGCAGCTAACCGTCTACCCCCTACATGCTTGTGTTTACTGTGAGGTAGAAAAGACTAAAAGGCAGCTAACCGTTTAAAAATTACACTACCCCCTACAAATCCCCCGTGTCTTTTCTTACGGCCTGTAATTTTTCAACCGTAAGTTTCTTCTCCAGGGCATTTAATAACTCCCGAGCTTATTCATCAAACTGCCCTTCTCTAATACTACCCCCGCCCAAGAGGGATTCACGTTGTTCCATCTCGAGATTTATTCGTTCAACCTGCCCATAGGGAACATCCTTCTTAGCAAGGGCGGTTTCGATCAGTCGTTGAGTTAATCCCCGGACACAGGGAATAACGCAACACCCAAGGGCAGTGAGTACTCCTGCCACCACTATACATGAGACAAGAAAGGGAACGACCACCCCCGTCCATTTACCGAACCAAGCTTCCAACCAGTCCGTGAGGCCAGAGTCGATGCCCGAGTTTTCGGCCAGTTCGTCCGCCAATGTGGTGAGTCCATCCAGGGCGCGGGTGATGGACCCATCAGGGCCTGTGTTGTTGGGGATGAAAGTGCAGCACTGAGTGCCTATCATGACACAAACACCCCCCTTCTCTGCCAACATCATGTCTAAGGCCAACCTATTCTCCCACGCCATCCTACTAGTGGCGTCCAGTTGTTCTGCTATTCCTTTCACTGCATCCTGGGTATAATTAATGAACCTCTGCTGATTGTAGTAAATATAATTAATCCAATCCACATTCTTATTGATGGTCACCCACCAGAACAGAGACGACTCAAAACCCGCCGCTATCTGGTTCCTAGCCTTGTATTCGTCAGGAACACCCCTGGGGACCCCTATGGCATCTAAATATATGTTATCATCGAAAGAGGTCTCCAAAGCTCTCTCAGTTCTTCCACTAGAACGGGGTTGCTCTTGTTTTTCGAAAACCAGCGTGAATGGGATGGCCAATTGAACGATCGCACGAGTGCCCGTCCATTTTTGGGGCAGGGTGGGTCGCAGAACCCTCCCACCACAGTACCACCAGAGGTCTGCCCTAGGCACATGAATGTGGGAGTAATTCCCGCCCCCGGTAGTTTCATTGACCAGCCGAATTGATCCGCTGCACTTGTCAAATGTCCCCACATCATCGTCCCACTGTAGTCCCGTCCGAGAGACGCAGGCCTGGTGCGTACCCGTTACCCCTGAGAATGATGGCGGGCGGGGCGCCCCCTCAGACCTGACGGGGGGAAACTTCAAACTCAAGGGTCGACAAGTGGGGTCGTTCCAGGTCTCTCGGTCCTGGTACAGCCTTATCATGCAGTCCAAGGCTCGTGGGTGTTTCTCCCATCCCAGCGGGAATGGGACCACCTGAGGGTTAGGGCGGGCACTCGTGCATGCGTAGCAATCACTCTTTTTCATGCTCCTCACAGTATATTTGACCCATTCCATCCAGGCATTCGCCTCCCCGTATCCCGTTTCTATTTCAAAGGTCTTTTCCAAATCCGTCGTCTCAATTATTCTAATCTTTTCCTGCTTATCGGTGGTGGATGAGCCCCCAGACTCAGCTTCAATGACCGTGATAAACGTGCAGCACATCTGCATCCCCCCCCCCATCCTGCCTGGCCCCCAACTCTAATACCCAGTATTGTTCTATTAAGGCTCGCCTCGTTCTTTTCCAAGTTCTTTTTGGTCAGATAAAGCGGATTGCACTGATTCTGCCCACAATCTCGTCCAGGGGTGATGGGATCACGGACAACTGACACCATAGCCTGGACCCCGGGGGCTGGAGGCCTATTTAGGCCTTCCCTACCATGCAATTGTAATACTAACGTCTGACCCTGGAATCCCCTTTCTCTCTCTAGGTTCCGCTTAGTTTGATTCCGTTCACTTTTAGTCCTACAGGGCACCAACTCACATAGGTCTAAGCTAAGTGTCTGTGTTGATTGGTTGGCAAGCACGGAGATGGTGAACCACTGACGGTCCTCTGCTTGTTTTTTCCAGAGGCCAAATGGGGTAACACGCACACTATGACCCAGCCCAAGGATAATGGCATAGCAAGTTAACAATACGATTGACCGCATTTTTTTTTCCACGACACCCGTAGCCCGAGGGCACAGTTCCTTTAGACTCGCCAAAGTCCGATTAGTTCGTTCTCAGGGTCTCTGTTCCTTAGATGCCTTTGTCAGAGAGGTTCGTTCGTCCTCCGTCGGTTGTGGCACTGGTCCCTTGACTCGAGTGTAATGTGTCCAGCCCTTGTCGGCCGTACGGACAGCCGTTTCGGTCGTCAAAAGTACCAGGAAGGGACCGTCCCAAGTTGGTTCAAGGGTACGTTGCTTCCAGCTTTTAATCAGGACCCACTGACCCGGCTTGACGGTGTGCACCGCAAACTCGAGGGGCGGCGTCTGTGCCAAAAGTCCCTGTTTGCGTAAACGAGATAGCGCAGACCCCAGAGCCACCACATATTTTTGCACAAACATATCCCGAGTCTCAAATACAGGAGGTTCCCCCTTCGGCCCATGGAACGGGAGGCCAAACAGCATTTCGAAAGGGGAGACGCCCAAACCCTGCCTTGGCTCGGTGCGAATTTGCAACAGGGCAAGGGGTAGGCATTTGGTCCAAGGCAGGCCGATTTCACAAGTGAGCTTGGTTAGCTGCTTTTTGATGGTCTGGTTCATTCTTTCAACCTTGCCCGAGGAGGGGGGATGCCAGGGGGTGTGCAAATCCCAGTCAATCCCCATTGCTTGCACTACATTCTGGAGGACGGTCGAGGTGAAGTGGCTCCCCTGGTCAGAGTCAATAGCGCGGGGTAGCCCCAATCGTGGGATGATTTGCTCGAGTAGAATCTTGCTAACCTGAGTTGCCGTTGCCTTGGTAGTGGGGAAAGCTTCCACCCATCCTGTCAGGTGATCTACCACTACTAATAGATACTTCAGGCGACCTATGGGGGGGGAGCTCTGTGTAATCTACCTGGACATACTCAAACAGCCTACAGGCCGGACTCCTACCCCCTTGTCTTGCATGCTGCCGCAGCCCCCTTTTGTTAATCTTTTGACACGTTATGCAATCTCCTGTGACCTGCTTGGCTACCGTGTACAGACCAGGGTGAGCATATCGGTGCAGGAAGGCATCACACAGTGCCTGGGCGCCCCAGTGACCCCCTTGGTGTAGACGGGCAATAATGTCCCGCGTCAACGGTCGATTTAGTAGCTGGCGGCCATCGGGTAAGGTCCACTTGCCTTCCCTATCCTTTGTACCCCCCAGAGACGCGAGAAGAGTTTCTTCTTTGTCAGTAAACGTGGGCACTTCGGTAATTTCGGATATCTGGCGAATCCTTACCAGGCAGTTTATTACTTCCTTCCCCATCCCAGCCAATTTTGCCTGTTCATCTGCCAATTGATTCCCCATTGTCTCTATTTTATCGTCTTTCTGGTGTCCTTTCACATGTACTACAGCAATCTCTTGTGGCAGCAACAAATCCTCCAAGATCATGGCTACTAGTTCCTCGTGGACCAACTCCTTTCCTCTACTATTTATCATTCCCCTTTCTTTCCAGATCTTCCCAAAGGTGTGTACTACCCCAAAGGCATACTTAGAGTCAGTGTAGATTGTCCCGGCTATTCCCTTTAAATTCCTCAGAGCCCGGTGCAAGGCGTACAATTCGCACGTTTGTGCCGACCAGGCATTCGGTAGCCGTCCACTTTCCACTAATTCCCAACCAGTCTCACTAATGACTGCATAACCGTTGTGTCTCTTCCCATCTATCACTCGAGAGGACCCATCAATGTACCACCGCCTACCTGCATGTAAGGGGGTATCCCTCAGATCTTCCCTCACTTTACTCTGGTACTCTACTATGTCTGAACAGCAGTGTTCCAGTTCCTCCTCCCCTTCCCCTTTCCAAAGAAAGTCCGCCGGGTTCTGGCAGCCCCCGACTTCTATTCGGAGGTCTTCTCGGTCTAACAATATGGCTTCATATTTCAGAATCCTCGAGTCAGTCAGCCACCTCCCGGCCTTCTGATTCAGGATAGTTCTAACCTGGTGGGGAGTAGTGACCGTCAAGGGGGCCCCAAAAGTCAACTTCCTGCTTTCCTCTACCAGCTTTGCCGTGGCTGCCACCGCTTGGACACACTCCAGCCACCCTCGGGAGACTGGATCCAGAACTTTTGACAGGAAAGCCACGGGCTTCCTTTTTCCCCCCCAGTCCTGGGTCAATACTACAAGAGCGGTTCCCTTTCTGGAGTTCACAAAGAGACGAAATGTCTTACTAATATCCGGCAAGCTTAAAACAGGTGCGGCCATCAATTTTCCTTTTAGGATTTCAATTATCTTTTTCTCCTCCTCCTCCCATTTTATTCTGTTGGGTGCCTCCTCAATGAGTTTTGGGTACAAGTCTTTAGTAAGGGGGGCATAATCGTCTATCCATAACCGACAATAGCCTAAGAGTCCCAAGAACTTCCGCAACTCCCTCTTGGTCGTTGGGAGGCCTAGTTCGATTATTGCCCGCACTCTTTCCGGACGTATTCGTTTCTGTCCCTGGCTTATCAAGTGTCCCAGGTACTTAAGCTCTTTCTCGACATATTGGAGCTTCTTCTGACTCACTCTTAACCCCTTCTCAGCTAGGTAATTTAACAGGGCATTAGTCCCAAGTAGGACGTCCTCCTCCGCGGGTCCGGATAAAAGGAGATCGTCCACGTATTGTATAAGCTTAAGGGCCGGTGACAAGGTTAGTCCCTCCAATAATTGTTCCAGAATCTGCCTGAACAGAGTCGGGGACTCAGTGAATCCTTGGGGGAGTACGGTCCACCTGTACTGTTGTTTTCTGCCTGTATCAGGATCCTCCCATTCAAACGCAAAAAGATCCCTACTGTCCTTGTCCAGGGGACACGCCCAGAAGGCATCCTTTAAGTCGATAACACTAAACCAGCCGTGGTCCGGGGGGATTCGCCCCAGAATAGTGTATGGGTTCGGTACCACAGGGTGCCGTACTTGGACAATTTTATTTACTTCCCTTAGGTCTTGGACCATTCGGTAGCTCCCATCCGACTTCCGGACCGGCAGGATGGGGGAATTGTATCGTGACATACAGGACTCTACCAATCCATCTTTTATTAGGTCTTCCATAACTGTCTTCAGGCCCTGCCTCCCTTCCCAAGAGATGGGGTATTGGCGCACTCTGACGTCGGGGCTCTGGGGCTTTAATTTTACCTCCACATGTCAAATTGCGAGTCCTCCCCGGTTCCCTTTGGCGACCCAAACCCTAGGGTCTATATCTGTCAATCGGGACTCACTAAGGTATGACATGGTAACGGCTAATTCTTCCTCTTCTCCCACTTCTATTTGCAATCCGAAACGGACTATCAAATCCCGTCCCAACAACCCATAGGGAAGATGGGGGAGGTTAAGGAGTTCCACCTGGAGCTCCTCCTCCTCCAGCCGCAAGGGTTGTGGTTCGAATATTTTCTCACTAAAAACCCCACCCTTAACTCCTGAAATGTTTAATGTTTTAGCTTGGAAGCCAACCCCCCGAGGATGGAGGGGAATTGAGGACCTGCCAGCGCCTGTGTCAACTAGGAAGGTAACATCTTGTCTAAATGGGCCCACCCGTAAATTTACCAGGGGTTCTTGGTAGGCCCGTGTTCCGATCCTCCCCTGACTTCCCTAATCCATTTGTTCACACTCCATTTCATACATCCCTTCTCTTTCCCTTTTAAACTTGGAACAATCCCTTTTGAAGTGTCCCAGTTTCCCGCAATGGTAACATCCGGCCTTCTGAGGGCGCTCAATTCCATAAGATCCTCCTCTCTCACTTCTGCCCCGTCTCGCTTCTCTCCCTCTCCAACTTTTCTTCGACATTCCTCTTTCCACCCCATAATCTCCCTCCCCCATTCCGGTGGACTTACAAGCTTCCCGTACGGCTGCCACCATCATTTTTGTCTTATGTTTCTCCCTTATTACATCCCTCTGAACGTACACCTTCTGTGCTTCCCGTAATAATTCTGCAACATCCTTTTCAGCCCAATCCTCCACTTTCTGTAATTTCTTCTGAATGTCAGGCCATGACTTAGTCACAAAGTGCACCTTATGCATGCTCTTGCCTATTTCCCCATCGGGGTCTAAACCTGAATACTTTCGCATGGACTCCCACAAACGGTCTGAAAACACACTCGGGGATTCATCCTTTTTCTGTCCAACTTCAAATGCTTTTGCTAAATTCCGCTGTTTGGGCACGCAGGTTTGGATCCCCCTGATTATAAGGCTTCTGAGGTCTGTCATATTGGCCCGTCCCCCCGCGTCGTTATGATCCCACCGGGGGTCCTCTAAGGGGTACTTCTGCTCTCCACGCTGTGGGCCGTCCTGATGCTCCCTATCCCAAATGGCCATTGCACTATTCCGGATCATAACAATTTCATCGTAATTAAATAGTATTCTCATCATGGCCTGCAGTTCAGCCCATGTGTATATACTGGGCCCCAGAAATTGGGCCAGTTGTATTCCCACACTGACGGGGTCGTCCAGTAGACGGGGTAGTTCATTACGGAGTTGCCGGATATCCCCAGAATTTAAAGGTTGTACTACGAACCCGGTCCGTTCGTTCCCAAATGGCACCTCTCGTAAGGGGTTCAGCTGTTCAATATTGTCACTCCTCCCAGCTCTCAATCCCTCTTCTCGACCTCTCCGCATCTCGAGTCGGACTGATTTCCTAGTGCCTGGGGTGAGTTCTGTGCCCCCTCCTGTGCCCCCCCCAGCAGTCCCTTCCTCACTGGTCGTAGCCTGCTGGGACTCGGAATTATCCGTCGCAGGAGGGAGGTCCGCGCTGGACGCCTGGTCGTGCGCAGGTGGTATATACGGGGGCGGGGAAGACGGTGGCAAACCGTCGGTGAGGATGTCCCAAGACTTCTGGAGATTCCTCGGGTCTGTTTGGGGAATCAGAGGATAGAGACGCGTGGGACTCTCGCCGTCTCCCGCCAACCAGGCGGCGGCATATTTGCTCTCCTCTGGGTCAAACGGTTGTTTTCTGTTAACATATACATTGAGGATTTGACACACCCAGTCTTCATCAGATCCATACTCGGGCCAAACTACCGAGGGGGCGCGGATAGGTTCTTTGGTCCATATAAAACAACAATATTTTATCATGGTCTCTTTCTTTAAGTCCTTCGTTCTACTACTGTCCGTCCATAGACTTAACTTCCGACCTAATGGACTATCGGGGGGTATTTCTTTCCCATTTGCAGTCTTCCCTGACTTTTCCTTAGTAAATCTAGAAGTCTGATTTCCCATGGTTTATCTTCGGTCCTGGTCTTAAACGCCCAAAGCGTTTTCACAGATGACAGTCAAAACCACAATTTCCCGTGGTTTATCTTCAGTCCTGGTCTTAAACGCCCAAAGCGTTTTCACAGATGACCGTCAAAACCACGCGGCCAACAAGGAAGAACAAAAGAATCTCTTACCTTGATCCGTGCACGGAGTTGTCTGGCCTTTCTAAATGTGTGTACCCCCGTGTATAGTCACTAACCGGTCGTCCCAGCACTCGTCCGTGTGTTCCTTTTCCAGGATTCAAAATTATTTTTAAATGAGCCGGGTCACATCGTCTCTTGGCCGACGGCCAACGGACCAAGCCGATCAGTGAGAAGAATAAATATATACTAGACGCGTCTTTGTTGTAATCAGGCTTGATCCGTGAGCCGAAGAGACTGCCCCCCTCGGCAATAATTATTTCATCCCGGACGAGCTCCCAATTGTGCGAGATAAGTGGCTGTCCAGACCCATCTACGGCACTTTTTTATGTCCCTTCCCAGGAACAAAGACACGGAGGAGTCAGTCCAAAACTTTTTCATTCAACTTTGCAAAGTCGGGTGCTGTTCCCAAAGGTACACACACACAATCATAGTAATCTCCACGCATTATATACATGTATATGTGGGCTGGGTCTGCTACTGCTGCCTTGACCAACGAGTGCTCGGATTCCCCACTGTTTTCCTTATTTGGGTTCTGGTGCCTGCGATTCTTTTATCATTCACTTGGCCAATCAGTGTTTGAGCTTCCATATATGGATGATGTTGTACAACTGTCGTTAAGGGCGGCCTCTCAACGATCGAGGAAAGCTGTTACAACTGTTTCATTCATATAAACGTGGGGGAGGTCCGGCAACAGTTGAGTGTCTGCTTGTGTTTACTATGAGGTAGAAAAGACTAAAAGGCAGCTAACCGTCTACCCCCTACATGCTTGTGTTTACTATGAGGTAGAAAAGACGAAAAGGCAGCTAACCGTCTACCCCCTATATGCTTGTGTTTACTATGAGGTAGAAAAGACTAAAAGGCAGCTAACCGTTTAAAAATTACACTACCCCCTACAGGGAGAGAGAGAGGGACAGGGAGAGAGAGAGAGAGGGACAGGGAGAGAGAGATGGACAGTGAGAGAGAGAGAGGGGGGGACAGAGAGAGATGGACAGGGAGAGAGAGAGAGGGACAGAGAGAGAGATGGACAGGGAGAGAGAGAGGGACAGAGTGAGAGAGAGAGGGACAGGGAGAGAGAGAGAGAGACAGGAAGGGAGTGAGCGACAGGGAGAGAGAGAGAGGGACAGTGAGAGAGAGAGAGAGAGAGAGAGAGGGACAGAGAGAGAGATGGACAGGGAGAGGGAGAGAGGGACAGAGAGAGAGAGATGGACAGGGAGAGAGTAAGTGGGACAGGGAGAGAGAGGGAGGGACAGGGAGAGAGTGAGAGGGACAGGGGGAGAGAGAGAGAGACAGGGTGAGAGAGAGGGACATGGAGAGAGAGGGACAGAGAGAGAGAGAGGGACAGGTAGAGAGAGAGAGAGGGACAGGGAGAGAGAGAGGGACTGGGAGAGAGAGAGAGAGCGGCAGGGAGAGAGAGAGAGAGAGAGAGAGAGAGAGAGAGAGGGACAGTGAGAGAGAGAGGGACAGGGAGAGAGAGAGAGGGACAGAGAGAGAGATGGGACAGGGAGAGAGAGAGGAAAAGAGAGAGAGAGGGACAGGGAGAGAGAGAGGGACAGGGAAAGAGAGAGAGGGACAGAGAGAGAGATGGACAGGGAGAGAGAGAGGGACAGAGAGAGAGAGGGACAGGGAGAGAGAGAAAGACTGGGAGAGAGTGAGGGACAGGAAGAGAGAGAGAGAGAGAGGGGGCGGACAGGGAGAGAGAGAGAGGGACAGAGAGAGAGATGGACAGGGAGAGAGATAGGGACAGAGAGAGAGATGGACAGGGAGAGAGGGAGGGACAGAGAGAGAGGGACAGGGAGAGAGACGGGGAACAGGGAGTTAGAGAGAGAGGAACAGGGAGAGAGAGAGAGGGACAGGGAGAGAGAGAGGGTCAGTGAGAGAGATGGACAGGGAGAGAGAGAGAGAGAGTGAGGGACAGGGAGAGAGTGAGAGGGACAGGGAGAGAGTGAGAGGGACAGGGAGAGAGAGAGGGACAGAGAGAGAGAGAGGGACAGGGAGAGAGAGAGGGACAGGGAGAGAGAGAGAGAGAGGGACAGGGAGAGAGAGAGAGAGAGGGACAGGGAGAGAGAGAGGCACTGGGAGAGGGAGAGAGGGACCGAGAGAGAGAGGGACAGGGAGAGAGAGAGGGACAGGGAGAGAGAGAGAGAGGGACAGAGAGAGAGATGGAAAGGGAGAGGGAGAGTGGGACAGAGAGAGAGATGGACAGGGAGAGAGAGAGGGACAGGCAGAGGGAGAGAGCGAGAGAGAGAGAGAGGAACAGGGAGAGAGAGAGGGACAGAGAGAGATGGACAGGGAGAGAGAGAGAGAGAGGGACAGAGAGAGATGGAAAGGGAGAGAGAGAGAGGGACAGAGAGAGAGATGGACAGGGAGAGGGAGAGTGGGACAGAGAGAGAGAGAGGGACAGGGAGAGAGAGAGGGACAGGGAGAGAGAGAGAGAGAGCGAGAGAGAGTGAGAGAGGAACAGGGAGAGAGAGGGCCAGAGAGAGAGATGGACAGGGAGAGAGAGAGAGGGAGAGAGAGAGGGACAGGGAGAGAGTGAGAGGGACAGGGAGAGAGAGAGAGGGACAGAGAGAGAGAGGGACAGGGAGAGAGAGAGGGACAGGGAGAGAGAGAGAGGGACACGGAGAGAGAGAGAGAGGAACAGGGAGGGAGAGAGAGGGACAGGGTGAGAGAGAGAGAGGGATTGGGAGAGAGAGAGAGGGACAGGGAGAGAGAGAGGGACAGGGAGTGAGAGAGGGACAGGGAGAGAGTCAGAGGGACAGGGAGAGAGAGAGAGGGACAGAGAGAGAGAGGGACAGGGAGAGAGAGAGGGACAGGGAGTGAGAGAGAGAGGGACAGGGAGAGAGAGAGAGGGACAGAGAGAGAGATGGACAGGGAGAGAAAGAGGGACAGAGTGTGAGAGTGAGAGGGACAGGGAGAGAGAGAGGGCGAGAGAGGGACAGAGAGACAGAGAGGGACAGTGAGAGAGTGAGGGACAGGGAGAGAGGGACAAGGAGAGAGAGTGAGAGAGGGACAGGGAGAGAGAGAGAGAGAGAGAGACAGGAAGGGAGTGAGGGACAGGGAGAGAGAGAGGGACTGGGAGAGAGTGAGAGGGACAGGGAGAGAGAGAGGGAGAGAGAGGGACAGAGAGAGAGTGAGGGACAGGGAGAGAGTGAGCGACAGGGAGAGAGAGAGAGAGAGAGGGACAGGGAGAGAGAGAGAGGGACAGCGAGAGAGAGAGAGAGGGATAGGGATAGAGAGAGAGGGACAGGGAGAGAGAGAGAGGGACAGGGAGAGAGTGAGGGACAGGGAGAGAGAGAGGAACAGGGAGAGAGAGAGGGACAGGGAGACAGAGAGGGACAGGGAGAGAGAGAGAGGGACAGAGAGAGAGACGGACAGGGAGAGAGAGAGGGACAGGGGAGAGAGAGAGAGAGAGAGAGAGAGACAGGGACAGAGAGAGAGAGGGACAGGGAGAGAGAGAGGGACAGGGGAGAGAGAGAGAGAGAGAGAGAGGGACAGGGAGAGAGAGAGCGGGACAGAGAGAGAGATGGACAGGGAGAGAGAGAGAGACAGAGAGAGTGAGAGAGAGAGAGAGAGACAGACAGACAGACAGAGGGAGAGGGAGCGTGTGAGAGGGACAGGTAGAGGGAGGGAGGGACCGAGAGAGAGAGAGGGACAGGGAGAGCGAGAGATGGACAGGGAGAGAGAGAGGGACAGGGAGAGAATGAGAGAGGGACAGAGAGAGAGAGGGACAGGGAAACAGAGAGAGAGGGAAAGAGAGAGAGAGTGACAGGGAGACAGAGAGACAGAGAGAGGGACAGGGAGAGAGTGAGAGGGACAGGGAGAGAGAGGGAGGGACAGGGAGAGAATGAGAGGGACAGGGAGAGAGAGTGAGAGACGGGGGAGAGAGAAGGACATGGAGAGAGAGAGGGACAGGTAGAGAGAGAGAGGAACAGGTAGAGAGAGAGAGTTACAGGGAGAGAGAGAGGGACAGGGAGAGAGAGAGCCAGGGGGGGAGAGAGAGAGAGAGAGAGAGAGAGAGAGAAAGAGGGACAGTGAGAGAGAGAGGGACAGGGAGAGAGAGAGAGGGACAGAGAGAGAGATGGACAGGGAGAGAGAGGGACAGAGAGAGAGAGGGGCAGGGAGAGAGAGAGAGACAGGGAGAGAGAGAGTGACTGGGAGAGAGAGAGGGACAGGGAGAGAGAGAGAGGGACAGGGAGAGAGAGAGGCACTGGGAGAGAATGAGAGAGGGACAGAGACGAGATGGACAGGGAGAGAGAGAGGGACAGAGAGAGAGGGACAGGGAGAGAGAGAGGGAATGGGAGAGAGAGAGGGACAGGGAGAGAGAGAGAGGGACAGGAAGAGAGAGAGGCACTGGGAGAGAATGAGAGAGGGACAGAGAGAGAGAGGGACAGGGAGATAGAGAGAGAGGGAAAGAGAGAGAGAGAGTGACAGGGAGACAGAGAGAGAGAGAGAGAGGGACAGGGAGAGAGAGAGAGGGAGAGAGAGAGAGGGACAGGGAGAGAGTGAGAGGGACAGGGAGAGAG